>NC_140167.1:164524152-165063391 GCF_963971535.1 Notolepis coatsorum
ACAGCAGCCTACCCTACCAGCATTACTTGAACAACAAAGGAAGTATCATGCAAACTCAAAGGAAGCCAAGAAACTTAACAGGGCTGTAGCAGAGTACATATGCATGGATCAGGTCCCTGTCTATACTGTTGAGAAACATGGGTTCAGACAACTGCTTGGACAGTTAAATAACAAGTATTCCTTCCTTCACGGAACCACTTCATGTCAACTGAAATCCCTGCCCTATATAATGAAACAAAAGACAAAATCATGGAGAGCCTTAGGGGGAAACCCTTATTTCATGCACCACTGACTTGTGGACCAGCAGGGCCACGTCCACATTCATGGCAGTAACTCTGCAGTTTATTACAGAATCCTGGGACATGCAGAGCTGGTGTTTGGGCTGTGTTGGGCTGCACTCAGAGCACACGGGGGACAGTTTGAGAGAGGCGTTGGAGGAGATGGTACATGAAACATGGAAGCTGGACATGTCAAATATGGCTGGCAGTGGCATCACCACTGATAATGCCTCAAATAACAAGAAAGCATTAAGCAGGACTTCACATGGGTCCCCTGCTTTGGCACAACCTTCACCTAGCCATTAGCAAGGGTCTGGATATAGGCCGTGTGTCTGCAGCACTGTCGAGGCTGAGAAAGACAGTGTCTGCCTTCAGCAGGTCACCAAAGATGTCCTGACAGCTGAAGCAGAAGCAAAAAGAGTTGCAACTGCCTGAACACAAACTGATCCATGATGAGCCGACACGCTGGGACTCAGCGTATCAAATGGTGGCGAGATTTCTGGAACAGCAGCAAGCGGTCTGTTCAGTTCTAGCCGACGATCGGAAGAAATGGCACCTCATGCCTAAAGATTCAGACATTACAATTCTTGAGACTGTAAAAGATATATTGAGCCCTGTCAGCTCTTTCACTGATGCCCTTAGTGGTGAAAAGCACACCACACTCTCCTCTGTCCTGCCCCTAATTTGGAAGTTATCTTCAACTTTGACCATTGAGGAAAATGACAGCCTCCTCAAATGTGAACTTAAAGAAAATATTGGTACAGATCTCAACGAACGATATAACGACGTCGACGGGGCTCTGCAGCTGGTGTTGAACACAGCCACGTTTCTCGACCCAAGGTTCAAGGACAGTTTTGTTATGTTAAGAGACGAGGTCAAACGAAATCTGATGGACACTCGCACTGAAACAGGAAGACAAACACCCGCTCCTCCTCCTCCATGTGCCACTGCCATGCAACCACTACCACTACCAGGCGTACCAGCGAAGAAAAGTAGAACGGATCTGAAGGGACTGTTAACCAGCATACAGGGGGAAAAGAAGGGTCAACATGGTGGTGGCGAGGATGCAGAGGACGCAGAGGCTGAACTAAAAAACGAGTTCACAATATATGAAAAGATGCCTGAACTCAGCGCAGGAGACGACCCACTCGCATGGTGGAGGACACATGAGAGAACTTTACCTCACCTTGCCCAGCTGGCGAAAAAGTATTTGTGCATCTCTGCTTCAAGCTCAGCTTCAGAACGTGTATTTAGTACGTCAGGGCTCATTTGCAGTCCAAGAAGGGCACGGCTTACAGAGGAGCACATTGACATGCTGGTGTTCCTAGCAAAAAATCTGAAAGTTGTAAAGAAACTTTAGGCTAGTACATTATTACACTACTTGCACCACCTTATGTGTGATTAGTCTGAGGCCGTTGAATAAGTGCACTACCTATTTAAAAAGAATTTAACTTGAAAATGCACTTTTTTTTGTACTTGCACTTTAGTGCCTTTTGAATGTGTGCTTAATGCAAAAAAGTTTGAATTATTGTTTTAGTCATTCTGCTGTCTAAATGCCCTACCTCAAGAAGAATATTGTTTCATTTGCTAGTTGCTGGCTGCTACTTGAAAATGCATAAGATTGCAGTTTTTTTTTTTACTTGAGGCCTTTATATAAGGTATGATAAGGTATAAGTACTAAGTAGGTATTGTGCATCGTTCGGTTCGAGTCCTACAGTTATCAGTACCCCCATCGTTCCTGACGTTATCTGGACGCTTATCCAGGCTGGTCAGACCCCTAGTGGTGATTGCATCCGAGGAGCTCCGGGTCAAGAGCGACTGGACCTGTATATTGGATTACTCTACCCGACGACGGCGAGCCTTCCACGGCTCTTATGCTTTATGTGTATCACTAGGTAATGTAGAAGGTATGAGAAGGTGGTATGAGAAGGTATTAGAAGGTGGTATGAGAAGGTATTAGTAGGTGGTATGAAGGTATTAGAAGTTGGTATGAGAAGGTATTAGTAGGTGTAGGTGGTATGAGAAGGTATGAGAAGGTGGTATGAGAAGGTATTAGAAGGTGGTATGAGAAGGTATTAGTAGGTGGTATGAGAAGGTATGAGAAGGTGGTATGAGAAGGTATTAGTAGGTGTAATGAGAAGGTATTAGAAGGTATTAGAAGGTGGTATGAGAAGGTATTAGAAGGTGGTATGAGAAGGTATTAGTAGGTGTAATGAGAAGGTATTAGAAGGTGGTATGAGAAGGTATTAGTAGGTGGTATGAGAAGGTGGTATGAGAAGGTATTAGAAGGTTGTATGAGAAGGTATGAGAAGGTGGTATTAGTAGGTGTAATGGTATGAGAAGGTAATGCACTACCTAAGAAGAACTTGACTTGAAAATGCATAAGATTGCACTTTTTTCTTACCCTGCCTTTTGAATGTGTCCTTATTGTTTTCACTAATGCAAAAAAAAGTTTTAATTATTGTTTACTACTACTAGTACTAGTAATTTTGCTGTTGTGAAGTTATATATGTTACACATATAGCCCTCGCCCTGTTATCTTTATCAAAACTGTTACCAACTGTAATACAAACAGTTCAGTTTGTCAGGTACATGCAACACAGATTACAGTGAGTGTTTACATCTGTCTGCTTGAGAAAATACTATGTTCTAACTTCTGCATCTGCAATAAAAATGATTGAAGTGAGATGAACAGTTCTTTTTAAATGTGTGATCTAAAGATAAACAAAGGGTTTTAAAAGTGTTATATTTATCTTATCTTATAGTACCAGAGAGAAGCTGAGGAGAATCAACCAGCAACAAAAGCTAAATTTGTTTAAAAAAAAATATATATATATATATATATATAATATTTTTATTTTTTTTTTGATATCGAAATGGTATCGAAGTATCGATACTTTTCAAGGTATCGTATCGAAGTCGAAATTCCAGTATCGTGACAACACTAGTAAGGTGTACGAGTTGTAGTGCAATCCTTCATCAATAAATATAAAGTGTGGGGAGTGGGTGCTACAGTGTGTTTGTTTAAAGTGGGTGTGTGCTATAAAGTGTGTGGAGTGGGTGCTACAGTGTGTTTGTTTAAAGTGAGTGTGTGCGTGTGGATGTGTGTGCTATGTGCGTTTGGTGGTTGTTGTTGTGTGGGGGAGGATCTATGGTGGTTGTTGTTGTGTAGTGTTCATTCATTGTTCGTTTAGCAGCCTGATGGCCTGGGGATAGAAGCATATGTAGCACTGATGTTCCAAGTAAATTTTCCCCTCTGGGACAATACAGTTTATTCTTATCTTATCAATAACCACTACCTACTGGGCTATACCACTATAGTAAAAAATGTATGCTAGTATAAAAAACTAGTATGCTAGTGTAACGGATGGTATCGTGAAGCGCAGTCAAGAAGGGCTGGGGTGAGTAGCGGTGCTATGGGTTAAACTCACTCTCTCACATCCTCAAAAGATGCATAAACCCAAAGTAAACATGTCACACAAGGGTTATTTGTGAATCACAAAGTTCCTTTTCAAACCTTTTTATCCCCAATAACTCTTAACCTTCTTCTCCAGTTGAAAGGATGTTCATAACGAAAGGTTATCCTATAACCTAGTTATATGAATACTGGCTGAGCGTCTCGCTCTTCGCCATAATGAGATATCTCTTATCTCCAGCACCTACTGTGCTCATTAACAAAACAATGCACCCATGCACCTGACCAGGCCCCGCCCCAGTGTCCTCCTATAAGACACCGGACATGGTCACACTCCCCCTTCCTCGGGAAAAAGTTTCCATCATAGAAAACCCAACCAAGGGACCTCAGGGCGCTAAGAGCGAGACGCTCAGCCAGTATTCATATAACTAGGTTATAGGATAACCTTTCGTTATATAGCATTACTGGCCTCGCGTCTCGCTCTTCGCCATAATGAGATATGGGGCAGAGCAGACGCGTGGCCCGACAAGTGTACCCCCTGAGGACCCGCAAGCCCTACTACCAGGGGGGAGGGGAGTCCCGTCCACCCGCCCGTCCTAGTGAAGGGGGGGCGGCAGTCAACTCCACCAAAGGGCGAAAAAAGAGGGAACCAGAGACCCCTAAAAACGCACAGCACAGGCGGGACCACGTGTGACACATCACCCCGTGGCACACACCTACACACCCCTGCAAACCCACGAGAGGCGGGACGCAGGGGAGGTCCCAGACCTCAGAACCGCCTGGGAGACAGAACCCCCAGTCATGTCCATGAGGTAAAACCTAACGAAGGGACCCGGGGAGGACCAGGAGGCCGCAGCACAGATGTCCTCCACCGAGGCCCCCCCTAACAAGGCGGCAGAGGCTGCCACTCCACGAGTGGAGTGCGCCCTGACACCCCCAGGGGGAGGCCTGTCCAGCCAACGTGTAGCAAAGGGCAATGCCCTCGCCCAACCAATGTGACAGGCGCTGCTTGGACAGTGCCTTACCAGCGCGAGGGCCACCGTAACAAACAAAAAGTTGATCGGTAGCCCTGAGATCCCGAGTCCGACTGAGGTAAACCCCCAAAGCACGGACAGGACACGACAGATGAAGGCTCGCCCCTAACCCACTAGCGTGAGGAGGCGGATGAAACGATATTCTTTGGCACGAAGACTGGATTAGGCCTCAGAGTCGCACCGCTATTGGCACGAATAGACAAGCACTCAGGCCACACCGAGAGAGCACACAGCTCACCCACGCGCTTAGCGGAGGTGAAGGCCAATAGGAACGCAGTCTTGAAAGACAGCCACTTCAACGACGCCTGCTCAAGAGGCTCAAACGGGGCCTCAGACAACCGGCCGAGGACCAGTTGGAGGTCCCACTCGGAGACAGAGAACGTTCCACCGGCTTGAGACGCCGAGCGCCCCACGAGAGGGTGGCTGAACAACGTTCCATACGCCACTCCCCAGCGTAAGCCGTGGTAGAGGACGGAGCGCGCGCGTACCGGATAGCGTTAACCACAGAATATTCAAGACGCATCCCCACCAGATTCACACTGTCAGCAGCCAAGCCTAGAGGCTGCCCCAGAACAGGAAGGCAGAACAGAGTCCTGCGTACCTGAGAGAGGGCCCGCGGTGACCACGGAACAGGCCACGGCGGGACCACACGGAGCTGAATCAGGGCCGGGGACCACACAGCTGAGCCCCGGCCCGGCACGACCAGGACCAAGTCCCGCGCTCCCGACGTACCCGCCCCAACAGCTGAGCTATCAGGTGTAAGGGGGGAAAAGCGTACAGAATCACGGACGGCCACGGAATCGGTCCCAGACCTGCCCGACTATATCTGGACGTAATCCCCACTCGTCAGGGTGAAGACTGCCCCGCGACATCACACCTGCACCCACACTCACCCTGCCGGGGAGGTGGAGAACCCTCAGGCTGCGCAGATGGAGAAACGCCCATAGCCAGCGCTCGACCGCCGCCCGGTGCAGACGGGGGGAGCGTACTCCTCCCTGTCCGTCGATATACGACGCTGACGTCGTGTTGTCAGTCCTGATCAAAACATGCTTGACCACCACAAGGTGTCCGAGCCGTTTGAGGACCAGAAGGACTGCCTTCAATTCCAACACATTGAATGTAGCGCAGACCGGGCAGCATGGTCTTGCCAGCTGCCCCCTACTGCGTTGGCCCGACACGTCCCCCCCCATCCCGTGAGGGAGGCGTCGGTGAAGACTGTGACGTGTGACAGCCTGCTGCCCATGGGGACCCCGCTGGTGAGGGCCCCAGGCCCTCCCCAGAGGGCGAGGTCCCCCAGTACTGACATGGGAACCTTCAGAGTAGGCGCATCAATAGGACGGAACCTCCCGAGCGTGCCGAGAACACCCACTCGCCGCCGCTCTGAGAGGGATGCCCATATAGACCTTGAGCTTAGAATAGGCCCAAGTACTCCACCCGTTGACTGGGAAGAGGAGTACTCTACTTCCAGTCTACAGCAAAACCCAGGCTGGTGAGGAATTCCACCACCTGCCTGGTATGAGACCTGGCGATCTACCCTGACCGGCCAAGGACCAGAACGTCGTCCAGGGCAGAATACACTTCGTAACCCCCGACGAAGCAGAGGCCCCAGTGCGGTCTCCACGCACTTGGTGAAGATGCGGGGAGACAGAGAATAGCCAAACGGCAGCCTCTGGTACTCATACGCTAAACCCTGCAAAGGAAGCGTAGGTAAGCCCTAGGATGGAAGATTGGGATGCGAATACGCATCCTACAGGTCTATGGAGTAGAACCAGGCCCCCACCTGACAGTGTTCAACAGATGGGAGACGGTCAAAATGCTGAACCTTCCATGGGACAGGTCCAGCATGCTTCTGACACCCCCCCCCCCCCCCGATTTCTCGGGCACCAGAGAATACCGGGAGGAAACGCCACGCATCGCGTCCTCCTTTGGGACCACGACGATGGCTTGCTTCGCCCACAGAGATTGGATCTCGTCGGCCAGAGCTGTCACTGCTGGTGACCCTGACAATAGGGTCTGTACCAAACCTGAAAACGGGTGGGGTTGTGTAAACACAAGTCCCCGCCTCAGCGTTCTCTCCATCCACCTCGACATATGGCACTGCTGTAGCCATATGTGATGACAATCCCAAGCGCACCCGCTGCCACTTGATGCTGGTCCACCAGAAACCGTAGATAGGCGGCCCGGTCCCACCCGCTGTGCGTTGCCAACCCTGGACTCGCCAACCGCGCGAGCAGGGCGTCTCGTGGAGCTGGGATACCGCGCCCTGACACTACCAACGAGGCAATCGCACCCAAGGGGGGACCCCGACAGAAAGGGCCGGTTTGATATGGGGGAAGCTGACATCACACTTGGTGACAAAAGCTCCCCCACTGAACACCTCGCCAGCATGGCTTGCTGAGGAACTGTTCTACAGCTGGACATGCAGGATGTGAGGCCCCCACACTGCCCGATAGGGTGGGTTCCTACACACCGTAGCCCTGCAGTGATATTACTACCACCCAAATCACACACGCCTGCCAGACCACCGCCGGTCTTCCGGCCGTGGGAGGCACTAACGTGATACCCGGCCTGGCGATGTTACGAACGGGTAAGTGACTTCCAAGTTGTCGAGAAGAAGAACGAGACGGAGAATGTTTTACTATTCAAAAACAGTTGTACTTTTTATTAACAGGGAAAAGCATATACTATAAACAGGGAGAAGACAATATGTCTGTGCTTGTCCAGCTGTAGGTACGTCCGTAGGATTAGGTGAAGCTCTAGCAAAGAACAAGGAATAGAACAAATGTTATATAGGTCACATACTCAACATTCCACGCTGTCAATGAGTGACAGCAGTCTGACAACCAATGACAGCACCCAGGTGTGACAGACAATTAGTGATGACAGCAATCAGTGGTGACATACAAGGTGAACCCATAACAACAGGAGTGACCCAGGTAGACAGTGGGATACAATCCTAAGGATGATAGTCTCCCGAACGTTACAGTATCCCCCCCCGACGAACGGCACCTGACGTTCACCTAGGGGCCTCGGGATGCAGCCGCCGGAAATCATCGATCAGGCTGGGATCTAATATGTCCCGTTGAGGCACCCAAGAATGCTCTTCTACCCCGTACCCCTCCCAATCCACCAAGAACTGAAACCCCCTACCCCTCCGCCTACAACTCAGGATTCTCCGCACCGTATAGACAGGCTGACCGTCAATAATGCGGGGCGGAGGAACCGCAGGGAGTGGCGGGGACAAGGGCGATGAGAGGAATGGCTTCAACAGGGACACATGAAACGTCGGATGGACCCTCATAGAGGCCGGAAGGCGTAGCCTGTAAGCCATAGGATTCACCCGACGCACCACTTTAAAGGGCCCTATAAAGCGAGGAGCCAGCTTCCTGGACTCCACCCGGAGAGGGAGATCACGAGTGGAAAGCCAAACCCGCTGTCCCGGACGGAAAACCGGAGCCGGACGACGCTTGCGGTTAGCTTGCCGCTGAGCCTTAACCGAGGCCTTCTGCAGCGCCGTCCGCACTCTGCTCCACGTCCTGCGACAGCGAGCCACATGTGCCTGGGCCGACGGCACCTCCACCTCCTGCTCCTGTTCAGGAAACAGAGGAGGTTGAAAACCATATTGACACTGAAAGGGAGACATACCAGTAGAGGAGGAGAGGAGGGTATTATGCGCATACTCAGCCCAGGCCAACCTCCTACTCCACGTCGCCGGACACCCAGCAACATAGCACCTCAGAACGCCCTCCAGGTCCTGGTTGACACGCTCCGTCTGCCCGTTCGTCTGCGGATGGAACCCAGACGACAGGCTGACGGAGGCGCCCAGACCGGCGGCGAACGCCTTCCAGAACCTGGAGGCGAACTGAGGACCCCGGTCGGACACAATATCCACTGGAAGCCCATGAACCCGAAAGATGTGCTGCACCACAAGGTCAGCCGTCTCCCGAGCCGAGGGGAGCTTGGGGAGGGGAATGAAGTGGGCCGCCTTGGAGAACCGGTCCACCACCACCAGGATGGCAGTGAACCCATCCGATAAGGGAAGACCGGAAATAAAATCCAGGGATATGTGCGACCAGGGACGCTTGGGAATAGGAAGCGGTCGGAGGAGACCCGCCGGCGCACGGCGAGAGGTCTTACTGCGCGCGCACACCGGACAGGCCGCCACAAAGGAGCGTGTATCCCCCCCCTCTGTCGGCCACCAAAACCTCCTACGGATAAACTCCAGGGTTCTGGTGGCCCCAGGGTGGCCGGTGAGAGAGGATGTATGCGCCCACTGCAGCAGGCGTGAGCGTGCCGCCTTGGGCACATACATCCGACCCGGAGGACCCCCACCGGGATCGGGCTCCCGTGCCTGAGCCGACCTCACCACCCTATCTATGCCCCATGACACGGGTGCCAAAATCAAGGCCTGTGGAATAATAGGGTGGGGCTTCTCCTCTCGACCCGGAAGATCAAACTGACGTGACAGGGCGTCAGGCTTGACGTTCTTGGAACCGGGTCGATAGGAGATGGTAAATCGAAATCGAGTGAAGAATAACGCCCACCTGGCCTGGCGAGTGTTAAGGCGTTTAGCCCCTTGGATGTAAGCCAAGTTCTTATGGTCAGTCCAAACAATGAAAGGATGTGCCGCCCCCTCTAACCAATGTCTCCATTCCTCCAATGCCAATTTGTTGCCAATAACTCCCGATTACCCACGTCGTAGTTACGCTCGGCCGGAGACAGCCGGCGCGAAAAGAAGGCACAAGGATGCACCTTACCATCCTTTAAACATCTCTGCGAGATTACCCCCCCCACCGCGGTGTCAGAGGCATCCACCTCCACAATGAACGGAGCCTCTGTGTCGTGACGGATCAGTACAGGGGCGGAGGTAAATCGACGTTTGAGGTTGCAGAAGGCCGACTCTGCCCTAGGCGACCATTCAAAGCCAGGGAGAGAGGACTTAGTGAGAGCTGTTAATGGATTGACTAAGGCGCTAAAATTGCGAATAAAGCGCCTGTAAAAATTTGCAAAGCCCAAAAACCGTTGTAACTCCTTGAGCGACGAAGGCCGTGGCCAATCCAAGACTGCACTCACCTTGGCTGGATCCATGCGAAGATCGCCCTTCGTCAACACAAAGCCCAGGAAGGAAACGGTGTCAGTGTGAAACACACACTTCTCAGCCTTAACAAACAGTTGATGCTTAAGGAGACGTTGAAGCACCTCACGAACGTGCAGTTGGTGTTGCACCATATCGCGAGAAAAAATAAGGATGTCATCCAAATATACAAACACTGACACCCCAATTAGATCCCGCAGCACGTCGTTGACCAGGGCTTGGAAAACTGCTGGAGCATTAGCTAAACCAAAAGGCATGACTAAATACTCATAATGCCCATTAGGAGTATTAAATGCAGTTTTCCACTCGTCCCCTTCTCTAATCCTGACCAAGTTGTATGCATTACGTAAGTCAAGTTTAGAAAAGACCTGTGCCCCCTGTAAGCACTCAAAGGCGGTGTCCATGAGCGGTAAAGGATAACGGTTCTTGATGGAAACGTCATTCAACCCCCTATAATCTATGCACGGCCGCTGATCACCATCTTTTTTAGCCACAAAAAAGAAGCCAGCGCCTGCAGGGGACGTGGACGGTCGGATATGCCCCGCGGACAATGCCTCTCGAATGTAAGTGTTCATGGACACTGTCTCAGGGCGGGAGAGAGAGAACATCCGTCCCCGGGGCGCGTGTAGCTGTTTCGCAACAGTAAGTGACTTCCGGGGTAGGCCTGATTGGCCCCGACAGGCACGTGACGCGCAACTTTCTCTGCCGCGCGGCACGCTCCGCGGAGCCCTTACGGAATTACGTAACCGTCCAAATACGCCATGACTCTCATTCGGCGCTATAGCTCACCTCGCAGAGCAGCGGTCCTGCGATCCTGCGGTCCGTTGTTGGTGAGTTCGAATCCCATCAAATCTTTTTTTTTTAACGTGATTTTTTTTTTAACGTGTATTCTTTCGCCGGTTAAGGTTAGGCATGGTTAAGGTTAAGGTTAAGGTTAGGCATTGTTTCGGAGTTGGTTAAGGTTAGAACGGTTAAGTTTAGGCGCTGTTAAGGAGCTGGTTAAGGTTAGAGTTTGTGTTAGAGAATGGCAATATTCTTTCTATGGTTAAGGTTAGGCATGGTTAAGGTTAAGGTTAAGGTTAGGCATTGTTTCGGAGTTGGTTAAGGTTAGAACGGTTAAGTTTAGGCGCTGTTAAGGAGCTGGTTAAGGTTAGAGTTTGTGTTAGAGAATGGCAATAGACAGCCTATTTCCGCGCGACAGCTCTCAGCAGCCTCGTTGCGCGTCCTGAGTTTGCCGCGTCACGTGCCTGTCGGGGCCAATCAGGCCTACCCGGAAGTCACTTACTGTTGCGGAACCGGTACACGCCCCCGGGGCGGAGAAGCGCCGGGTAGAAGATCAATGGTGCAGTCGTAAGGTCTATGAGGTAGTGCTTTAGCATGCGTTTTACTAAAAACATCCGCCAGGTCACAATAGACCGCAGGAACACCTGCCAAATCGGGGTTGGGGGATAATAAAGAATCTGCAACGTCCACCGTCAACCTGGAGAGAGACAAAAGAGGGAGGGGGGGAGGGACGGATGAACTCACGCCAGCGTCAGCGCTGACACCGCTTCCCATGGAGAGTGCACCCGTAGCCCAATTAATAAGAGGATTATGCAGCACAAGCCAGGGGTGGCCTAAAACAATGTCGGAATGAGGAGACATAACAACAAAAAAATTCAAATATTCCCCCTCGCTACCCGCCACCCGCCACCCACAGTTTCCCGGTGCGCTGGGTAATAAATCCACAACCAAGCGGTCGGCCGTCCAGCGAACGGACAGGGATGGGCACCTCTAGTGTTTCTAAAGGAACCCCCCATTCTAGAGCCACCCCCACATGAATCAAGTTGCCCGCAGCCCCCGAATCCACTAAAGCCTTGGCCGTTTTAGAAGAATCCCCCCACCTGACAGTGACATCAAAAAAAGTACGTGAGTCGTGAACGTTTATGACCGGAGAGACATGCCCACCTGCTAGCACCTTCCCCAGGCCTAGCGGGCTCCTGCGTTTCCCGAGCCACGACAGGCGGCGAAGCGATGCCCTGTGCGGCCACAATGAAAACAGCGCTTCTCGTTGACCCGCCTCTGCTTCTCCGCTTCAGAGAGGTTCACCGCTCCCAGCTGCTTGGGCTCGTCATCGCCCCGGTGCTCTCTCATTGGCTGGTATGCTGGCCGATCGACACTAGGAGAGGGACGGAAGAGTACCTGTGACGAAGCCTCCCTCTCGCGTTCCCTCTCCCGGTGACGATTATCCAACCGAATGGCCATGTTAATCAACAGATCCAGGCGTTCGGGTAGCTCCCGCGTAGCCAGCTCGTCCTGCATGCGAGTGGAGAGCCCATGCAAAAAATGGACACAGCAGGGAGCCTCATGCCAGTCCGCCTCTCGAGCCACAATATGGAAATCAATGGCGTAGTCTGCTATGGCGCGAATGCCCTGCCGGCACGACATAAGTCGACTGCCGGCCTCGTAAATGGAAATCACCCTGGAGGTATCGAATACACGACGTAACTCCAGGGTGAAGGCATCCGCGTCGCAGCAGACCACAGACCCACTCTCCCACTCCGCTGTGGCCCAAGAGAGAGCACGATCCGTGAGGAGAGTTATAATATAGGCTACCCGAGCCACATCACTGGGGAAAGTACGCGGCTGCAGTTGAAAAATGAGAGAGCACTGGGCGATAAACTCACGGCAGCCGGTTGGAGCCCCTCCATAGCGCTCCGGCGCCGGCAGGCGTGGCTCTCGGTAGTCCTCCCGATCTACCGGATACCCCCGCTCGCCTTCCCCGCTGATCGATGATGCTCCGGCTGCGGATATCCTCGTTGATGTCGTCCCAGCGGCCGCAGAGCGGGCCTGGTTCACCGCCGCCAACGCTGTCTCCGCCGTCTCCTGAGAAGCCAGGGAAACATCTCCCAGTCGACCCAGCTCGACACCGACTGCCATCTGCCGCTCCATGATGATCCTGAACTGGTTCCGTAGGCTCACCATCTCGTCCCGTATCTCCTTGTTGGAAGTCATGATGGCTAGAGCTTCTGTTACGAACGGGTAAGTGACTTCCAAGTTGTCGAGAAGAAGAACGAGACGGAGAACGTTTTACTATTCCAAAACAGTTGTACTGTTTATTAACAGGGAAAAGCATATACTATAAACAGGGAGAAGACAATATGTCTGTGCTTGTCCAGCTGTAGGTACGTCCGTAGGATTAGGTGAAGCTCTAGCAAAGAACAAGGAATAGAGCAAATGTTAAATAGGTCACATACTCAACATTCCACGCTGTCAATGAGTGACAGCAGTCTGACAACCAATGACAGCACCCAGGTGTGACAGACAATTAGTGATGACAGCAATCAGTGGTGACATACAAGGTGAACCCATAACAACAGGAGTGACCCAGGTAGACAGTGGGATACAATCCTAAGGATGATAGTCTCCCGAACGTTACAGGCGAAGGCGAGGTCGGGGGAACCCGCGCTGTTTGCCTCAAGAGGTCTCGAGCCCCCCTGCTGACAACCTTTGTAGTTGACAGACGTAACACCAGGCTCACCAAACACAGATGCAGAACGTGTGGCGTGGGAGCCGCTTGACAGCACAACATTCTCACGGACAGACCCAGGCCTAGCCAGCAACTGGGTGTCAGCCCCTGTCCCCATGAGAAGCGAAACGTGGGGCCGCTTGTGCTTCATTGAAGGCACGCGGCCCGCAGCTAAAGGAAACAAATCAGAGCCCTTATCCCTCTGGTGTTGGGGGGGGGGAGTGACCGGAGAGCGAGCTAGACACAGCTAGACGGCGACGGTTTTTTAGGGCGTGCTCATCTAATGTAGCCGATCCCTTGGCCGCCAAGGCTGTCGGCCTTGCGATCACCGGTTTTCTTTGTGTCCAGGGTACCTCAGGCGGGGGAAACATGGCCGCTGGTTGAGGGCCTCGCCACAGTCGCTGGCGAGGCTGCGCCCTCACCTCTGGCTGCGCGGTGTGAGGCGGTGTGGGGCCTAGGTCAAATACCGCTAGCCCATACACACAATGTTAACCTTAGGAGTCTAACCCCAAGAGCTCCTCCTCCTGAGAATTTTCCCCTTTTTTTGTTACATAATATAAAATTACAGATTCATACCTTCAAAGTAAGCCATCAATTGTAAAATTTGTCCTATCAAACATTCTGGTACAGTCATTACCAATTTGCAGCAGGAGCCTCTGAAGAGAATTCAGTGAATTCAGCTAATGATAAGGGAACTACACTCCTTCCCAGAATGCAATGTGATGTCAATGTCAATGTCACTAGACCAATTCACACCATGAAACAAAGGCCCAGCAGGGAACAATTACAGCTGAATGGGGGTATAGTGTGACTGATCAATACAGGCAGGCCTACAGTAACACACACTTTGAGAGAGAGAGAGAGAGAGAGAGAGAGAGGGAGAGAGAATTTTTTGATTTTATAAAAAACTTTATTCTTTACTAAAAACACTCAAGATGCAACATAAACTTTCAACATTAAAATACTCTACAACTCAAACAACAACAAAAACAAACAAACAAACAAAACAAAGAAACAAAAAAAAAAAAAAGAGAGAGAGAGAGAGAGAGAGAGAGAGAGAGAGAGAGAGAGAGAGAGAGAGAGAGAGAGAGAGCCGTGGGTAGGTTGTCCACTGGCACCTGTACAACTGTGACGCCACACAGCTCAGCTACGTCTGCTGGAAGACCAGGTGGGTCATCGGCTCTGGTATTTCACTATAAGTGATAGATTTGCAATTGAAAATTCAATATGATGAGAGAGAGAGAGAGCACTTGTCATTTGAATTGAGAGAGAGAGAGAGAGAGAGAGAGAGAGAGAGAGAGAGAGAGAGAGAGAGAGAGAGAGTGTGTGTGTGTCTTGCTCTCTCTCCCTCTCCCTATATCTCTCTCTGAATATGCACTATTGTATCAGTACCACATGGATGGATTCAGAGAAATATCACATCGTGTGCCGCCATAAGCCTTCGAGGGCTTCTGCATCATCATGCAAAACTGACACACAGGCTAGATAGCATATTATATGACCATGCCTAAAACCTATAGGTACATTTAACTTTAAAATGTACCAAACAAAAGTTATGGGGGGGGGGGGGGGCATAATTATGATATAAGAGCAACTTTGGTGGACCATGTCATCAACCATGGCCTGACTATGAGGGATGCTGGGCAGAGAGTCTAATCTAAGCTGCTTCACAGTGGCATCATAATAAGAACATTCCAACTGGAAAACAGGTATGTATTCACCTCTCTACTTTTTTTATTACATTGGATTCCATTTTGTCACAGGAAAGATTTGCCTCTAGGATGAAACCTAGGTATGTAATTTCATCTTTCCTTGTGACAATATTGTCACCCACTGTACAATAAGACTGTACAAGAAATTCCTTCTGTAATGTACTGATTTTCTTTCTTGTGTACTCTGCCATACAGTAGTTAATGTTAAATAAAGCCCATTTGAATTGAGAGAGAGAGCGAGAGTGTGTGTGTGTGTAAGCTTTTGTGTGTGTGTGTGTGTGTGTGTGTGTGTGTGTGTGTGTGTGTGAGAGATGGAGGGAGAGAGAGGGAGGGAGAGAGGGAGATATAGATAGACATGAAACCTAGGTATGTAATTTCATCTTTCCTTGTGACAATATTGTCACCCACTGTACAAGACTGTACAAGAAATTCCTTCTGTAATGTACTGATTTCTTTTGATTTCTCTGTTTGAGAGAGAGAGAGAGAGTGTGTGTGTGTGTGTGTGCAGGGGAGTAGCTGGGGGGGGGGGGGGGGGGGTTAGGATGATTCCAAGGGCCCAGCAAATGCCCCAATTTTTTTTATAGATTGGGGGCCCCACATTTTTTAATAGATTGGGGGCCCACATATTGATTCTTTCATGGGGCCCAGAATCTCCAGCTACGCCCCTGTGAGCGCACCTTTCTACTCTAGAGAGCTGTCATCACCGTGATGCGCGCTTGAATGAACTGCGAGATAACTCATAACTCGTACACACACGCACTCTGTCTCTGCCATACAGTAGTTATGTTTTAGCGCGACGTGGGTATATACACGGGCGAGGATGAAAAGCATGTTAGACTACTTTTAATACATAAATTAACGTTCTGTCGGGTCCCGTGTATTCTCGAGAATGATAATAATAATAATGCAGGACCTCTTCAGATTATATTATCAACGACAGACAGTGAGAAACACAACCCCCCCCCCTCTCGCGCTGAAGAATATGCATATTAGATCACTCAGTGATTAACACCTATGCGCTGTTTGTGTGTGCGCGCGTGCATGTACGTGACGCGTTGTAGTTTCGGGGAATACAGGGATAATTTAGAACTATACAATTTAGCAAGAATTAAACATATTTACAAGTCGTATTACGTTTAGCAAGTAAGGAGACATATATATTACATCGCAAAGCACTAGAAAATGTAATTTTTCTATTTTTACCGATTTCTGAAAAGCGCGACTTCCTGAGCATTTCTGAGAGATTCTAAATCCCTTTGTTCTCCGCCGACGGGTTCAAACAGGCCCTTGGACTCTCAAGGGGGATGCAGACGAGAGAAACACCAGTCCCGCACACAATTCATAGATTCACAAAAAGCACACCAGCTCTAGGCCTCAGCCCATCCACCCATGAAATGGTAAACAAGCCCCCGTCAAAACTCCCAACAGTAGACACCGATTGACCGTCAGCATGAATGGTTAAGAGGAGGGAAGACCTTTTAAAAAGATAACCCTCGGCGGGGAACAAGAAACGGAGACCCAGCATTGTAGCATTAGCATTAGCCGCGCGCACTAGGATAGCTGGGAAAACACCCAAAACAGAGTCATGACGACCATGTTTTCCCAAATGTGACCAGGTATGGACTTCAGGGTCATGTTGAGGGATCTTAATTTTTTTTTTTTTTACATATTATGAAAGTACAGATTCATACCTTCAAAATAAGCCATCACTTGAACATTTTGGTGGGATACTTTGCAAGCTACTTCCTATGATTCATGGTGATTATCACAAAACGTATTCAGAGATAATAGCCTTCAAGAGACGAGCAGGCTATTCAGTGACAATAGTGAAACAACTACAACACTACCCAGAAGTCATTGTAATCCATGGCCCCCCTCTCTCTAGGGCAATTAACACCTGGCAGCTTTCCAGTCTGAGGCTCTTTGTTATTAAAATGAGTCTGGTGACTGGTAGTGGTAGTGAAAGGGACCCTGATAATAAACAAGAAACTTAATCAAGTTTCAAGATTTTATTAGCATTTAAAATAACACGAGATAAAAATAGACATGCTAAAGTCAATGTTCAATGTTCTGATGGCCTCTCCAGAAGCATTTAGATGTAAATACATGTAGTGTGGTAGTGAAAGACACAACAACTAGGTTAACCTTCTGTAGTCTGGTAGTGAAAGGTTAACCTTCTGTAGTGTGGTAGTGAAAGGGTTAACCTTCTGTAGTGTGGTAGTGAAAGGTTAACCTTCTGTAGTGTGGTAGTGAAAGGTTAACCTTCTGTAGTGTGGTAGTGAAAGGGTTAACCTTCTGTAGTGTGGTAGTGAAAGGGACCCTGATAATAAACAAGAGACAAAATCAAGTTTCAAGATTTTATTAGCATTTAAAATAACACGAGGTAAAAATAGACATGCTAAAGTCAATGTTCAATGTTCTGATGGCCTCTCCAGATGATCACCGTGGTCTTTTTGAACCGCCGCTGGATATTTTGGCTGGTGGTGCCGGGCATGTTACGTCCTGGGCTTCCTCATCACAGAACTCTCTGATCTTGTGGAACAGATAGTGTTGTCTTGCAGAGTCCAGTCCCGGTGGTGGCAGCACAGGAAGTCCATCTATAGGCGGCAGGACACGGACGTCACGGAGCAGCTGGAATCTGGTTTCAGCGCCATCAATAGACATCTTTGCCACAACCACACCAGGTTCCTTGGAATCAAAGCTGCAATAATAAAGTGAAACGTTAGTACAGGGCACATAACAATATCAATGCATTTGTATCATTTGCCAATGACATTCTTTGCACTAAAGTGTGAATAATTAATTACAGTAAATACACAACACACAGTGACCACACCCACCTAAAGTGCTGGTACTGCTTGATCTGTGGCAGTGGCTTGAAGTAAGGCCCCAGATGTTCCTGCCAGTTGTAGGACTGCACGATTACAGTGCCATCTTCTTTTCCCACTAGCTGTGGTATGTTGATTCCAGCCACTGAGCTGTCCCTTACGACTGCTGCAATCTCATCAAGAGTGTTCACCTTGGTCTTTCTGAAACGCTGCTTGAGAAGCCCAAAGAAACTGTCCGGGGAAAACTTTGTGTGGCCTACAATCAGCAGGTGGAGATTGACACGATGGTGAAGACCATGTAGCGCTCGCCACGCTAAGTACCACAACATGTACTTGTTCTTGTTTTGGCCACTGCAGTTGTCACAGTGAAGGTCAACATCTGTCTCCCCAAGACCATGGTCTTTGAAGAAGTGGTGCAGGTAGCTTATGACGGCGTTGCTACCTTTGCTGGACTCCATCCCCTCATCCACCAAATAGTTGACTTGCCGTGGAATCGCCTCACAGCAAACACCGAATATGCTGCACTTGCGTGGAGCCAAGAAGTACATGGGCCCTGGTTGAAGGGGGTCTGATGGGTAGTGCACCTGCAATAAATGAATAAGGATTTTAGAAAGAAAAAAAAGGGAGCAATGCAGTAGTTATAACAATTATAACATGATGTTGTGAAAGAGGGCTTGGTATGTAGTCACCTTTTGAGCGTAGTCGAAACTGTAATGCATTGTCAAGGGCTTGCTTGCCGGTGGCACATGACCACCCAGAGAAAGACCATCACCGATCTCCTTGGCGGCTTTAAGCATGCCCTTGTAGGCAGCCCGCTCGGAGGTTACATGCGCCAGATGTTGTTCCTGCTGCTTCAGCTTTGCAGACTTCTCAGCCTCTGGCAGATTGGCACTTTTGAAAATCTGAAAAAAAAAAGTTAAGTAAATGATGATTAATATTAATAATAATAAACTGTATTTGTATAACACTTTTCATACAGAAGTTGCAGTTCAAAGTTCATAACACTGTGATGTTCACTAACCAGATAATTGTTCTTCTGACACACCCAGCAAAGATCAGACATTGGTTTGATTGCTCTGATATGACTCAGTAATTGCCTCCAGAGGGACTTAAATGTGGACAGGCCCACTGCTCGCTGGTCTGAAAGATTAATAAGAACACATGTTAGCACAATGTCATTCATTTTCAAGCTTTGTTTTTATTTGACAAAGACCTATTTGACCTATTTCTTTGACAAAGATTTGCTTACACCTACCAACTGGCATTGCCTTGGTATATAAACGCCACACAGATGCCTTCGTGACGCAAGATGGTAACAGCTGACCGGTAAAGTTCTTTTGGTGTGCCTGGCGTCCAGGGAGGTGAACAGCATGATCTTCTGCATAATTCAACACAAATTGAACAACTTTTTCGATATCTTCATATTTTATGCAATGCTTGTTGTTGTGTGGCGATCGCTTCTTTGTGCGAAGACACATGCCATTTTCTGACATGTGTTTGCTTATTGCAATCAAGCGATCCTTACCTATTCTTGGGAGAGAAGAGGGGGGGGGGGGGGAGACAGAGAGAGAGATAGTTAGATCATCATCATCACAAGTACCGGTACCTGTCTGTACCACACCCAGTCTACATGATTGTGGAGACAGAGACAGAGAAGTTAGATCATCATCATCATCAATCATCATCATCACAAGTACCGGTACCTGTCTGTACCACACCCAGTCTACATGATTGTGGAGACAGAGAGAGATAGTTAGATCATCATCATCAATCATCATCATCATCACAAGTACCGGTACCTGTCTGTACCACACCCAGTCTACATGATTGTGGAGACAGAGAGAGATAGTTATTGTAATTGTGGCACAAATCAAAAGACACAAATAGTGTCTTTGGTCTATACTATCTGCTATACTTTATACTATACTATGCTACTATACTCTACTATAATGTACTATAATTAGTTTTAATAAAATGGGGGACCCTGATAATAAACAAGACTAATCAAGTTTCAAGATTTTATTATCATTTAAAAAAAAAATAGGCATGATGTACTATATTAGTTTTAAATAGACAATAATAATAACTTACCCGTGGATGAAGAGGAAAGCTTCACGGCAGATTTGTATCGCCCCGAAGAAATAGTTTGTGTAAGCACGTTGTCTTTTTTTGGAAAACGATTTATTTCCGATAGTCCATTCTGACTTTCGACCAAAAGCCTGGAGCTGCGCCATAATAATCAAGTCTTTATGATCCTCTTCGAGAGCCGCTATCTCAAAACGCCTTGTGTAAACTTCATCACGGTCCAATTTTGTGATACATGACCGCCGATTAAGAATGTCATTTTCTTTATCAACCTGGACGCATTTACAAGTAAATCGCAAAAGTCTTTCCATTTGGCGTTCGTGGTTCTCGTCAGATTCAACTTCCACAACGCACATTACGTGTTCTACCTTGTCTCCAAATCCGTTAGGTGTGTTGTCACCATCATCAGATTCTGGCTCTGCCTCGTCTTCAAATCCGTTAGTTTTGTCACCATCACCACCATCACCATCATTTTCTGGCTCTGCCTCGTCTTCAAATCCGTTAGTGTTGTCACCATCATCATCATCTGCCTCTAACTCGTCACAATTGTCTTCTTCTTCTGAACCAGAATCTGAGTTTCTTTTTGGATTTTTCTTCTGCGGAAAGAAATCCGTGATGAATGTTCCTAAAGCACGTTCGTCTTCAACACAGTGTGCTCCGAAGTGAGCAAACCGGTTTAATGCCTCGGCAAGTGCCCTCGCTGTGGGTTGCTGACTGGGTTCCATGGTGACTGGCAAACATGCACTGCCCTGCTCTCTGTTTAATACTCACCGATCAATGGCATCAACTTAATGACGTCACCGCCTGACCAATAAGCATTTAGATGTAAATACATGTAGTGTGGTAGTGAAAGACACAACAACTAGGTTAACCTTCTGTAGTGTGGTAGTGAAAGGTTAACCTTCTGTAGTGTGGTAGTGACGGATAAAAAAACGGATAAATAGTTTTTTTTACCATATTTCTAATATTTATTTTTGCTAAATACCAATTATAAATATCTCGACGAATTACCTCTGAATATGAATAAAAAAAAATATTAAAGATTCGCTCACTAGTTCTACCAGAAACGGAGTTGAGGCGAAGCATTACTAAGCGCTTGTGTAGTGTGGCAGTGAAAGGGTAACCTTCTGTAGTGTGGTAGTGACGGATAAAAAGGTTTTTTTTACCATATTTCTAATATTTATTTTTGCTAAATACCAAATATAAATATCTCGACGAATTACCTCTGAATATGAATCAAAAAAAATATTAAAGATTCGCTCACTAGTTCTACCAGAAACGGAGTTGAGGCGAAGCATTACTAAGCGCTTGTGTAGTGTGGCAGTGAAAGGGTTAACGCGCCCTCATCGCGCCCCAGCGCAGTTTACATCAGGGCCCCCACAATAATGAAAAAGCCGATGAAAAAGCCATTTTTTATCACTCCGTTTCCGTATTAAATTAATTTACTTTTAGCCATTAGGTTGGAAAAAATGCACCCTACCGAAATTCGTTCGCTCATAAAATTCGAACTGTGTTTTAATGGTTTTTAATTAAGTTAAAACACACGTTTTATAAAGGCCGTCAAGGCCTTTTTTTTTTAGACACTGCGTTACGTTGCTTATAAATCATCTGAACTTATAACATTAAGATAGTGTATTAATAGTGTGTTATTCTAAAGCTAATGACGTCTGTGTGTTAACACCTATTAAGTACAGTACTTGGCCCCTGTGGACAGGCCCACAGCCCGCGCGTGTAGTTTTTTCTCCTCACTTGGAAGAAGATTTGTGGAACTATTATAACAATAATTACCTCATTTACAAGTTGTATTTAAGTTTGCAACTAAGGGCAAATAAGGGAACACATCAATGACAATTCAAATATGTAAAAAAAATCAAGATTTCGATTTTTAGGATTTTCTAAACAGCAAGACATTTCTTCATTTCAGAGCACCTCCCCCTTTGCGGATCAAATCGGGTTTGGTCACGGCGAGTCACAAATATCCTGCCCCTCGCGCCAATACACAACTCGGCTGTCTCACTGGACAACGAGCAGTATCACAAATGCTAGCATTAATGCCTGGCAGCGCAGGCCCTACCTGTGCGCGACCTAGCCCGTCAGGAGACGAGGAAACCCAGGACAGGCCCGATGCGCTGTTAGGATGTGCCGAGAAGATTCCAGGGGCTGGTGAATCTCCGGCGAAAACCCAACATTGTTCAATTTCTCTCTGCATTTCATAACAACTAGTTCATGAAGTGCACTGCAGCGTCCATGATGGAAACAAAAAAAGAGGAAGGGGGACTGTGACCATGTCCGGTGTCTTATAGGAGGACACTGGGGCGGGGCCTGGTCAGGTGCATGGGTGCATTGTTTTGTTAATGAGCACAGTAGGTGCTGGAGATAAGAGATATCTAATTTATTATGGCACAGAGCGAGACGCGAAGTAATGCTATATAACAACAGGACCATGCTACCTAATTAAGAAGCCTTTAGTTTTAGTGTGTGCTTTAGTGAGAGCATGTCATTTTGATGTTTTATTTAGTGCTGTCAATCGATTAAAATATTTAATCTGATTAATCGCATGATTGTCCATAGTTAACTCGCGATTAATCGCAAATTAATCGCATTTTCTTACAATTTTTTTTTATCTACCTTAAACAGATCTTTTTCAAGTTCCAAGTTTTAATACTCTTATCAACATGAGAGTCAACAAATGCTTGCTTTATGCAGCCATTTAACACAAAAGGATGACCCTCATGCATTGCAAATTTGCATCAAATTCAAAACAGCGTGATGCACAAAATAACTTAAAAGAAAATAATAATTTAAAACAATGAATAAAGTGTGCATGCAATAATAGGGGAAAGAAAACGTTAGGAACTTGTTACATTCACCCACACAAGGGCTGAGGACTCACACCCCCGCCCCCCCTCTCTATCTCTCTCTCTCTCTCTCTCTCTCTCTCTCTCTCTCTCTCTCTCTCTCTCTCTCTCTCTCTCTCTCTCTCTGTCTCTCTCTCTCTCACACACACACACACACTTTGAGTCAGAAACAAACATAGTATCAATGAGAGTATCAATAATACACCTGAGTGAAGCCTAGAAGAAAAAAAGTTAAATTATTATTATAATTTTTTTTTTACAAAATTATTATTATTAGACTTCCGGTTCCGGTTCGAGTATGGAGTAGTCGCTGTGTGTAACAGCTCCGCTCCCGTTATTTATATTTTGCCTTTAAAGGCCTCTTTTTATACCCCCAATTCGTTTAAACCTGTACGTATATATCACCTGAGGTTTCCAACTAACTATATTGACTGAAAAAGCCACGATGCCACCGAAGAAATCAAACGATCCAAAGAGAGATGACGGTTCAACCGACACGGAGTACCTTGCTAAGCTAATAGAAGGGTCCCAGCTTAAGTTCGAAGGCACCATTAAGATAATGGAGAAGACCTTAACGGAAGGTTTATGCTCGCTAACCAACAAGGTTGACGCTATCAAAGAATCTATCGAATCCAAAATCGGGAAGCTATGGGAAACGGTTGGTGAACAGACCGAACGTATAGAAGTAGTGGAAGCCTGCTTGAGTAATTGCACTGATAGATTCGAGGAGATAGAAGGAACCAACGAGAAGCTAAAGTCTAAGATAATCGACCTCGAATACCGATTCCGCAGACCTAATATTCGCATAATAGGTCTGGATGAATCAGTGAGCTGCGAACAACCCAATGTCTAGTTTGCAGAAGTGTTAGTTGCAATTCTGGGATCGGAGACCCTCTCTACGACACCTGAAATGGATCAATGTTACAGGATTGGTGCTCGAAACAACAACAAACCTAGAGTAGTTATTGCTAGCCTACGTCAAATTGGAATAAAAAAAATAATTATTCGAGAGGCACGGACGAAGAATGGTAATCTGAAATACAGAGGGCAACCAGTCTATTTATATGAAGATTACTGCCCCGAAGTTGTGGTACAACGGTCCCGTTACAAGACCGTGATGTCCCTACTCTACGGGCAAGGTCTCAGACCTACACTATGGTATCCTGCGAAGCTGTCCATCGTCAACAAAGACGGAGTGAGGAAGTATTTTTCCTTGCCTGATGAAGCTGAAACCTTCTTGAAGAACCAGGAGGACCCTCGTCTAAATAGGCTATAGTATACAGTTTTTTTCTGAACACTTCGTTATGGCTTAAAGGGGAACTATCTTATAAATGGCCTTTTTGAGTGTTTAGCATTGTTTCCTAGCTATGTGGACTTATATTAATATGATCTATGTCTCAAAATTCTCATATTGGCGCATTCTTCCAATTCTCCTCTCACAATATTCACCCTCACTGAACTGAGTCATTTGAAAATGTGCGCGATATGTGATGTCAGAAAGACACCGCTGCATGTTAATGTTCAGGCGGCGGGACCCGGCGCAGTGGTTTAGGAGCCCAGGCTCAAAACGGCTCGAGATCTTGAGGTAGAAAAATGCTGTTTTTGAGGACTTGATTAGAAATACAAAACAATGAATAAAAAAAATATATATATTACAGAGGTGTTCCATAGACTCACAGGAATTGTGTAAAAGTGCCCAAATAGTGAAAGAAATAGTAAAATAGTTCCCCTTTAAACACCAAACGGCGTCATATACATTTTGATAACCTTGATTCATAAATAGGTTAACTATGTGACGCTGGATATCATCTAGATACTTTATTTTAATGGTTCGCTACATCTGATATAAGGGGGGTTTGGTCCGTTGTAATTGTTTTGATAAACTATTGAACGTCCACTAAGGCTGGGGAGATTAACGCTAGCTCTGTTTAATGATCTATGATTTTTATGCAAGTCATTGTGTTGGGCCATGACTGGGACCTCCGGAGATTCTTTTTTATTATGTTTTCCCTGTGTGTGTACAATTGTATTGGACTTCGAGATCTATTGACATTTCGAGCACGTTCCTGTTGTTGACATATTGGAGGCGTCGGTCAGACATAATGGAACATTACAGAAGATACTAGAATATCAGACGAGCTGCTGCACAGCGGCCTCTCCGGATACGATAGGGTTAATGGCACTATTATTAGAATGAAATAGAATATTCTAGAACTTTAACATGCGTTCTGTGACTACACACACGGCATAGGTCACCTCCGGAGGAAACAGTCTTCACAGCGGAACATCGCCCACCCCTGGCCTGGTGGACGTACTGCATATACATATTTAAACCTCCTTCTTTTCTTTTGCAATAGCTCCATTGCCTTTCCTTTCTATTTCTTCTAGGTGTTTAAACTTAGCCAAGTTCTTTTAAGGTTTAAGTAAATGTACTCTACTCTTTGAGGCTTCTTTTATTTAGTTCCAATGCTTTTCCTTTCTATTTCTACAGTGTGTTTAAACTTAGCCAAGTTCGTATAAGGTTTAAGTGAATGTACTCTAATCTTTGAGGCATCTTTTATTTTTATATCTCCTTTTTTATTTAACGGGAGAGTGGCCAAGCCACTGAGGATAATCTACTAATGGTAGAATTGATAGTTTTAGACCCTATAGCAAATTGCATAGGGGAGTTATGGTTGAATTGCTCGATATGGGGATACTGGTTGTGTATTTTAAAGGGTGGGAGGGGGGTGGGAATAGGGGATTAAATGTATGTTTATTTTATATGTTTGTTTTTATGCTCAAGCTCGGTTCTCAACAGGACCTTAACAGTTGGATATATATCGATAGGTTATGACTATAACCAAGTTCTGTTAATAATGGTGACGCTCGGCATCACTCTCTGCACAGTACCTCGCTTGTGCACGCGCACTGAATAAAGACCCCACAAGTGTACCTTTATATCCCAATATTCGTCTGACCACACCCCTATCAGCTTACCTACATAAGCAGGGGTGGGGCCACACACTCGCCTCCTTCCCAAGCTTTCACCACAAGGTGAGATCAAGGGCAGCAGCGGCGTCTGATGCTGAGCGTCACCATTATTAACAGAACTTGGTTATAGTCATAACCTATCGATACCCTACAAAAAGGCCCTACAAACGGACTGAGCCCCCAATTCGTCACAAACAGGTAATTTATGACAAATAGGGAGTCCACACGTGATAATAATTTAACAAAGATGATTTATTTAAACCTATCTAAATCCTAATCTAAACAAACAAAAGCATAAGCACATGAACAATGGAATGTTTTGTATTAGAATCAGTGGTGAGTGCAGTGTGTGGATGAGTGAGTAAGTATGCTGTGGTGTGTGTTTGGTGTAAGTATCAAAGTCAAAGGGGAGGAGGCACTGAACCCATACACACTCAATAATCGAATTGAATCGAATACACACACAATAGAGTAGGACTCCTTTTTGAGGTTCCACTCACCTTGACAATCTGAGGAGGAGGCTCTGCACTCTGAGGAGGCTCCCTCACATGGAAGGAGAGTCCTAACTCACAGAAGGCCCGAATAGGAGCTTCGTGAGGAGGAGCCCTGACCACCCCCCGAAACAGATCCATCATATGGACCCGAACAGCTCACGGAAGTCCTACCAACAGAGACGTACACAGTGACGTACTCTATGGCAGGGGAATTTCTGCAGTGCACACGCCCAATATTCCAGGGCGTGGGACCAGGAAACTCCCCCCCCCCCCCCCCCCCCCCTCTTACCCTGTAACGTGCCGAACAGCAACGTGACAGGAACCTTGAAGGACAGGAGGTTTTAACCCCTGCCCATCAAAGAAGGGGAGAAAAGGATTACCAGTTCACCCCTTTACGACCCCACACCCATGATACGATGTAATGACAAAAAAGAGTATGACAAAGTCATATTCTGCTACATGAAGTGTCTTTTTAACAGCTTCACACAGCTCATGTGCTAACCTGCTATCTGATTTTTACTAAGGAAAAAACACAGAATAGAGAGGGCCCCCTTAAGAGCCCCGGTACCAGACTTACACATGTGCTTCTGTGGCCAACCCAACCCAGCTGTAGGTCACCCGACACACACAACCCATTATCACCTACAAAAAATGGCAAAAAACACTCTACAGAGGAACGCCGTTTTTCATAATGAGAATACATAATTTTCGATTAGTATCGGCCACAGGCCTTGCTAAGCACACACGAAAAGTGACCAAACAATCTTTTCTTTTAGGAAAATATAGTTTCTCAAGCAGTTCTAGCACAACCCCAGCAATCAAGCTAAGGGTTACATCGTATCCCTACCACACAGTGCACAATATATTGTAACAACACGTCTGAGAGGAGGGTGAAGAAGTCCCCAGGGAACCGGGGGGAAAACACCCCTCCTACTTTACCCTTAATACGGCCAGTTAAACAGGTAAACCTGTTAATATGTGAACACACTGTCCATTGTCATTACAGGCTGAGAAAAGAATTCATTCTTTACTCATATGTCACTAAGCATAGCTTTATAGGTTAGTTTAACCCCCTTAGTTGTGAGTACACGGTACATGAACACATGATGTTTCTCAACACAACAAACCAGATAATTTTCACATCTGTAACAAACAACCCGATTTGCATGGAGAAGCTAAATACCAGTGACAAGACAATTCACACATAACTCGCATCGTATCCTAAATGTAGTGCAGCAACACTCGTTTTGGAAAACATCGTTATTCACAAAACATTTAGAAGGGAAAGAAAGAAGAAGTGTTCAAGGTCTGGTCAAGACCCTTCCTACCGTGAGCGCAGATCAAGCGAAACTGCAGTCTCTAACAAGGCACCGACAGTAACACAGCATCCCTGTGTTGTCGACATGGGCAGCGTCGCCGCTCCATCCCGCCGCTACGGTTCCCCTTGTTGACGCAGTCCTCGCCGGCCGGCCTCAGGGTAGGTTCGACTAACATCCTCTGTCAAAGATGACGTCGTAGTCAGAGTGTTTAAAGCATGTTATAGTCTCAGAACGTTCAACAGTGTAGCATTAAGCTAACGGCCACTCTCGGCCGATAGCAGCAAGCTAACGTTACCTATCCTAGTGACACAACAGGCTAGCGCCTGCAGCTAACAGCTGACTGGCTAACAGGTAGGCCACAACTAGCACGCAAGCTAAACAGCTATCACCTGAACTTGTAAACAACGATATAACAAGCCACACTCAGACAGGCCGCCGTTCTGAAACCCTCCTCACCTTTTAAGAGAGAAGAGAAACGAGATGTTAACAGTTTTACAACAGTGATTTTACCATCCGGCGGAGCCAGCACAAGTCCCATCTGGGCTGTAGCCGACTTGAACATGGATTTTCCGATAACGATCATCCATGCCCACATTTCCTCGTTTAGGGTATACTCTCATTTGCATATGAAAGACGGGGCCTATACGGTGACAGAGAAGTACCCACGCTTCCAGAGATCCTGGGATCACCAGTTCTACTGGTCGTGGCCCACTAGTTGCTATAATGGGCTTCAAACCAAGATCCTCCGCCGTCGCCTAAAAAGGCTGAACAAAGGACCCTAATCTAGACGACAGAGTACAGCAACTTGCAATGGGCCTGGTCTACAAGATACACTATACGACCGGGGTGCCCATGTACATGTCAAAATACTTCCCAAAGGTCAGTGAATACCACAACCACTACACCAGAGGAAGCTCAACAAATCATGTTAAACCCAGATTCGGCTCAAACAAGGGACTAAACACGTTTCGCAATTATGCCACAACAATGTGGAACGCCCTACCCAAAGCTGTAAAGGAATGTGAATCCCTGCCCACATTCAAAACCGCCCTTAAAGAGCACCTACGGGAGGCTGCAATTCGAAACTGGCCACCGTAAATGCCCAAAACCCCCACCACCTCCTAATAGACAGTCTCCTCCCCACCGCATGTATATATTCCCTCCCCGCCGTATGTATATTCCCCTCCCACCCACCCACCCCCTCCTAATGTACAGTCCCCTCCCCATCATATGTATATACTCTGTCAGGATCTAGGGGTAACAGTACTGTATATTTGAATACCGCCTATGTCACAAATGTATCAGTACTAAATACCTATATGTCCCTATGCCATAAATGTCATGTATGTTATGTATGTCATAAATGTCTATATGAATTGAAAATGGGGGACCCTGATGGAAACAAGACAAACGTCTTTCTCAGGTCTGCATCCCCTTAACAATTGTATGTATTGAGCCGTACTGTATTGTACCCATTCTGCAATCTGTTAAATAAAGTTTTCATTCATTCATTCATTCATCTGGGGCCGGTTTTCGTAAACATTGTCAGCTAGCCCCCATAGCACTAACAGACAAGTGGAGCTCGCAAGCAAACATTACTCACCAAACCTGGAACCCACCGCTTCTCACAACAGAGGCGCGTCCTACAGTCCAGCTGTGTCGCTGGAGGGTTTCACCCCAACCAGCCGCAGCAAGGAGGACTGCAGTTGGGAGGCATGTAGCGGCGTGAACTCCCAATACGAAAAAACCGGCGGAGGTGTAGAATGATCACCATCTTCCAGACACTCCAGTACGAAGACAATATCGCCGTATTTTCTCGAATATAGTGAGAGAGAAAATAAAGATATGATGTCAACGTATCTCTTGTTTTCCAACTTTCTCCTACTAACAACCTCGTCAAGTGGGGATCTACCAGGCACTTCCTTGTGGTGAAAGCGAAGAAGGAGGCGAGTGTGTGGCCCCACCCCTGCTTATGTAGGTAAGCTGATAGGGGTGTGGTCAGACGAATATTGGGATATAAAGGTACACTTGTGGGGTCTTTATTCAGTGCGCGTGCACGAGCAAGGTACTGTGCAGAGAGTGATGCCGAGCGGAGCCATTATGATACAGAACTATTATGAATTGCTACTCCAGACGAATTACACACAGGAATACTGCAACCTGTTTAGACTATGGCTAATTTAAATATCTTGATTTGGAATACAGGGGGTCTCAATATACAACATAAACGCAAAAGCGTGCTTACATGGATGAAAAGACAACAGGTTGATGTGGCTCTTTTAAGTGAAACGCACCTTTTATTGGCTGACAATGTAAAGCTGGCGGATAAAATATATCAAAACATAAGCTACTCATCTTTTGGCACTAAATCCTGTGGTGTAGCTATAGTAGTGAAACGGAAGTTGAATATTAAATTGTTGGACGTATGGTCTGATGCAGATGGCAGAGTTACTATTGCTAAAATAGATTACTGTAACAGAAAAATCACTTTGGTAGCGGCTTACGCCCCTAATCTTTACGACGCTAACTTCTACGCTTCACTCACTAGAGCGATGTTAGATCTCCCTGGGTATTCATTTATAATTGGTGCGGATTTTAATGCCATCTGGGATCCCTCGATTGATACATCTAGTCTCACCACATCCTATGACCAGAAACAGGCCTCTACTGCACTACAGGCCTGGGCCAAGGATACAGGAGTAAATGATTTGTGGCGATCGCTCAATCCAACGGCGCGAGAGTACTCCTTTTTCTCAGCAAGACACAGGACATTTTCTAGAATAGATCTATTTGATAGCTTTGACGTTGAATTGGGGCCCATTGCACTGTCAGATCACAACTATTTACTCCTAAAGGGCTCATTCAGTAGAATGACATCCCGAGCCCCAAGATGGCGCTTTAACTCGACACTGTTCGAAACAATGAATTCAATCTACAATTCAAAAATAAACTCAGTGAATTCCTGCAGATTAATGCGTGTTCGGTACAAGACCCCAGAACGTTATGGAGATCGGTAAAGGGTTTTATCAAGGAAAACACTACTGTCTTTGCCTCCAACCTCCGCAAGAAACGTCAATCCAAATTGGTAGAGCTGGAAGTGCTTCACTCTTCGTTGTTCTCCTCTTTACAACGCAACTACTCGTGTCAACTGGAGTCTCAAATTAAAGTGTTGAAAAAGGAGATTAACTCCATCTTAAGACAACAATCTGAATTTCAAATACGCAGAACAAGACAACATTATTACTTTCACGGTTCTAAACCTAGTCACCTACTAGCTATGAAGATACGAGCCAGTGAACAATTTGCTGATATCCCTGCCATTAAGGACCAACAGGGGCTTGTTATTACAGACCCCAAAAAAATCAATGAGACTTTCCGTACGTTTTACTCCAACCTGTACAAGTCAGAAGTGATCTTGGATCATAATAAACTGGATACATTTCTAGATCAAATTAACTTACCTAAACTTTCAAAGGAAGACGCTAAATGGTTAGATGCACCTATTACACTAGAGGAACTTAGGGAGGCTATATCTGAATTGCAAAATGGTAAAGCCCCTGGCTGGGATGGCATTCCACCCGAACTGTACCTCTCATGTTGGGATGTAATTGGACCACTATTACTGGATATGATTTTATACTCAGTCAAAGAGGGGAACTTCTCCAGGGATGTCAATATGGCACTCATATCTATCCTACTTTTTAAAATATAAAGACCCCACAGAATGCGGTAGTTATAGACCCTTAAGCCTCCTCGGAACCGATCTCAAACTGTACGCTAAGGTACTAGCCATCCAACTTCAAAAACATATGACATCTTTAGTTCACCCTGATCAGACAGGCTTCATAAGAGGCCACCTGATCACGGATAATATTAGACGGTTACTGCATGTGATAGATTCCAGCAAGGATGCCGCGCCTCCTACAGCTGTATTATCCTTGGATGCGATGAAGGCCTTTGACAGGTTGGAATGGTCTTATTTATGGGTAGTACTTGGAAGGATGGGGTTAGGAGAGGGGTTCATTAATATGATCAAAGTACTATATACAGATACATCGGCCATGATTTTAACAGGTAAATTCTGCTCCCCACACTTTCCTGTGTCACGCTCGTCTAGACAGGGTTGTCCTCTTAGTCCCGGACAATTTGCTCTATCCCTAGAGCATTTGGCACAGTACATAAGACAATCCCAGTCCATAGTGCCGATCTCAATTAAGGGAACACAGCATCACATTAGCTTATATGCGGACGATGTATTATTGTTCATGCAAAACCCTACCACCTCCCTACCTCATCTTCTCAAAGTAATAGATGATTTTGGCAATCTATCGGGATTTAAGATAAACTGGCCAAAATCGGCCTTCCTTCCACTCAATGTGACTGCGAAGGCTACCATCCTCCCAGCAAATATACCCATGGTAGAACACTTTAGATGTCTTGGAGTTGAAATATTCCCCACTATATGCCAAACTGTGAAGTATAATTATTCCGGATTCTTAGATAGGATCACAAATGACTTCGGCAGGTGGTCAAAATTTAAAAACTCATTACAGGCCCGAGCATCAATAGTTAAGATGGATGTCTTACCCAGAATAAACGTTTTCAGCTCGATGTTGCCGTTGCCCCTGTTGGTTACTGGCAAAAATTACACTCCGCTGCATATAAATTCATTTGGAACAACAAACCTCCACGAATAAAAAGATTCACTGCACAGACAAATAAAGCCGATGGGGGTTTAGCATTTCCAGACTTCAACTATTATTTTAAAGCGTTCTCTTTAAGACCACTGATCACCTGGTTTGATTCTCAAGCATCTGTATCCTGGAGACCATTAGAGGAGAACATAGTGGCACCACATAGAATGCAGGATATAGTGTACACCAACTTATCAATTAAGCAATGCAACTCGAGATTTGGCCCTCTTATTACACATGTGATCCGGATATGGCGTGACACACAGAAAAAGTGTACAAACCACCATAAATGGCACAGTCATTCTCCCCTATTTAATAACAATGTACTCCTTATTGCACAACAACCTATCAGATTTCCTAAATGGGAAAAGAAAGGCATACATACATTGGGGGATATCTTCGATGACCATGGTTTCTGCAGTTATCAAGATATATCTAACAAATTTAACCTCACCAGCTCCACTAATTTTTTCTATCTACAATTAAGAGCAGCTTTAAAGGCTCACAGAGTCCCATTAAAGATTCCACTTGAGCACCACAGATTTTACAAATAATTTTATGAAAATGAGACATCGAGAGGCTTTGTCTCTGACTTTTATCGTCACTTACTTACGTGTAAGTAACATAATATCCTTACGTTACTTACGTGATATCCTTCCCCTAGACTCGGTTTGGAGGAAGGATATCCCAAACTTGGAAGTAGATTTTGATTGGGATGAATTCTGGGTAAACGTTCGGCTATCATCACGCAACCCGGATCACCAACAGATTAACCTTAATTTTGTTCATAGGACTCACCTGACACCTAGACGTTTGCACCTAATGGGGCTCAGACAATACCTATACTGCCTTCTGTATTGTTGTTGAATGATGTTTCTCAGTTATCAACATCTGTACATGTAAAAAGACTAATTTTGTCCGGTCTTATGGCTGCCAAAAAGTTGATAGCGTCACGCTGGATTCAACCGGATAAAATGTGCCGGAAGGTATGGGTTCTTACCTATCTCGATGTGATTTATCTAGAGATATCTACTGCACGAATTTTAGGTGTTAATGAAGCCAGCATAGCAATCTGGTTAGCTGTGGTGGAGAAGATAAAGGGAAGCATATGAACTTGTAATTTCTGATGTTAAATGGAATAGTGGATGTATAGTCCAAGAGGGGGTCCTGAGGGGGGGGTGGAGGGGGAGGGAAGGGGAAGGAAAGAGTGAGGAAGAGCGAGCAAGAGCACATGTATTGTATTGTATTTATTATTTTTATGTCTTTTAATCTACATTTATTTTGATTTAATTACTGGACTGTCATTATGGTTATTATTATTTCTGTCATTGTCCTGTGATTTATCATAGATTTTTACTGTTAATGTATTGTTTGTCTAGTTTTATGTTAAAAAAGGGAAAATAAAAAACATTTGTTCAAAAAAAAATTATTATTATATATATATTTTTTTTAAAGTTAATCATGAGTTAAAAAAAATTGTGGCATTAATAGAATCGTGCGTTAACGCGTTATTACCGTGTTAACTTTGACAGCCTTAGTTTTATTATATTAGGTGGTATTGACCTGATTGTTAATGTGCAATGATATATAGTATGAATAAGCATTATAGGATATCTGTGTGAGCACAAATGACCTGCATTCATGAAGTATAATGAAAAGCCTAGTGAAAAAGAGGCAATGGGTGATTATTAGGTTACATATTATTTTTCAATGGACTCCCAGCGAACCACTTACATGAAATTATAGCTAAACCTTTATGATGTATTGAAAAGAGAACAACAAAATCAATATGCTGTTTGTTTTGATTTTACTTACTTACTTACTTACTTACTTACTTACTTACTTACTTACTTACTTACTTACTTACTTACTTACTTACTTACTTACTTACTCACTTACTCACTTACTCACTTACATACTTACTTACTGAGAAAAAATAAACACTGTACAAAATAAAATTAACTGACTTGATTTGTCTCGCTTGACTTTTTTAGCTAGGGACTCGACTTTACTTGAAGGTTAAGACTTGAGACTTGAAGGTTAAGACTTGAAGGTTAAGATTTGAGACTTGAAGGTTAACACCTGAGACTTGAATGTTAAGACTTGAAGGTTAAGACTTGAGACTTGAAGGTTAAGACCTGAGACTTGAAGGTTAAGACTTGAAGGTTAAGACCTGAGACTTGAAGGTTAAGACCTGAGACTTGAAGGTTAAGACCTGAGACTTGAAGGCTAACACCTGAGACTTGAAGGTTAAGACCTGAGACTTGAAGGTTAAGACCTGAGACTTGAAGGTTAAGACTTGAAGGTTAAGACCTGAGACTTGAAGGTTAAGACTTGAAGGTTAAGACCTGAGATTTGAATGTTAAGAGCTGAGACTTGAAGGTTAAGACTTGAAGGTTAAGACCTGAGACTTGAAGGTTAATACCTGAGACTTGAAGGTTAAGACTTGAGGGTTAAGACCTGAGACTTGAAGGTTAAGATTTGAAGGTTAAGACCTGAGACTTGAAGGTTAAGACCTGAGACTTGAAGGTTAAGACTTGAAGGTTAAGACCTGAGACTTGAAGGTTAAGACTTGAAGGTTAAGACCTGAGACTTGAAGGTTAAGACCTGAGACTTGAAGGTTAAGACTTGAAGGTTAAGACCTGAGATTTGAAGGTTAAGACCTGAGACTTGAAGGTTAAGACTTGAAGGTTAAGACCTGAGACTTGAAGGTTAAGACCTGAGACTTGAAGGTTAAGACCTGAGACTTGAAGGTTAAGACCTGAGACTTGAAGGTTAAGACTTGAAGGTTAAGACCTGAGACTTGAAGGTTAAGACCTGAGACTTGAAGGCTAACACCTGAGACTTGAAGGTTAAGACCTGATACTTGAAGGCTAACACCTGAGACTTGCTTGTGACGTGTCCTCCCACCCCATCCCTCAGGCCACAGGACGCTGTACATCGGCGTCCACGTCCCCCGGGGGAGCACCCGCAGCCACAGCCACCGCAGCCAGCGCAGGAGGTCTCTGCTACCTCCACACGGACCCCGGAGCAAGAGGAGGAACAGGAGCCGGCGGGAATCCACCTTGGTGGAGGGCAGAGAAGAGTCTCCCACCTTCGGTACCGGCCTCCTGTCAACAGGCTTTTAATCACAGCAGTGTTTTGAATGGAGTCGTGCTTTTGTACATTTTAATCTCTACTTGGGAATATTGCTCCCTCTTTGTTGTGGCCTATGTCAATTAATCTAGATGGCAGCATGTTGCCTGCTGTAATTACAGTAGCAGTAGAATTATCTTCATTAAGTACAGTCTGATCAAATTATTTACTTACTCATTTACTTACTTACTTATTTACTTACTTACATACTTATTTACTTACTTACTAATTAGTGTGGGTGGCCAGAGCGTTCGCGCCCCATACACGTGAAAGGTATCAAAACGACCGGCTTGCCTATGGCAACATCACTATTCGGACTCGGAAAGTTTCACCGCACCGTTTGGCTACGAATCGACTTTAAACGGGAACATTTCGGTCCCATTGGAAATGCATTGCAAGTTAGAGTGTGGCTGCTGGAATACATTTTTTTCCACTACCTTGGGTAAATTGCGAGAGTGATCTCAATTTTGGACGTAGAAAAAAAACAAACACATCAAAACGATGACACGGCTGTCAGCTCGCTCGCAAAAGAAAAATAAATGGAATTGGACATTTCTATCTCAACTGACGACCATTTGTTTGAAGGTTCTCTTCCCCATAGACCGCAATGTAATCCCACTCTAGGAATCCGATGATTTTTTAGCTTTTTTCCCCTTCTGTTCCGATCGCCACCGACGCCACAATTGTCGAAGGAATGCCACAATATCGCACACAACCCTTCGCCTACTCGTTTAAGTGCTCACGTGCGCGTCACAACGCTTCATCTCATATAGTTTTCTTTTAATCAACGTGACAATGCAGTCATGCATCTGCCTCCATAGACATGCATTGGATGGAAAGTGCAAGTCATTATGATTGCATCACCTGTGTGGCTCATGGCTCATGATTGGTTCAGCCTAACAGCTGTGAGGCTCATGGCTCATAGCTCAGCTGACCTGCCAATGACCTCATCCACTTAACCCTTCATTGCCCCTCTGTGTTGCAGTACTGAATTGCTGGACAGCGCCCTCTGTCTTGCGGGTTGTGTCATTGTACTCAGTAGGGATATTCTCTTTCATTGGTCGATGTTGACCACCTTTCATTGGTCGATGTTGACCACTCCCCCGATCCTTAGACCACGCCCACTTAGGCCACACCCCCTCAGTGTATCTCTTGAACCGCTTGTCGTAGAGACTTGCGGGTTGTTCCATTGTACTCGGTAGGGATATCCTCTTCCATTGGTCGATGTTGACCACTCCCCCGATCCTTAGACCACGCCCCCTTAGGCCACACCCCCTCAGTGTATCTCTTGAACCGTTTGTCGTAGAGACTTGCGGATTGTGCCATTGTACTCGGTAGGGATATCCTCTTTCATTGGTCGATGTTGACCACTCCCCTGATCATTAGACCACGCCCCCTAGGCCACACCCCCTTAGTCCCGAACAATTCGGAAAACTCAGAAAAGTCTGAAAACTCGGAAAAATCCGAAAACTCTGAAAAATTCAAAAACATTTAAAAGCTCGGAAAAGTCCGCAAAATTTCAAAAAACTCGGAAAAGTCCAAACAATTTCTAAAACTTGGAAAAGTCCGAAAAATGGCAAAAACACAGAAAAGTCAGAACATTTTCTAAAACTGAAAAGTCCGAAAGATTTCTAAAACTCGGAAAAGTCCGAAAATGTTCACATGGTCTTCAAATGGTCTATGTTGACCACTCCCCCGATCCTTAGGCCGTGCCCCCTTTTTGTATCCTTTGAACCGTTTATCATAGAGACTCACGAGAGACCCTCTCCCGTTGGCCGGCGGTGCACAGGCGTCACCCACACTTTCACAATTTCCCCCGCGCGGAATTGTCTAGTTTACTTTTCTTATTTACTTACTTACTTACTAATTTACTTACTTACTCACTTACTTACTTACTTATTTACTTACTTACTTATTTACTTAGAGCCACGACATTCAGGTACCCACTGAGACAATTATAATGTTAATATAATGCAGTAAGGCATTCTGTATTGCTTCAAATGTTTATTCTCCTGTATTGTTTCTGGGTTGTCTTTCATATTAGTCACAGTATATTCTCTGAAATTTACCACTTTTCAATATCGAGGAGCCATGTCCTCTGCAGCCCCCACTAAACTACTAACTGACCCCGTGTCCACAGACACCCCGTCCCAGAGAGTGCAGTTCCTGCTGGGCACAGAGGACGACGACGAGGAGCACATCCCCCACGACCTGTTCACCGAGCTGGACGAGATCTGTCCGAGGGACGGGGAGGATCCTGAGTGGAGGGAGAGCGCCAGGTACCGTACTGTTCATTAATCATCCCCTTCAGTACCAGGTACTGTACTGTACTGTTCATTAATCATCCCCTTCAGTACCAGGTACTGAACTGTTCATTAATCATCCCCTTCAGTACCAGGTACTGTACTGTTCATTACTCATCCCCTTCAGTACCAGGTACTGTACTGTTCATTAATCATCCCCTTCAGTACCAGGTACTGAACTGTTCATTAATCATCCCCTTCAGTACCATGTACCGTACTGTTCATTAATCATCCCCTTCAGTACCAGGTACTGAACTGTTCATTAATCATCCCCTTCAGTACCAGGTACTGTACTGTTCATTAATCATGTGGTAGTCTACACCCTCCCCAGACCGACAGTAAGGCAGCATGTGGTAGTCTACACCCTCCCCAGACTGACAGTAGGGCAGCATGTGGTAGTCTACACCTTCCCCAGACCGACAGTAGGGCAGCATGTGGTAGTCTACACCCTCCCCAGACTGACAGTAGGGCAGCATGTGGTAGTCTACACCCTCCCCAGACCGACAGTAGGGCAGCATGTGGTAGTCTACACCCTCCCCAGACTGACAGTAGGGCAGCATGTGGTAGTCTACACCTTCCCCAGACCGACAGTAGGGCAGCATGTGGTAGTCTACACCTTCCCCAGACTGACTGTTAGGTTTTAAAGTTCAGACTGGAGCCACAAACCACCAGGAGAAGATGGGTTGCAATCAAATATCCATTTTATTTTGCTGGATAATGATTATATGATGTTTTCAAGACAAAAACAAATTCATTATCATGCCAGATAATACAAACATAAACATGGCCTTTAGATCATAGTATATCATTTAGGTATTTAAAGTATATTATTTGAGTAATAATTAGCCACAGATTTGGGAACTTCATAAAGTAAACAAAATCAAAATATACATATAAACAATACAAATGCATCTGTTCTTAACACTTTGAGTGCCACGCCGGGTTTTCCTTTTTACCCCCTGAATGCCACCATCGGCGCCAATGTTAACGTTAATATCGCCTAATCTATGTTTTAAATTATGTGTCTAATCTGCCCATCGCATTATCAAAGACTATTTTCCAGTCAGTGCTGTCGAGGCAGATTGGTTTTTTATCGCGTCATTTCCGTTTTAGAGCATTTAGAAAAGCACCCGTTTTCAGATAAAAAACAGCCCATTCTGGACCATTCTATGAAAATCGTCTTTTACTGGAATATTCCACAACGTTGATATTCGTCGGCCTTTTTATGAATCGTTTTCAAATAAACGCTAGATGATCAATATTATACGTGCACGCAAGCACATTCGGGCCGCGCACGGATAATCGCCACGTTGATTTCCTCTCTGACTTTTACAGTGAAACCGAAAGAGTCCATTTCACAAAACAGCTTATAACTTCATCAAAATTAGTCTGATTATCCTAACACTGATAACATAGAGTCCTTACCTGACATCAGATGGTATCCAACTGGTATATTCCAATTCCTGATCACCATTCGAAAAAATCGATAAGTGTATGGATCCAACGCGATACAGTAGAACTCCATGATCAGCGGGTCTCAGACGCTCCAGAATGAACTGTGGTAACCCCGGCTGGATCAGTGAACTGGAAAATGTGGAGTACCGGATTTTTTTCCCCATCCATTTTCATTGAGTCCATTCCAAAATCCCTTATGTCATCTGGGAGACGATAGGGGGCGCTTTTTTCCACAATGATCGCCGGCGCCGCTCGGGTATACTCGGGTAGGCTCGGGTGATGCAATATGATTTCAGATCGCTAAAAAAGAAAAAAATCCCGGGAAATCTCGTGAGTGGCTTTCAACTAGGGCTGGGCGATATGACGATATTATATAAATATCGGGTACAGTTCATTAACGATACACTTTTTTAACGTATCGTGGATATCGTGATGTTTTGCCCAAGAGGATTGTGTCGCGTCAATCTGGTCCACCCCGTTCAAACTTTTGAACAACGCCGCTCCCACACACACACTACTGCATCAAAGTTAGTTAGTACTTATGATTAACAAAGGCATTCGTTTTGTGGCATCAACATTATATAGTTACACGTTATATAGTTACACATCAGCGTATTTACCCAAACATAGCAACGTCCGATGACGACATAGATAGCAAGCGTTACTGTTCATATCTCAGTCCGTGCCGAGTTGTGCGTGCCCATTCTGCGGTCTGTTAATAAAGTTTTCAATCAGACAGATGTATGGAAAGGCTTTTATTATAACATTTGTTGCAGTAAAATCATTATGCCTCGTTGTCATGCTGCGGTGCGCTAGTAATCACTCGTCGGCTGCGGTGAGCTGTTGTTGTTGTCGTTGAGCTGAGCTCTCGTTAAAATCAAGGAGGGCATTCAGGAAGTAAAAAAAGAATAGCGCTGCTTGCCGATTGGTGCTAAGAACAGCAGGGCGGGTACAAGCGAATGATTGAATGAATGAAAACGTTATTAACGATTGCAGAATGGGTACAATACAGTACAGCTCAATACAACAACAGTGGACTGACTGGAGGATGAAGACCAGAAAAAGACTTTCGGCTTTTTTACATAAGGGTCCTCCATTTTCAATTCATCAAAACATTTAGAGACATACAAATATACAGTAGTTTCATAAAAATGCTAAAATCCTATTGATTGATTTAAAACTTTATTAACATATTGCAGAATGGGTACAGTACAGCTCAATACATACAATTGTTAAGGGGATGCAGACCAGCGAAAGACTTTCGTCTTGTTTACATCAGGGTCCCCCATTTTCAATTCATCATATTTCATATCTAAATCATATAATATCTCATTGCTAAATATATGCAATATATAATCTAATAATCCAATAATTTAAATCTAATATATAATATAAAAATGCTAAATGCATGGGTATTTTATTTTGTCTTTAATGTTAGCTTGCAAACTCAAATACTGTCTTGGTAAGCCTCATAATGAATTGTTTGGGGAAAAAAAGAAAAACATCGTGATGCGTATCGTGTATCGCCGAAAGGTCAGAAAATATCGTGATATCATATTTAGGCCATATCGCCCAGCCCTACTTTCAACCACCTATAAATAAACCTGAGATATCTCGTGTGCGGCACGCAAAGTGTTAAACATAGTAAGGAAAACACTGGGACTTACATTAAACAAAGTTCAACAGACGCATGGCAGACATCGGGCAACACACAGCAAACTCACAGGCCTGCTGTGTATGTGTTGGAGACAAAGGGAGAATGAGAGAGAGAGAGTCCTGGGTGTAATGAGAGGAAGTGAGGTCAGTACTACCACAGGTGCCACTGAACACCAGTGTTGGGCAAGTTACTTTAAAAAAGTAACTAGTTACAGTTACTAGTTACTTCTTCCAAAAAGTAACTAAATTAATTACTCAGTTACAAATTATAAAAGTAACTAGTTACTTCAGAAAGTAACTATTGCGTTACTTTCAAGATTTTTTTTTACATAAACAACATACACAAATCTAAACTATTTTAATGTTGCTGTGGGACAAAGTGAGACTAGCCTCCAATCAAATGCCATGTAGGCTATGTAGATATTATAATTACTATGTTTATATAGTGGATCATACAAATACAAACAGAATAGATGTTTTGGAACTTTTGATATGTATTGCCCCTCAACAGGCCACAACTGGGCAACATTAAATTATGCTTGTTAAGCACTATACCAAAAATAAATAACAAATATATACTGATTGATTGAACATTTTAATTAACAGATTTCAGAATGGGTACAATACAGTACGGCTCAATACACACAATTGTTAAGGGGATGCAGACCAGAGAAAGAGTTTCATCTTGTTTACATCAGGGTCCCCCATTTTCAATTCATGACATTTATGACGAAAGTCTTTCTCTGGTCTGCATCCCCTTAACAATTGTATGTATTGAGCTGTACTGTACTGTACCCATTCTGCAATCTGTTAATAAACTTTTCAATCAATCAATCAATGACATACACAACATACAGATATAAGAATCTAATCGAATCATCTAAACTAATCTAATCATTACATTTAAGACATGCATGACATACAGAGATATATATATCTCTGAGCACCTGAAGCCTGTGCTATTAAACCAGGAAGTGCAGCACTGTTGATAAGGCTGTCAGCACTGCAGTAGAGCCACTCAGTGCCCTGTGCTGCAAAGAGTGAACACAAAACGCTCATGGACCCGGGGTCTCATGTTGACTGAGTCGCTTGTGTTGTTCGTTGGATTCGTTAGCTCAAAACGTACACTACACGGACCGCGGTCTCATGCTGACTGATCAGTGATCGCTTGTCTTGTTGCGCTGTGTGTCAGACTCTGGATGCTTTAGACACCCGCCCACCTCCACCTCTGATTGGCTTACCATGACATTGTATTCAACCTCAGCCAATCGTCAGCATGTATGCTTGGCTCGCGCATTGTCCACTAAACAAAGAAGAACATATTATTGCCTCTCGGCGCAGAGATATGTCTGATGAAAGAAACAGGTTCATTCATAGTAACGCGCCGCATTTTTTTGTAGTAACGGTAACGACGTTATTAAGATTTGAAGAGTAATCCGTTAGATTACTCGTTACTGAAAAAACGAATGCCGTTAGTAACAAAGTTACTTATAGTGCCGTTATTCCCATCACTGCTGAACACCTTGTGGTGGTGTCTCCTTGAGGAGCGGAGGGGAAGTGTACCTTGCAGTTTGTCACAGCCGCACCCGGATTTGTGCAGCAAATACGTTTATTTGGTTTCCTCTGTGATTTCAGGGAGTGGGATTAGTCTGGAAACAGGGCGTATGTATTCTCGACCTTGGATAATTACTTTAGTGGTGCAAACCTTTCCATCCTTTCCGGGGTATAGGTTTCAGTTATTCTTCCAATCGGCCATGATGCTCGAGGGAGTTGAGGATCAACTATCATTACAACCTGACCTGAATCCAAGTTCTCCTTGTCAGTCTCCCATTTTTGCCTGGCTTGAAGGTTTGGCAGGTAGAATTTGATAAAGGCTGACCAAAACTGATCAGCCAAGATCTGACTGTGACGCCACCTTCTTTTGCCAAGGAGTTCACTTGAGCAATAGATTGCCTGGGGAAGAGAGGAGTCAGGCTGCCCCATCAACAACAAGTTTGGTGTGACAGGGTCAGCAAGGTCAGAGGAGATGTATGCTAGGGGTTTTGAGTTCAGAATACCTTCCACTTCAATCAGGACTGTGTGCAGGACTGTTTCTGTTGTTGGTTGGTTTCCTAGAACAACACGGAGGGCCATCTTTATGGATTTGATCTCTCGTTCCCAGCTTCCACCGAAATGTGGGGCAGATGGAGGATTGAATTGGAAGTTGACTTGTGTACGAGCTAATTGAAGTTTCAAGTCTGGTGCCATGGCCTGAAAGGCATTCCTCAGCTCTGCCTCACCTGCTTTGAAATTAGTCCCACAATCAGAAAGAAGTTCAAAGGGTTTACCTCTGCGTGAGACAAACCTTCTGAAGGCCATTAAGAATGTATCTGCGTCCATACGGTCAAGCAGCTCAATATGTATACACCGTGTTGTTAAGCACTTAAAGAGTAGTCCCCATCTCTTCTCTGTGCGGCGACCAATTTTGACAGTGAAAGGCCCAAAACAGTCTATGCCTGTGGACCAGAATGGGGGCTTAAACAGTCTAAGACGGGCTGGAGGAAGGTCTGCCATTTTGGGAATGACTGGATTTGCTCTCCATCTCTGACAGTCTCGACATTGGTGCTGATGTTGACGAATGGCTTGGCGACCGCGCAGGATCCAGTACCTGCGTCTCAGTTCCCCAAGAATGCGCTCACAACCTGGGTGGAGCAGTTTCTCATCATAATGTTTAATAATGAGTTTGGTTATGGGATGTTTAAGGTCCAATATAATCGGATGGATGCTGTACTGGTCGAGGGACTCAGCAGCCCTTCGAAGTCGACCTCCCACTCTAATGAGACCAAGATCCGGGTCATATTCAGGAGACAGGGGGAGTAGTTTGCTACTTCTTGGAATGTATTTGTTTGTTTTGAGGGCATTGAACTCCTCAGGAAAACACTCGGATTGGGCCCTTTGCAGGAGATACTTCTCTGAGTTTATATAGCATTGGGCCAAGTTTGAGTTGTGATCTGCCGCGCCATGAAGCATATTATTTGTTTCCTCTATGAGATCATCCCAGCTGCTGTACTTGTTCGGATCAGGGAGGTTTGTGTTAGATGTCACTGTGCCACAGAACATTGACTTCCTAAATTCCTCCACAGGTTCTGATCCAGCAAGCACAGCTGGATTGGCTGGCCAGCATTCGATATGCATCAAGAGGAATGGAGGGCCTTGATGCCATCTGTGTGGCTGAGAAAGTTCAAGGAGGGTTTTACCCTGTGTCAAATCATCAGCTGGATTGCTCTTTGAGTCGACATATCTCCAGCTCTTTATGTCGGTCAGTGTCTGAATCTCAGCTACTCTTGTGCCAACAAACACCTTGTAGCGACATGAGTCGGATGTTAGCCATGATAAGACAGTTGTAGAATCTGTCCAGAGGGTCACTGACTGTAGTGGGATAGTGAGTTCAGAACTGAGGAGGTTAGCCAGTTGTGCACCTGATAGGGCTGCACACAATTCAAGACGAGGGATGGATAACTGGCGTTTAGGGGCTACACAGGACCTGGCCATGATGAAGCTGACATGGGTGTGTTGATGTTTATCTGTGGTCTGAAGGTAGGCAACAGCACCGTAGACACGCTCTGAGGCATCACAGAAAACATGCAGGTGGGATTCTGAAATGGCTGCATTGATCGAGGGGGGTAGATAACAGAGAGGAAAGTGAATGTCAGGGAGATTCTGCAGTTCCAATTCCCATGCTTGCCATTTCTCCAACAAGCTTTCCGTTCTAATGACGTTATCCCATCCTCTTTCCTGCTTCCATAGATCCTGCACTACAATTTTTGCCCGAGCTGTGAAAGGAGTCAAATAGCCCAGGGGGTCATATTGGCTTGCCAGTACCTTGTAAATGTTCCTCATTGTAGGCTGCTGGTAGATAATGGACTTGTTCTTGTAACTCAGTATGTCAGTAGAGCAGTTCCATTTGAGGCCTAGTGTCAGCTCTTTGGGGTCTCCATTCTCTGATAGCCACAGTTCACTGGTTTTGGACTTTGCATCTGGTGGCAGATGGTATATTACAGCTGGGTCGTTGCTAGCCCATTGTCTGATGTCAAACCCACCATCAGCAAGGAGGGGTCTCATTTTGTCAATGAGGGCCTTGGCTTCATGAGAGGAAATGAGACTTTGGAGGCAGTTATCAACATAGAAACAATGTTGGACAGAGTTAAGGATCTCCTCATTGCCATCAGAATGATCTTGGACATGCCTTTGAACTGCATAAGTGGCACAGCATGGGCTACACGTTGTTCCAAAGGGCAACACTTGCCATTCAAAAACAGTGGGTTCCTGGTCCGGCTGCATCCCTCTCCATATAAAACGCAGTAATGCTTTGTCATCGTTTAGAAGGCGCACCTGATGGAACATACCTTTAATGTCTCCACAAATGGCAATGGCATGTTGACGGAATCTGAGCAGGACCCCAAGGAGAGAAGGACCCAGTGTTGGGCCAGGCAGAAGACATTTGTTCAGATTTTGTCCCATGTATTCAAAGGAACAGTCGAATACAACTCTGTGCTTATTGTTGTGTTCAACAATGTGATGTGGGAAATACCAGGTTTCATGTGATCGGTCCACCTGGTCACTGGGAATCCTTTGAACATAGCCAGACTGCACAAGCTTATCCAGTTTCTCTTGGTATTTATCAGACAGTTTGGGATCTTTGGACAGGCGTCTTTCTGTAGCACAGAGACGGGGCAAGACAGCTTCCTTTGGAGCTTTAAAGACAGGAGTGTTAGGAGCTCTTAGCAGCGGAGTGGCATAGCGCATTACACCATCTATCTCTACTCTAACTGTCTTAGAATGAAGTAGATAGAGAGCTAGCTTGTCTTGTTTTGACCTTGTGGCTGTTTTCTCATTCACGTAGGGCAAGGTGTCAATCTGCCAGTCTTTCCACATTACGAAGCAATTCACTCTTGAAACAGGTTTGAGTGAAAGACAGAGTGTGATGATGGGCTTGAATTAAGCTGGTTGGCCCTTGGAGAGCCCATCCCAGTCTGGTATGTATGGCCAATGGGCCACCGGGGGGCCCCATTAGAACTGGCTCCGTGGCTGTAATGAGATGGGCATAATCTGAGCCAATGAGGACAAGAGGGCATGCATGATCGATAGACGGCAATGGAACATCTCTGAGATGGTGATACTGCTCTTGTAGCTGTTTCACAGGGTGTGTGTGTTCCGACAGTCCTAGATTGCCTGCAGTGAATGCACCATTGATCAAATGCCTTTCTGTTGGCTTGTTGGCGCGACCCGAGTCAGTCGCCGTGGGTTTTGCTCAGCAACGAATGTGCACATTTTTAGTTATTATGTTTGTTTTTACTACTTTTTTTATCGAAACATCACTGGCGGAGACGTCATATGACCGCCAGTCACTTATTGACCTAAACTCCGGACTCAAAGAGGAGTTTAGAGACACTTTATCATGCCAAGTCTGGCTAACGGAGATCAGGCGGGACAAAGACAACGAGGGGGACAGAGGCGGCAGGACAAAGAAGAAACACAGAGGAAAGATGAGCGGGATCAGATTAAGACTAAGAAGATCTGCTTACCGTCCGGCTATTCCATCTATCTTCCTGGCGAATGCACGTTCGCTAGAGAGTAAGATGGATGATTTACGAGCACGGGTCCAATTCCAGCGAGAGATGGACTGCAATATCCTGTGTTTCACGAAGACCTGGTTGAAACCAGCGACTCCGGACCACAGCATCTCTCCCTCCGACTTCTTTACCGTCTTCAGAGCGGAGCGTACAGAGGCCTCCGGGAAGAGCATCGGCGGGGGTGTCTGTCTTATGACCAACAACGGCTGGACTAGCCCTAAGGAGGTACAGGTACTCTCCCGTTCATGCTCCCCTGACATGGAACACCTCTCGATCCAATGTCGCCCCTTCCATCTTCCATGTGAGTTCACTGCAGTAATCATGACTGCAGTATACATCCCTCCCCAAGCGAACACAGGTTCTGATCCAGCAAGCACAGCTGGATTGGCTGGCCAGCATTCGATATGCATCAAGAGGAATGGAGGGCCTTGATGCCATCTGTGTGGCTGAGAAAGTTCAAGGAGGGTTTTACCCTGTGTCAAATCATCAGCTGGATTGCTCTTTGAGTCGACATATCTCCAGCTCTTTGTGTCGGTCAGTGTCTGAATCTCAGCTACTCTTGTGCCAACAAACACCTTGTAGCGACATGAGTCGGATGTTAGCCATGATAAGACAGTTGTAGAATCTGTCCAGAGGGTCACTGACTGTAGTGGGATAGTGAGTTCAGAACTGAGGAGGTTAGCCAGTTGTGCACCTGATAGGGCTGCACACAATTCAAGACGAGGGATGGATAACTGGCGTTTAGGGGCTACACGGGACCTGGCCATGATGAAGCTGACATGGGTGTGTTGATGTTTATCTGTGGTCTGAAGGTAGGCAACAGCACCGTAGACACGCTCTGAGGCATCACAGAAAACATGCAGGTGGGATTCTGAAATGGCTGCATTGATCGAGGGGGGTAGATACAGTAACAGCGAGGAAAGTGAATGTCAGGGAGATTCTGCAGTTCCAATTCCCATGCTTGCCATTTCTCCAACAAGCTTTCCGTTCTAATGACGTTATCCCATCCTCTTTCCTGCTTCCATAGATCCTGCACTATAATTTTTGCCCGAGCTGTGAAAGGAGTCAAATAGCCCAGGGGGTCATATTGGCTTGCCAGTACCTTGTAAATGTTCCTCATTGTAGGCTGCTGGTAGATAATGGACTTGTTCTTGTAACTCAGTATGTCAGTAGAGCAGTTCCATTTGAGGCCTAGTGTCAGCTCTTTGGGGTCTCCATTCTCTGATAGCCACAGTTCACTGGTTTTGGACTTTGCATCTGGTGGCAGATGGTATATTACAGCTGGGTCGTTGCTAGCCCATTGTCTGATGTCAAACCCACCATCAGCAAGGAGGGGTCTCATTTTGTCAATGAGGGCCTTGGCTTCATGAGAGGAAATGAGACTTTGGAGGCAGTTATCAACATAGAAACAATGTTGGACAGAGTTAAGGATCTCCTCATTGCCACCAGAATGATCTTGGACATGCCTTTGAACTGCATAAGTGGCACAGCATGGGCTACACGTTGTTCCAAAGGGCAACACTTGCCATTCAAAAACAGTGGGTTCCTGGTCCGGCTGCATCCCTCTCCATATAAAAAGCAGTAATGCTTTGTCATCGTTTAGAAGGCGCACCTGATGGAACATACCTTTAATGTCTCCACAAATGGCAATGGCATGTTGACGGAATCTGAGCAGGACCCCAAGGAGAGAAGGACCCAGTGTTGGGCCAGGCAGAAGACATTTGTTCAGATTTTGTCCCATGTATTCAAAGGAACAGTCGAATACAACTCTGTGCTTATTGTTGTGTTCAACAATGTGATGTGGGAAATACCAGGTTTCATGTGATCGGTCCACCTGGTCACTGGGAATCCTTTGAACATAGCCAGACTGCACAAGCTTATCCAGTTTCTCTTGGTATTTATCAGACAGTTTGGGATCTTTGGACAGGCGTCTTTCTGTAGCACAGAGACGGGGCAAGACAGCTTCCTTTGGAGCTTTAAAGACAGGAGTGTTAGGAGCTCTTAGCAGCGGAGTGGCATAGCTCATTACACCATCTATCTCTACTCTAACTGTCTTAGAATGAAGTAGATAGAGAGCTAGCTTGTCTTGTTTTGACCTTGTGGCTGTTTTCTCATTCACGTAGGGCAAGGTGTCAATCTGCCAGTCTTTCCACATTACGAAGCAATTCACTCTTGAAACAGGTTTGAGTGAAAGACAGAGTGTGATGATGGGCTTGAATTAAGCTGGTTGGCCCTTGGAGAGCCCATCCCAGTCTGGTATGTATGGCCAATGGGCCACCGGGGGGCCCCATTAGAACTGGCTCCGTGGCTGTAATGAGATGGGCATAATCTGAGCCAATGAGGACAAGAGGGCATGCATGATCGATAGACAGCAATGGAACATCTCTGAGATGGTGATACTGCTCTTGTAGCTGTTTCACAGGGTGTGTGTGTTCCGACAGTCCTAGATTGCCTGCAGTGAATGCACCATTGATCAAATGCCTTTCTGTTGGCTTGTTGGCGCGACCCGAGTCAGTCGCCGTGGGTTTTGCTCAGCAACGAATGTGCACATTTTTAGTTATTATGTTTGTTTTTACTACTTTTTTTATCGAAACATCACTGGCGGAGACGTCATACAACCGCCAGTCACTTATTGACCTAAACTCCGGACTCAAAGAGGAGTTTAGAGACACTTTATCATGCCAAGACTGGCTAACGGAGATCAGGCGGGACAAAGACAACGAGGGGGACAGAGGCGGCAGGACAAAGAAGAAACACAGAGGAAAGAGGAGCGGGATCAGATTAAGACTAAGAAGATCTGCTTACCGTCCGGCTATTCCATCTATCTTCCTGGCGAATGCACGTTCGCTAGAGAGTAAGATGGATGATTTACGAGCACGGGTCCAATTCCAGCGAGAGATGAAGGACTGCAATATCCTGTGTTTCACGAAGACCTGGTTGAAACCAGCGACTCCGGACCACAGCATCTCTCCCTCCGACTCCTTTACCGTCTTCAGAGCTGAGCGTACAGAGGCCTCCGGGAAGAGCATCGGCGGGGGTGTCTGTCTTATGACCAACAACGGCTGGACTAGCCCTAATGAGGTACAGGTACTCTCCTGTTCATGCTCCCCTGACATGGAACACCTCTCGATCCAATGTCGCCCCTTCCATCTTCCACGTGAGTTCACTGCAGTAATCATGACTGCAGTATACATCCCTCCCCAAGCGAACGTCGCGAGGGCGCTGGCGGAGCTACACGGTCATCTAAACACACATCAGATCAAACATCCAGACGCGGCCATGATCGTAGCCGGGGATTTCAACCAGGCGAATTTGAAAAAAGTCATGCCGTCTTTCTTTCAACACATCGTCTGCTCCACAAGAGGGGGAAATACACTCGATCACTGCTACACCACGTTCAGAGCCGGATACAAGGCTGTACCGGCTCCACCATTAGCGGGAGCGACGAACACGTCGGATCATGCCGCCATTACCCTGGTGCCGGCATACAAACAAAGATCATGTGACGCCGTCGTGTCACGTGAGGTAAAAAGATGGACCGACCAATCAGAGGCCATGCTTCAGGACGCACTCGATGACGTCGACTGGGGAATGTTCGAGGGAAGCGCCAGTGACGTCAGCGAGTTCACAGACACCGTTGTGAGCTTCATAACAACACTCGCTGAGAGTATTGTCCCCACAAAGAAGGCGAGGGTGTTCCCGAACCAGAAACCATGGGTGGACAGTACTATCAGAGCAGCCCTGAACTCTCGCACCAATGCTTATAACCTTGGCAGAGAGTCAGGAAACATGGAAGAGTACAAGACAACAGTCTACACTCTGCGCAAGGCTGTTAAACTTGCAAAAAAGACATGCTGACAAGATGGAGGCACAAATGGCACAGAATGACACAAGAGGCTTATGACAGGGACTGAGGACGATAACTGACTACAAAGTCCGCGCCCCCTCAATGGACCAGCTCAACACCTTCTACGCACGGTTTGGTGCAAACAGCGGCGCTGCTAGCTCAACGGCTAGTGACGTCATTGGCGCGCTGGCTGTTGTGGAGGGGGGGCATCCGCGGGGGGGCGGGGACGCTCTCTCATTGACGGTACACAGTGTGAGAAGAGCATTTATGCAGGTGAACACCAGAAAGGCTGCTGGCCCAGATGGAATAACAGGACGCATACTTAAGTCCTGTGCTAACCAGCTAGCCCCTGTGTTCACCACCATATTTAATCGATCCCTGAAGGAGTCAGTGGTCCCTGCCTGCTTCAAGATGTCCACCATTATCCCAGTACCAAAGAAACCCTCCCCAGCAGGTCTCAATGACTACAGACCGGTGGCACTCACCTCTGTGGCCATGAAATGTTTTGAGAGGCTGGTCAAGGATCACATTTGTGCCTCCCTCCCCAGTGATATGGACCCTATGCAATTTGCATACAGGCCAAACAGGTCCACTGACGATGCGGTCTCCCAAGTACTGCACAGCACCCTCTCTCACCTGGACCGTCAGAAGGGGGGCTATGTGAGACTGTTGTTCATTGACTACAGCTCAGCGTTCAACACCATAGTCCCCACCAGACTGGTGGACAAGCTGATCGAGCTAGGTCTGAGCTCCGCTCTGAGCGCCTGGATACTGGACTTTCTGAGTGAAAGGCCCCAGGCGGTCAGGAGGGGGTCAGACCTCCAACACCATCACCCTGAGCATCGGGTCCCCCCAGGGCTGTGTTCTGAGCCCCTTGCTGTACTCACTATACACACATGACTGTGTGGCCAAGTTCAGCTCCAACTCCATAGTGAAGTTTGCGGACGACACAGTGGTAGTGGGGCTGATCTCGGACAACGACGAGAAGGCCTACCGGGAGGAGGTTGAGGTACTGGAACGCTGGTGCCAGGACAACAGCCTGCTCCTGAACATTGGTAAAACCAAGGAGCTGATCGTGGATTATAGGAGAGGACAGCAGGAGACACACACACCACTGAGGATAAACGGGGCCACCGTGGACAGGGTGAGCAGCTTTAAGTACCTGGGGGTCCACATCGCAGAGGATCTGACATGGACAACACACATAGACTCAGTCGTAAAAAAGGCGAAGCAACGCCTCTACCACCTGAGACAGTTAAGGAAGTTCAGAGTATCTGGGAGGATACTCCAGTCCTTCTACTCCGGAGCTGTAGAGAGCATCTTGACTGGAAACATCACTGCTTGGTATGGAAACAGCACGGCACAGGTCAAGAAGGCCCTACGGGTATTGCACTACCACCCCTGCAGGTTCTATACAACAAGAGGTGCAAATCCAGAGCCTGCAGAATAATGAAAAACCCACACCACCCCAACAACAGCCTGTTCATGCTGCTGAAGTCAGGCAGACGCCTGCGAACACCAGCTACTAGGACAGAGAGACTTCGGCTCAGCTTCTTCCCCCAGGCCATCAGAGCCCTGAACACTGAACTCTCCACACACAAGCACACATGAGCACACACACAACACACACACACTGTACACGCTCACACACTAGCAGCCACTTTAACATGAGCAAGCACACACTCATGCTGCACACGCCCACACTTATGGCCACTAAGGAAAGGTCACTTTAAAAATAGTATAGTAAACTGGCTGAGCTGGAAACGCTTTACTCAACGTTATTTAATTCTCTAAAATACAACAACTCAACTCGACTAGAGAATCAAGTTAACGTACTAAAAATAGAGATCAATGCCATATACAGACAACAATCGGAAATACAAATACGCAGCACAAGACGACAGCAGTACTCCCAAGGTTCTAAACCTAGTCACCTATTAGCCATGCGATTAAAAATGTATGCAAAATTTGCAGATATAACTACCATTAGAGCACAATAAGTACTTGAAACAGACTCTGTAAAAATAAACGATACATTCAAAGAATTCTACTCCGACTTATATAAATCAGAAACGACCTTCGATCAAAACAAAATGGACACATATCTTAATCAAATTATTCTCCCTAAACTTTCAGAGGATGACGCTAAACAGTTAGAAACACCGATCACACTAGAGGAACTCAAGAAGGCCATATCCGAAATGCAAAGTGGTAAGGCTCCTGGAAGAGACGGTATCCCATCAGAAATGTACCTTTCTTGTTGGGACATAATTGGACCCTTATTACAAAATATGATCTTATACTCAATCAAGGAGGGGAACTTCCATAAGAATGACAATATTGCACTCATAACAGTCCTCCTTAAAAAAGACAAAGACCCCAACGAGTGCGGTAGTTATAGACCTTTAAGCCTCCTCGGAACCGATATCAAACTGTACTCTAAGGTATTAGCCATCAGATTACAAAAGCATATGACGTCTTTAGTTCACCCGGACCAAACTGGCTTCATAAGAGGCCGCCTGATCACTGATAACATAAGACGAATACTGCACGTACTAGATGCCGACAAGGATGACACCATACCTAAGGCGATGCTGTCCCTGGATGCTATGAAAGCCTTTGACAGGCTGGAATGGTCGTATCTATGGGCAGTATTAGAAAGGATGGGGTTAGGAAAAGGATTCATTGATATGATTAAAGTATTATACAAAGACCCATCGGCCATGATTACAACAGGTACAATCATCTCCAAAGTCTTTCCGGTATCACGCTCAGCCAGACAGGGTTGCCCTCTTAGTCCCAGACTATTCGATCTATCATTAGAGCCTTTAGCACAATATATAAGACAATCCCAATCCATAGAACCAATCGTAATCAAGGGCACACAACATAAAATTAGTTTATATGCGGACAACGTAATATTGTTCATGCAAAACCCCAACACCACATTGCCTCATCTGCTCAAGTTGATTGAGAACTTTGGTGATTTATCGGGATTTAAGATAAATTGGCCGAAGTCGGCTTTCCTTCCACTTAACACCCCTGCAAAAAAAGATATAACCCTCCCAGGAGAGATACCTATGGTAAAACATTTTAGATGCTTGGGAGTGGAAATATTCCCCACCATAAGACAAACGGTGAAGCACAATTACACAAAAATCCAAAACAAAATCAAAGACAACCTTGATAGGTGGGCAAAACTTAAAAACTCAGTACAAGCACGGATATCAATAGTTAAGATGGATGTACTACCTAGAATCAACTTCTTCAGTTCAATGCTACCGTTACCCCCTCCAGAGGGTTACTGGAAAAGATTACACTCCTCCACATACAAATTTATTTGGAATAACAAACCACCACGTATAAAAAGATCCACCGCACAGAGAAATAAAGCAGATGGTGGCATGGGATTTCCAGATTTTTTCCACTATTTTAAGGCGTACACATTAAGACCATTGACAACATGGTTTGATCCCCAAGCATTAGTATCCTGGAGAAAATTAGAAGAAAACATAGTAGCCCCACATAGACTGAAGGACATAGCATACACTAAACTACCAATCAAGCACTGTGAACGGAAATTTGGCCCCATAATTACTCATGCGATCCGGATATGGCGTGAAACACAAAAAAAAAATCCTAACCCACATAAATGGCACAATCATACTCCCTTATTCAATAACAATGCACTCTTAATTGAAAAACGACCTATAAGATTCCCTAGATGGGAAGAGCAAGGCATACACTCATTAGGGGATGTTTTTAACAAACAGGGTTTTTGTAGTTATGGAGAAATATGCAAAATATTTTAATTTTTATTTAATCTCACCAAGTCCACATGGCTTTTTTACATACAGTTACGGCTATGTTTGAAGTCTCACGGTGTTCCATTAGACATACCAATTGAACACCACAGATACCACAAATTCTTCTATGAAAGAGAGACATCGAGAGGTTTTGTTTCAGATTTTTATCATCAATTACTAACGTCCTCGTATGAAACCCTCCAACTAGACTCTGCCTGGAGGAGGGATATACCAGACCTGGAAAGTGACTTTGATTGGCAAGGAGCCTGGGCAAATGTCCGACTTACATCAAGGAACCCGGACCATCAACAAATCAATCTTAACTATATTCACAGGACATACTTGACTCCTATAAGATTGAGCAGAATGGGTCTTAAACAAGACTCCAAATGCTCCCAATGTACAAATGGGGACGAAGGGACATTTATGCACATGTATTGGGACTGCCCACCAGTTAAGACATTCTGGAAAGATGTGACCCAACAATTATCAAAACTCGTATCTTGGAATATACCTGTACACCCCTCGGTATTACTATTGAATGATGTTTTTGAGTTTGCAGTAAATCCACAGCTAAAGAGATTGGTTTTATCGGGTATCACAGTAGCTAAAAAGCTGATCGCATCACGCTGGTTTCAACCGGAAAAAATGTGCCGGAAAGTTTGGTTTCTTACATATCTCGATGTGATTTATCAAGAAATATCTACAGCAAGAATTCTGGGTCTCAATGAATCCAAAATGTCAATGTGGTTAGAAGTGGTGGAGAGAATAAAAGCTAGCTTATAATGGTAGTGTCTGGTTAGGTGCGAGGGATAATGGAGGTACTATCCAAGGTGGGGTCTGGGAGGGGGGGGTTCGAGCTGGAGCATATGTGTGTAGGTTTTTAGATAACAGGTATTAGGGGTATATCCTATATAAGACAATTAACTAAAATGTGATTTCATTGGATGTGCACTGACAACTAATGCTTGTATATCTTATCGTGTGTTGTCATGTTTGTTTATGTGTTTGTTTAAAAAATAATACAAAAAAAAATACAAAAAAAATAGTATAGTATAACCGGAGATTGTATAAATTAGAATGGACAGAAAGACACTACCAAAGGACCTAGCATGTCCTCCATGCTCTGTAAATAACGTATGTACATATACCAATATGCCCTAACATGTTACTTGTTTATTGCACAATGTTACTTGTTTATTGCACAATGTTGATTCTATTATATGTTATTTGCACATCGTTGCGGGCAAGACCACCCGCATTTCATTGTATACTTGTATGCCGTGACAAATAAAACTCTTGACTTGACTTGATAGGGGACATTTCAAAAGATACAGATGCTCCATTCAATTGCACTATATCTTGTCTTACTGTGCGTAGGGAGATGGTTTCAGGCTGGGTTGTGAGGCCCAATAACCGGACAGATTTAGGAAGCAGAATGGATCTGTCGGCACCATCATCTAGGACTGCATGAGTAATGAGGGTCCTTTCCCCATTGTGGAGACATACATTGACAATTTTCAATATTACTTTATGGGAACGGTTGGGTTTGTCCATGTAAAGGAGCTCTGAGGGGGAGGATGTAAGCATCACTGTGGCTGATTTGTTTACATTAACATCATGGAGAATAGTCAGGTGAATCTCCTTACAAATGTTACATGGCCTCTTTAAGGTGCATTTGTCAGTTTTATGCATTCTCCCACATTTGTTGCATCGGCCTTTCTCTTTTGTCCATTTCAGAAAGTCATTTTCGGAAAGTCTCTTGAATTCTATGCATGAACCAAGGAAATGGTCTCTGACATTACAGTGGGGGCAGTATGGTTTAGAAGGCTTCATAAGTACCTTCTCTTGGGGGTAGGTGACTCTTGGTGTACTATCCCTCTCTGATGATGTTGACAAGTAGACAGAGGAGACCTGTCTGGGGGGCTGGCATTCCTTTACAGCCCGTGGTCTTTCCTGCTTGTGGAGTTCAACAGCTCTCTCTGATATGCGTTTGGCTCTTGACTTTGACTGCAGCCAAGTAGAGAGGTCAAGGAGGGAGTATGTTTGGTTTGCCTGCCTGGTCAGAATGCCACGATTAATACAGTACTCCACAAAACCCTCTCGGTACTGCACAGGGAGTTTACTAAGTAGTCTGTCAACATGAGAGCCACATCTTAATTCAGAGCCAGTGGGGCCCTCCAGGGACAGCAACATTCCAACCAGGGCATGGATAGAAAGGGAAAACTCCTCCAAGGCCTCTACATTACCAATGCTAATAATGGGGTAATTCAATAATACACCAAGTTCACTCTGAACAAGCAGCCTTGGCTGTCCGTATCTCTCTTGAAGTGCTCGGACGGCAGTGGAATATGGTCTTACATCGTGCATGCTGGATCTGGCCAATTTGTTAGCACCTGGGTGCTGAAGATGGTCTAATAGGATCTGGTATTTATACTGTTCAGTAAGATGAGGGTGAATATCAAGGAGGTTTTCTAGAGCCATTTTCAGGAGGGCGTATTCACTCTCTCTGCCACTCTTGAACACAGGAAGTGATGGCCTGGGTATCCCATATGCAGAGGCTATGAACAGATCCATGGAATTGGGTGTTTGAACATGTGAGTGAACAGACTGTGGCTGCTGGGATGACGTGGCTTGCCTTGGTGGCCAACTACTAGTGGAACTGGGCTGTACAGGGCCAGGCATGGATACAGTATAAACAGGGGCTTGGCCAGTAACTGGAGGTACAGGTACATGGTGAGTAGGGAGGGCAGAGTGCGTTAGGCTGGCAGCTGCATGGTGACTGGGGGATGGCATTGTCTGGACAGACACGTGAGATATGGACAGATGTGCAGCTTGGGAGGGCAAAGTGGGAGCATGCCCATATAAGGACAGTGGTGCAGCTTGGGCAGGAGGTACAATTGGTTGAATCATGGGGAGTGTTTGGGAGGCGTGTTGCTTTTAAACAGCGGAGGAGTGCAAGAATGTGACAATGTGACCATTTGACCGCGGCAGCGCGAGAGAGCGGCAGTGCGGAAATAGGCTGTCTATTGCCATTCTCTAAGACAAACGCTAACCTTAACCAGCTCCTTAACAGCGCCTAAACTTAACCGTTCTAACCTTAACCAACTCCGAAACAATGCCTAACCTTAACCTTAACCATGCCTAACCTTAACCTTAACCATAGAAAGAATATTGCCATTCTCTAAGACAAACTCTAACCTTAACCAGCTCCTTAACAGCGCCTAAACTTAACCGTTCTAACCTTAACCAACTCCGAAACAATGCCTAACCTTAACCTTAACCATCCCTAACCTTAACCGGCGAAAGAATACACGTTAAAAAAAAAAAAAAAAAAATTGATGGGATTTTGTCACCAATGGACTGCAGGACCGTAGGACCGGAGCACTGCCAGGTGAGCTAAGCTTCGAATGAAAATCATGGCGGATTATGGCTACATAATGCCGCAAGCTCTGCCGCTCCGCTCCGCTCTGCGGCTGCCACGCCTGCCGCAGGGCGTGTCGCAGCCAATCAGGGAAAACGCAGAAGCACTCGGCAGCACTCCTCCGCTGTTAATAAGCAATAGGCGTTTGGGAGGCCATGGGAAAGCCATATTGAATAAATGGCGGAGGAGTTTAAGATGTAAGAGGGCGTGAGTCAGAATACATCATTCTCGGGGGGGGGGGCAGGGCGTAAAAGGAAGAGGTGGCTCTTCCATTCGGAGATGAGGGAATGTGAGCAGCGGCTCCATCAGGGTGCTCATCTTCAGATATGTTTTGATGCATAAAGCTAGATACAAGCTGGGCTGATTGAAGCTCTTGTTCTTTAATACGAATGCGTCGGTCCATCTCAACCTGTCTGACAACTCTCTCTCTCTCCTTGTGTGCATCTTCTTGCAAGTCCTGAGCCGCTCTGGCTTTCTCATCAATTAATTTACATTGTTCATCAAGCTGCCTTTCCTCAGTTCTTTGCCCTTTAAGCTCCTCCAGTTCATCTCTCCTTCTCTTTTCATCCAGAATGCTGTTTTGGAGATAACTCAAATGAGAAGCATGGCTCCTGCCTGAATGGGTACTTTTATGAGACATAGCAGGGATACTAGAGACTGATTGAGTCCTCCTGCTGTGAGAACGAGAACTTAGGGGGCTTTGGGGTTGTACCATACCAATCGGGGGGGCGTCTATGCCTTTTAGGTTTAGCCCCTTGTAGATCATAGCCTGGTGGCTCTCGAATGGCTTCACATAGTGGCAACAGGATTTGATCCTCTTTGGGAGGGGTAGGTGATGATGGCTTTGGTGAAAGGTGAGGCTCTGGTTGGTGAGGTATAGGTGGACTACTAGGTGTAGTAGTTTGAGGCAACTGTAGGGTGGCTTCTTCTGTGAGAAGCTGGGTAAAGTCTGTTACACCTCCATCTTTACTTTCCATGGAAGGAGCCTGGCCATCAGTGGGCTCATCAGTCAGCTTTGTGCCACCATGTGTATCAGCCATTTTGGGTAGGTGTTGACTGTGTGGTTGTGGCTCAGTCTCCGGCTCGAAGGACCATTTGTTAGGTTTTAAAGTTCAGACTGGAGCCACAAACCACCAGGAGAAGAAGGGTTGCAATCAAATATCCATTTTATTTTGCTGGATAATGATGATATGATGTTTTCATGTTGATTGCCATGGTTCTGAATAAAGACAAAAACAAATTCAATATCATGCCAGATAATACAAACATAAACATGGCCTTTAGATCATAGTATATCATTTAGGTATTTAAAGTATATTATTTGAGTAATAATTAGCCACAGATTTCGGAACGTAATAAAGTAAACAAAATCAAAACATACATATAAACAATACAAATGCATCTGTTCTTAAATGGATCTTTTTGAAGTTCCAAGTTTTCTTATCAACATGAGAGTCAACAAATGCTTGCTTTATGCAGCCATTTAACACAAAAGGATGACCCTCATGCATTGCAAATTTGCATCAAATTCAAAACAGAGTGATGCACAAAATAACTTAAAAGAAAATAATAATTTAAAACAATGAATAAAGTGTGCATGAAATAATAGGGGAAAGAAAACGTTAGGAACTTGTTACATTCACCCACACAAGGGCTGAGTAATCACACCACCCCCCCTCTCTCTCTCACACACGCACTCTCCCAGCTCTCTTTCTCTCTTGCCCATTCCTCATCTCTCTCACCCCCCCTCTCTCTCTCTTTATCTCTCACACACACACACACACACATCAGAAACAAACATAGTATCAATAGACCACCGCAACACTTCCGGGATTCTGAAATCGGGGAGGAGATTGCGGGGGGAGCATATGAATGAATGTGGATCAGAGCCGTGATGTAAGTGGTTGCCGATACGGCTGTGGGGGTGCTAGAGACATGATCGAATAGACATTTATGCGCCTCAATCTCCTGAACACGGCGTGACCCATTCCTAATCGATCAGAACTAAATCGGCAGAGAAAAAGCCCATTTTAAAGCACCTATTCTCCATGCACATGCGCAGATTGCCCATGGAGTCTGGACGACGCGAGATGACGCACGAATGAATGTGGACTGTTCTATCAGAGGGGGGAGCTTCGGTGGCCAGTGTCCTTTCAGCCGAACAGGATAATGAAAAAATTATCCCACTAAATGGCCAGACGCGTCTTATGGCGACATCTACAATTACCTCATTGAGTCTCCAGGTAGACTAATGTTTATATTTAAGTGCAGCGGTCTGTAGCCACTCACATTACCACCGAAGCTCCGCCCTCTGATGGAACAGTCCACATTCATTTGTGCGTCATCTCGCGTCGTCCAGACTCCATGGGCACTCTGCGCATGTGGAATGCGGAATAGGTGCTTTAAAATTGGCTTTTTCTCTGCCGATTTAGTTCTGATCGATTAGGAATGGGTCACGCCGTGTTCAGGAGATTGAGGCGCATAAACGTCTATTCGATCATGTCTCTAGCACCCCCACAGCCGTATCGGCAACCACTTACATCACGGCTCTGATCCACATTCATTCATATGCTCCCCCCGCAATCTCCTCCCCGATTTCAATGTAACGCGGAAGTGTAGTGGTCTATGAGAGCATCAATAATACACCTGAGTGAAGTCTAGTAAAGAAAAATATATATATATATTTCTTAAAAGTTAATCAGGAGTTAAATTTTTTTTATTGTGGTGTTAATAGAATCGGGCGTTAACGCGTTAATACCGCGTTAACTTTGACAGCCTTAGTCCTAACCCAATAATACACGAGACCCTTTTCTTGGGACCAAGTAAGGTTTCGTCGATAATCCAATGTACAGTTACCCCCCCCACCCCGCCTACCCAACCCCCCCCCCCCCACCCAACCACCTATAATGTACAGTTTACGCACCCCACCCCACCTACCCAACCCCCCCCCCCTCCACCCCACGTACCCAACCTCCTCCAATGTACAGTTTCTTCGTCAAATGTATATACTCTCTTTTTTAGACTCTTTTTGTATCACAAACAGTACTGTATTTGTAAATCTGGTATGTCATAAATGTATAGATGTAGCAGTACTGTATGTCATGTATGTCATATGTTATTATGAATTGAAAATGGGGGACCCTGATGTAAACAAGACGAAAGTCTTTCTCTGGTCTATATCCCCTTAACAATTGTGTGTATTGAGCCGTACTGTATTGTAGCCATTCTGCAATCTGTTAATAACATTTTCAATCAATCAATCAATCAAATCTGACACAAAAAAAAAGATCGACGGCCATATTTTTTTTTATGTCCGCTATTTTTCTTTAGTTTCACAATGGGTCATGACAAATTAATTACATAATCCATGTGTATGTAACGAACTAACATATTCCAGTTGACTGTATATTTTTGGGGGGATTCATTCAAAAGCTATTCATACTTCCATTTTTCTATCTATGGCGGATTGATTCAGACAGAAAAAAAAAGTAATTCGGTTGTGGGAGGGATCTGGGGTCACGTGGAGTGTGTTATACGAAATAACAACCGGTAACTTGACTGTTTCAGCCAATCAGAACCAAGAAATTTGCATGACATTGTATAACCTATATTAGACGCCTCTCTCTCTCTCTCTCTCTCTCTCTCTCTCTCTCTCTCTCTCTCTCTCTCTCTCTCTCTCTCTCTCTCTCTCTCTCGCTCTCAATTCAATTAAATTCAAATGGCTTTATTGGCATGACGTAACTTGTACATGTTGCCAATGCAAATGATTAATATTAAGTTAACATAAACATGAATTAGAAAACAGATATCAATGTCGAAGTACATAAAAATATAATCATAAAATATCATTAGAACATCAAATATTACAGCATAAACATGTGTCAGGTGACTGTCACTCACTGTCCCTCAGTTTATGGCAGGTAGCAACATAGACTGCTGCTAGCTCACAGCTTGTTGAGTCCTCCCCTAGTAGGACTGGTCGTTTTTCTGTATCTGATAGTTTAAGAAAATATTTTGTTATTAATTCAAATAAAAACGCGTTTCTCTAATATATTTATATTTTTCACATTTGGTGAGGAAGTGTGTCTATGTTTCAGGCTCATTGAGGATGCAATGACAGCACAGCCTTTGTTCTGCAGGAAGCCAGGTTTTCCTGTGCCTCCCCTTTTCAATAGCAAGGCTGTGCTCACTCAGTCTGTATTTTGTCAAGGTTCTTTTTAGTTGTTGATCAGTCACCATGCTCAAATAATCTGCTATGGTGTACTGTCGATTTAGAGCCAGATAGCACTGCATTTTGCTCTGTGCTTTTGTTTGTGTTTTCCAATAGGTGATGTAGTTTTGTTTTAGCTGTGTAGTAATTTGATTTATTCTGATTGGTGATGTGTTCTGTTCCTGAGGTGTGTTAATAGAGCAGGTTTGTGGACTCAGGACCAGCTGGGTAAGGGGGTTCCTGATGCTCCTCAGCTCTTGGCACTGCAGGGCTTGATAATGGTACGAGAGATGGTCTCTCTCTCTCTCACGTCACGTCTGTGATCGGGGAGATGCGGGCAGAGGCTGTGCGGTTTTATTCTGTGTTGTATGGTGCTGAACAATGTGACCCTGTGTGTACGGACACATTACTGAGAGATCTCCCTCGTCTCTCTCAGGAACAGAGGACTGAACTGGACACTCCTTTAACGTTTGGGGAGCTGTCGAAGGCAGTCTCCCAGATGACTCCTGGTCGTGCCCCAGGGGTAGATGGTCTGCCTGTGGACTTTTATAATGGATTCTGGGACACTATTGGACAGGATCTTTTTCGTGTCTTGCGCGAATGCATCGAGGTGAGGGAGCTGCCAGCGGGCAGTTCTGGCTCTACTGCCGAAGAAGGGGGACCTCAGTGAGCTCAAGAACTGGAGACCTGTAGCGATTCTTTCAGCGGATTACAAGTTGGTTGCAAAGTGCCTGGCCAATAGGCTTAACAGGCACCTTGAGTCTGTGGTGCACCAGGACCAGTCATATGGTGTGCCTGGGCGTTCAATGACAGACAATTTGTTTTTAATAAGGGACATATTGGACCTGTCAAGGCAACACAATATGAACTTTGGAGTCATCTCTATTGATCAAGAGAAGGCGTTTGACAGGGTGGACCATGGGTATCTGTATAATGTTCATGCCGGGTTTGGGTTTGGGGAGAGTTTTATGTCAATTGTAAAAATGTTATACAATGGGGCCTCCTGTCTGATAAAAGTGGGTGGGGGCCTGAGCAGGCCAGTCCAGGTGGGGAGGGGGATCTGCCAGGGCTGCCCACTGTCAGGTCAGCACTACACTTTGGCCATTGAGCCTTTTCTGTGTTTGTTGAGGAAGAGGTTGAAGGGTGTGGGTTCACCTGAGTTGGGGATCGACAGGCCAATATGTCTGTCTGCCTACGCGGATGACTTGACCATCTTTGTCAGGGATGGGGAGGATGTAAGAGCCATAGAGAACAGCCTCGAGGTGTATGCGAGAGCAGCTTCAGCGAGGGTGAACTGGGGTAAGAGTGAGGCACTGCAGGTAGGGCATGGAGGGGCCTGACATTACCACAGTTACCGGGGGGGCTACAGTGGGGTGTGAATGGCCTCAAGCTTTTAGGGGTATCTCTGGGATCAGAGGGGTGGGTCAGTAAAAATTGGGAGGGAGTAGCACAGTCAATGGTGGCTAGGTTGTCAAGGTGGAAGTGGCTGCTAGCGCAGATATCCTATAGAGGGAGGGTGCTCATAGTTAATAACCTGGTGGCTTCATCCCTGTGGCATCGGCTGGCTGTTCTTAACCCCCCCAGAGGCTTCCTGGCAGACATCCAGAGGAAGCTGGTGGACTTTTTCTGGTTCGGACATCACTGGCTGAGGGCCGCAGTCCTTTATTTGCCGGTTCAGGAAGGAGGACAAAGCCTTATCGACCTAGAGAGCAGGATGAATGCTTTCAGACTTCAGGCAGCACAGAAGCTGTAATACAGTACGGGAATATGCTGGAGGGGGCCAGTATGTGCACTGCTGCGGAAGGCTGGTGGTTTAGGGCTGGACCTGCAGTTGTTCCTGATGGAGCTGGAGGAGCTGAACACTGTGGGGGTCTCGGATTTCTACCTGTCGGTGCTGAGGGCTTGGCGGCTGCTGAGAAAGACTCGGGTGGAGGATGAGGCACAAGGACCGTGGGTATGGGAGGAGCCTCTTTTCTATAACACTTTGTTCCCCCTGGAGGCGGTGCGTTCTGCCACCCTGAGACAGCGGCTCATGAGAGGGGGCATCAGAAAACTTTTGCATTTACTGTCGCCAGAGAGAGGGGAGTGGAAGACCCCTCAGGAGCTTACGCTTCAGACTGGAACAACATCTCTGAGACTGCTGGAAGGGTTTATCAGGGAAGTGCTGGGGGTTCTGCCGGACTATGTCAGAGACCGCACAGTGATGCCACAGGGAGGGGAGGTGCTGGAGTTCCCTGCATTGCAGGTATCGGCAGAGAATGGGGTCTGGCAGGAGGGGGGAGGGTTACTGTCCTTTACCACCCCCAGCTTGGGGCAGTTTAGCCTGGCATGTGGCAAGGCTCTGTACATAACCTGCATGAAGGTCAGAAACATCAGGTCCCTGCAGGATGTCAGGCAGCATCAGTGGCAGGGGGTGCTGGGTGATGGCAGCACTGCTAGCTTTAGGTGGAGGGTTTTTTACAAACAGCCACTGCCTAAGAGGTCAGGGGACCTAGAGTGGAGGATAGCGCATGGGGTGTTGGCAACGAATCGGTTCCTGGCTCGGGTGGATCCGGGGGTGGGTGATGGGTAGCCCCTTTTGCGGAGTATCTGAGACTGTAACCCATGTTTTCAAAGGATCAATAGGGTGTTGTGGTTCCTAAAAGGGTTGTGTGTGAAGCTGGGGGTGATGTTCTGTGTGGAGAGTTTCATCCTCGGCCAAACTTATTCATTACGTAACAAGGTTGTGAGCGTTTTACTGAACTTTATTTACGGGCAGGCTAAGTTAGCCATTTGGCTGACCCGTAGGAATAGGATCAGGGGCGTTGGTCCTACGGAATCGGTGCCAATGCTGAGGGGTATGATTTCTGCACGCCTTAGATTAGAGTTCATGTATTTCTCACTGAGACATAATGTTGATGCGTTTGTGAATGCTTGGGGAATGCAATGTGTACTGTGGGGGAGGAGGGGCTGAACATATGCATTTGAATGTCAAGTGGTCTTTATGTGCTGAAGGAAGTTTTTGGGGTTTGTTGGGGTGTTTGTGGGTGTGTGTGTGTGCGTGTGTGTGTGTGTGCGTGTGTGTGTGTGTGCGTGTGTGTGTGTGTGTGGGTGTGGGTGTGGGTGTGCGGGTGAGTGTGTGGGTGTGGGTGTGGGTGTTGTTTTTATGAAGATGCCGTGAGATTTTTGTGTCTCTACTGACTGTTTTTAGTTGACATGTTTTAATAAAGAACATCAAAAGTCAAAGTCTCTCTCTCTCTCTCTCTCTCTCTCTCTCTCTCTCTCTCTCTCTCTTGCTGTCTTTTTAGTTTTTCTTTCCACATTTCTCTCCCCACCCCTCTGTCTCTATCTCTCTCTGTGTCTCTGTCTCTCTCTCTTTCTCTCTATGTCTCTCTCTCCATCTCTGTCTCTCTCTCTCTCTCTCTCTCTGTCAGTATGTCTAGGTCTCTCTCTCTCTGTCTCTATCTGTCATTCTCTCTCTCTTTCTCTCTCTCTATCTGTCTGTCTCTCTCTCTCTCTTTCCCTCTTGCTGTCTTTTTTCTTTCCACTTTTCTCTCCCCACCCCTTTCTGTCTCTCTCTCTCTCTGTCAGTATGTCTAGGTCTCTCTCTCTCTCTCTCTCTCTCTCTCTCTCTCTCTCTCTCTCTCTCTCTCTCTCTCTCTCTCTCTCTCTCTCTCTCTCTCTCTCTCTCTCTCTCACACACACACACACACACACTGTAAAGAAGTAATTGACTTTCGAGGTTCACAGACATTGTTGTTGAATTAGTGAAGAAACGGTCTGTAAATGACTGTTGTGACACTATGGTGTTATAGTGATGACACCACTTAGCGGGATTGAAATACAAGCGGCAGAGAAGCGTCTGTCATTAGCATGAGTGGACTCGGCAGCTTGAATCACCCAGTCACTGCACAGCTTTCTGTAATGACATGTTAGTGTCCTGACAGGGGAGTGTGGTCGTGTGACCGGCTGCAGTCCCTGGTAGTGATGAGAATTTAGGCTTTTTTTTTAGGGGAAACAGATGTTTGACTTGTCAACTTAAAACAGAATGTTCTTTTTTTGCCTTTTCTCCCATCCCTCAATTTAGTCGTTATGCCAATTCCCTCCTGGTCATTGTGCTGCCCTACTGTCAGTCTGGGGAGGGTGTAGACGAACACATGCTGCCCTATTGTCAGTCTGGGGAGGGTGTAGACTAACACATGCTGCCCTACTGTCAGTCTGGGGAGGGTGTAGACCAGACCTGGGCATTGTACGGCCCGCGGGATGATTCTGACCGGCCCGCGAAAGATTACATGATAATAAAAAAAGAAAATAAAAAAAAATGTTTTTTTTTTTTTTTTTTTCATGTCAACGTTCACACGCACACTATACGCTTAGGAGACATGCTCAGAAGATGTTGGTTCTCTTTGGATCCACCTACATATGTGAACAGACATTCTCAGTCATGACGTTTACCATGTCCAGGTACAGATCCTCTCTCACTGATGAACATCTGGCAGCTGTGCTTCGCATCTCCACCTCAGACATGCAACCTGACTTTGATGGACTTGTTAAAGCTCAACAGAGACTGTATTTCTCACACTGAATGAAAAAAAAAAGAACTGAAGAACACTAAAATGTGGAAATATAACAAGTGAAATGGGACACTTGATATATTTTTTTCTTTTTTTTGCACAGTTCTGAAAACATTAAATGTTTAATATAGGCATGTAAAGTAAAAAAGGCTACAAAACTGGGACACTTTTCTTTACACAGTTCAGTGACATGTCTTGTTTATTTTTGCTATAAGATGATGTGATGTCTTTAGAAAGCTAAGAAAATCCTTGTTTTAATAGTATATGAAACTCAAAATGCCCTTTGTTATTAATGTTTCACATTTTGTTTATCATTTTGGAAATCAATTATATTTGAATAAATTATATTTTTGAAAGCTAACCTCACCTTTTAATTGCCAAATAATAACATACACTCTTACCAGGGGTCAAAACAATGCCATTTACTGCTTTTTATATAGAAATAAAATGTATATTATGCATAATTGATTTTGGAATTTTGGCCCGGCCCCCCAACATATTTTCAGTTGCTCATTCGGCCCCCCGGGAAAAATAATTGCCCACCCCTGGTGTAGACTAACACATGCTGCCCTACTGTCAGTCTAGGGAGGGTGTAGACTACCACATGCTGCCCTACTGTCAGTCTGGGGAGGGTGTAGACAACCACATGCTGCCCTACTGTCGGTCTGGGGAGGGTGTAGACTACCACATGCTGCCTTACTGTCAGTCTGGGGAGGGTGTATACTACCACATGCTGCCCTACTGTCAGTGTGACAAACTGCAAGGTACACTTCCCCTCCGCTCCACAAGGAGACACCACCACAAGGTGTTCAGTGGCACCTGTGGTAGTACTGACCTCACTTCCTCCCATTACACCCAGGACTCTCTCTCTCATTCTCCCTTTGTCTCCAACACATGCACAGCAGGCCTGTGAGTTTGCTGTGTGTTGCCCGATGTCTGCCATGCGTCTGTTGAACTTTGTTTAATGTAAGTCCCAGTGTTTTCCTTACTATGTTTATGGTAGATAAAAGAAAATATAAAAAAAAATGCGATTAATTTGCTATTAATCGCGAGTTAACTATGGACAATCATGCGATTAATCAGATTAAATATTTGAATCGATTGACAGCACTAGTTAGGACATTTACTGTACATTGGAGGGGGTTGGGTTAGGACATTTACATGGGCCAGTTTCGAATTGCAGTCTCCCGTAGGTGCTCTCTTTTGGTTTTGAAAGTGGGTAGTGATTCACATTCCTTTACAGCTGTGGGTAGGGCGTTTAGTCCCTTGTTTGAGCCGAATCTGGGTTTAACATGGTTTGTGGAGCTCCCTCTGGTGTCTACTAGTGGATCTACTATTGGATCTACTTTCTCTGTGGATGGTTTTGTGAATAAATCTCCATTGTGCTTCAATTACTGTGTGTTTATTGTATAACAATAAGGTTGGGTGAATTGGGACATTTTATAAACACATTACATCACTTGAAGTCGTGTGTTATACAAATTAGATCACGCCTATGGGGGTCTAACAACCCTCGGCGCTAACAACCACCCATAGGCGTGATCTAATTTGTATAACACACTCCGTTGCGTGATGTAATGCTTAAATATGTGTATTTTTTTTAAACTTTGACCAGTCACCTGGTTCTTTTAGCGTTTATCGCTTTTTCTTCGCATTCATACTTGGTCAAGTTCGACCGACAGAAGCAGGCTGAAAGGGTTCAGATGGGGGGGAAGACACTCTGGGAAAGGCACGGCTGCCGTCCGGGATTCGAACGCGCTCAGCCCCAGATCCGTGACGAGCACGGTTGTCCACGGCGCTGAAATAGCACTCGCGGTACGTGGTGAGCTACTGGAGCTCCCCATATGTGTATTTTTTTAGGCTGAATGATACCGTTATACAATTGTCCTCATCCCATATTGGCCAATGCCCTGATTGTTTCATGTACAAACCAGGTTAAGCTTTTCACAGATTACCTTCACATGATCAAGCGGGTGTAACAAATATAGGTCACAATGTCAAAACCATGCAAGTGGTGGGAATTAAATTAAAATAATTTGTTATTTAAAGGCCCAATCAGTGATATATAATCCTTAGTAATATTGTACCTTATGTATCTTATTATGTAATCATAAATCAGAACAAAATCATTTTGAGCCACCATGAACCAAACATAAGCCTTCTTTGAATGTCTGTAAACAAAATGAGGGCCCTGCCGTGTAAACAACCGCAGCAAAACAGCAACTTTTCAGGAACTTTTGCTTCAAACCATGTTCTAGGGACCCACGTTTCCTTTTAAATTCTTTTGAGTTTCAAATTTCTCTCTCAAAACGGCATAGTGCAGCTTTACAATAGCATTTTTCATTTCAGCTCACATTTACATTTAGTAATTTAGCTGAATGCTTTTATCCAAAGCGACAAGTTGTGTTCAGCAATTCATCAGGAAGGATACAACTGGCAGCTAAGGGTCAGTGAGATTGTTCATCAAACTGTGTCGAACTTGAGTGCTACAGTCTTGAGTGCATAGTAGGTAGTAGTATAGACATAATAGCATAGTAGGTAGTAGTATAGACATATTAGCATAGTAGGTAGTAGTATAGACATATTAGCATAGTAGGTAGTAGTACAGACATATTAGCATAGTAATACGTAGTAATATAGGCAAGGTAAAGTTTTTTGAATTTCAGATATTGATTGATTACGGCGGAATATTGGGTGGGTTTCAGCTGTCCTGACTGTAATGGTTTCATCTGTCCTGAGTCCTGACTGATGGTTTCAGCTGTCCTGACTGTAATAGTTTCATCTGTCCTGACTGATGGTTTCAGCTGTCCTGACTGTAATAGTTTCATCTGTCCTGACTGTGATGGTTTCAGCTGTCCTGACTGTAATAGTTTCATCTGTCCTGACTGTGATTGTTTCAGCTGTCCTGACTGATGGTTTCATCTGTCCTGACTTTGATGGTTTCATCTGTCCTGACTGTAATAGTTTCATCTGTCCTGACTGTAATAGTTCCATCTGTCCTGACTGATGGTTTCATCTGTCCTGACTGTGATGGTTTCAGTTGTCCTGACTGTGATGGTTTCATCTGTCCTGACTGTGATGGTTTCATCTGTCCTGACTGTGATGGTTTCAGCTGTCCTGACTGTGATGGTTCCAGCTGTCCTGACTGTGATGGTTTCAGCTGGCCTGACTGTGATGGTTCCAGCTGTGCTTTCTACAACGCAGTTGGGTTTCCGGGTTCCCGTGATTGGCCACTGACGCACACGCGTCGCACGAGTACGCCCCCCTCGCTATGAGTGAACAGCAGAACGACTGCCGTCTTGTTGACAGAGCTCCCATATTTGCGAATGCATAAACTATATCTTAAATTATGGCTATGTGTCTAATATGGCCGTCGCTTATCGATGACTTGTTTGCAGTCAACATTGTCGAAACGGATTGTTTTTTAATCGGTTCATTTTTACGGATTGTTTTTTATGAATCACAGGACAATAACAGAAATAATAATAACAATGACAGTCCAGTAATTAAATCAGAATGAAAGTAGACTAAATGACATAAAAAATAATAAATACAATACATGGGCTCGCGCTCGCTCTTCCCCCCCAACCCCCCCAAGCCTCTCGACGTCTCCATTGTCATAAAAGAATTTGTGAAACCTGTGGTGCTCAAGTGGAACATCTAATGGGACTCTGTGAGCCTTCAAAGCTGCTCTTATTTGTAAATAGAAGAAACAAGTGGAACTGGTGAGGTCAAATTTGTTGGATATATCTCGAAGACTGCGGAGACTGCAGTCATCGAAGATATCCCCCAATGTGTGTATGCCTTTCAAATGTTAAATGATATGATTAAATGATGCACACTGAAATCTACGCTCTCTCATTCTGCGTTCCGCAACTCCTATACTTCCTGAGTAACTTGCCCAACACGGCTTAATGGTTGGTGACTGCAAACAAGTCATTGATAAGCGACGGCCATATTAGACATATAGCCATAATTTAAGATATCGTTTATGCATTCGCGAATATGAGAACTCTGTCAACAAGGCGGCAGTCGTTCCGCTGTTCACTCATAGCGAGGGGCGTCACTCATAGCGAGGGGGGCGTACGCGTGCGACAATCACGGGAACCCGGAAACCCAACTGCGTTGTAGAAAGCATAGACGCGTCCTGCGTGTGATGGTTCCAGCTGTCCTGACTGTGATGGTTTCAGCGGTCCTGACTGTGGTGGGAAAGGACAGAGAATAACCTGCTTCTCCTTGATGACCCTCCAGATCACTTCATCCAATAAAGTGATAACGTCTGTCTCCTGCAGGTGGTTGAAGTTCGAAGAGGACGTGGAGGACGGAGGAGAGCGCTGGAGTAAGCCCTACGTCGCCACGCTGTCTCTGCACAGCCTGTTCGAGCTGCGGAGCTGCATCATCCACGGCACTGTGCTGCTGGACATGAGGGCCAAGAACATGGTGGAGATCACAGGTAACTGGCTGCCGTGGCAACAAGACAGACAAGACCTCCTAGTAAGATAGTGTCTTTATACCTGTATCACTGTAGCCTACATATTAATACTATATCTATATCTGTACATATCCCTTACCTACTCTTACTAGTTACTTTGCTGGCCAGTATGACTTACTACCATAGTGTCTTTATACCAGTGTCACTGTACATTAACACTATATCTATATCTGTACATATCCCTTACCTACTCTTACTAGTTACACTGCTGGCCAGTATGACTTACTACCATAGTATCTTTATACATGTGTCACTGTACATATTAATACTATATCTATATCTGTACATATCCCTTACCTACTCTTACTAGTTACACTGCTGGCCAGTATGGCTTACTACTGTACCATAGTGTCTTTATACCTGCATCACTGTACATATTAATACTATATATCTGTACATATCCCTTACCTACTCTTACTAGTTACACTGCTGGCCAGTATGACTTACTACCATAGTGTATTTATACCTGTGCATACATCTGATCAGCACTATTACTCAGTAGTACTAATTTATATATATTATATATATTATACCCAGTTTAATCACCTGTACATTGTATATTACTATTGCACTTTACTGTTACATTTGCACTCTGGTTGGATGCTAAACTTATTTTTGTTGTACTGTACATGTGATGTATGATGACTATACATTTGAATCTAATCTAATCTAATCCAATCACAACTCAAGGTACATTCAATCAAATATCACCCTTTAAAGAGGGACTTTGTCCAAAAAACAGTGCTGGTTTAGTGATGTCATCGGAGGACACTGAATCCTTGTGTTTAATTAATTACAGCTCAGTGAAATTATGGACAGTAGTGAAAGTGAAAATTTGCAATCGCTATGGTTATTATTGTCAGACCTGAAGGAACAGCTTACAATACAGAATATCCCCCTGACTGACTGACTCACTGACTGACTGGCTGACAAGTAGCCAGCCTCAACTTGTGTGTTTGATGCTATTTACCTGCCCTTATTACAGCATTAGCTTTAGCTTAGCCTAGTTGTGGTGGATGCTAGCAAATGCCTTGTAGAAGGATGGCAGAATTCTGGGCCCTCATTTATCAACAATGCTTAGAAAGTGTTCTATTTTCGTTCCTACGCACAGAATTTAGAATGTGTGTACGTACAGAAAAATCGGGATTTATCACACGTGCGTACACGGGTCATACGCACACCTGCAAGTACTCTGTGTTGATAAATATCACTTGATCTACGCTCCACGCTCGTGCACGGTTTTACGTATTTGCATACCAGAACCGCCCCAATTAACCAAATGGTAACAGGCCTCCCCTTCAAATACCCTGAGGAAATTCCTGTCCGTGGAATGTTGGAAAATGGCCAAGCGAATGAAGAAAAGAAATTATACAGATCAAGAGGTGGATTTCCTCGTTACAGAGGTAGACGCCAAGGCAGGAATATTATTTGGTTCCCTCAGCTTCGGGATAACGAATAAAAGAAAAACTGCTGCGTGGGAGGCAGTTACCGAAGCTGTCAACTCTATATCCCTGCAGCAGCAAACTGTTGCGGAGATAAAAAAAAAGAAATGGTTCGACATAAAGCTGACCGCCAAGAAGCGCCTGGCGGAGTACAGGAGGAATGCCAGTGCGACTGGCGGGGGGCAGAGTCAGAGTGACCTTCCTCGCACCACAGACACCGATACGTATGTCGTGGCTGGGCCATCCAGCCAACAGATGGAAGGTAATAATTTAATATACACTTCATTTGTATAGCACCTTTCATACAGGAATTGTCACATATCGGTAAAGAAGACGGGCATAGAAATAACTTCGTTGTCAACGATTTTATTGAGGAACATGGCAAAGAATCTCTTCATTTATTTGAAACAATATTTAACCGTATGGTTTCAAACCTTTCTAGCAAATAAATAAAACGTAATTAAATTGCCTATTCATTCCACAGACAACTCGGCTGAGTTGCCCTTGCCCATCGATTCCGTCAACACCCAGGAGGAGCAGGAAGCGTCCTGCAGCCGACCCCCTTTGGCACGCAGGGGGGAGAGGGTCCACACGGTCCTGACGGAGGCTGTGATGTCGAATCAGGAGAACACTATCACTATTATGGGCGATATAAGGGACGAAGGGCGGCTCGTACGCCAGACTTTGTCCCAGTTGGTCGCGGTCCTGTCGGGCATACAAGTCTCCAAACAATAGCTGGAAAGGAGAAATAAAGACCGTTAATAACCACTTTTGGCGTTGGTGTCATTATTCACCATGCTGGATGAATGCCTTTTTTCGTTCTTTTAAAGTTTGATTAAGTGTCATCTGGTCACTTTTAAACTGTCAGCTAATTTTATTCAACTAAAACTGTAAAATGCAATAAGAAAATCGTTCCAATTCATTGAATTCAGCTCAATTCGATTTCAAACGGCAGTCTTTTTTATTATGTATAGGTTACTAATGATTATTTAATAAATATGAATTAACCCCAATCTCAGTTTTTACAGTGCATGGGGTAGACTTACTTAAAACTGCTCTATGATCCTAGCTCTTGTCTGCATTCCAGTGGCGTTTGGAGGTGGCTGTTCCATGTCTGGCATGGGGTCGTCAGGTATTTCTGGGTCTAGCAGCGGGATGCCATGCCTGATGGCCAGGTTATGGAGCACACTGCAGGCCACGATGATGTTGCAAACCTTTTCAGGCCGGTACTGCAGTGTGCCCCCCGTGCCAGACAGGCAGAGCCATCGACCCTTCAGGAGACCAATTGCACGCTCCACGGTGACTCTTGTGCGTGCGTGCGCCTGGTTATAGGTGCGCTCCTGTTCGGTGGTGGGGTTGGTCAGAGGAGTCATCAGCCATGGCTTCAGTGGATAGCCACAATCCCCTGCATTCAAGAGATATAATTTAATTACAGATACCAGTAATAATATTACAATTTAATTAAATATAATTAGGCCTAAATGTGTAACACTCACCAATAAGCCACCCGTCTTCAACAGCTCCACCCTGGAGACGAAGGCCCACAGAGCTATTCTGTACCACAAACGAGTTGTGCGTTCCCCCTGGCCACCGGGCAACGACATTTAGGAGTGCCAAACGGGCATCTCAGATCACTTGGACATTTACAGAGTGGAACCCATTCCTGTTTACGTAACTTAATTCGTTTTGTGATGGTGTTTTGATGGCTATGTGTGTGCAGTCTATTGCTCCAATTATGTTGGGGAAACCGGCGATGGCGTGAAAAGCTCTCTTGACCTCAACCTGCTGTGCGTGTGTGTATGGGAATTTTATGTAGGATTAGGGACATGATGGCATCCAACACTGTGGGCATGATCCTGCTGAGGGAGGGTTGGGAGATGCCCGAGCGATCTGCGATCTCCCGCTGAAACGTCCCGGTGGCCAAGAATCCCAGGGTGGAGAGGACTTGGAGGTGGACAGGGATGGCATGTGTACGCCTTGTTTGGCGCTCCAAAACGGGTCCAAAATTCTGGCACAGGTCGAGCAGGATTTCCCTCGGAAAGCGGAATCTGCTCATGAGCCACTCTGTGCTCTCGGCAAACAGGTCTGCCCTCTCCCTGAAGACACGCTCCCTGCGGAGCGCACCATGGCCCATTGCCAAGTCGTCTAATAACACAAGATCCGCGTAATTCGCCATGCTGCATACATTCTGAAATCCATATTCCAAATGTAATTTATAGCGTTTGCCGACGATTACACTCATGTTGCTATTTTACAATTAACTAAAATTAATTACGGGTCATACAGAACACGTGGGTATATATTGAAACTCTTGATTGATTTTCTTTCAATCTTGCGCTCCAATTGGGTCGTTGTTGGTCAGAGACGATTCTAGCCATGCATGGCTTCAGTGGATAACCCCGATCACCTGCATTTAAGTGATATTTTAATTACAGATATAATAACCTTACAATTTAATTAAATAAGATTAGGCCTGAGTCATGCGTTCCTTATCAGCGAACAACTTATCAGCCAAATGCAACGTTAAACCATGCTGCATTCATTCGGAAATTAATGCTATTTAGGGTTTGACAATAATTACACTACTGTCGCTATTTGGGGTAATCAGATGTTTTTTTTTCTTTTTCACATATTTCACAACGTGTCTGTGTCTGTGTGTGTGTGCGTGTATGACGTTAGCGCTGACCAGGTCATAGATAATAGATTTTTCAGCCCGCTTCTCTAGCGTGCATAAGTACACATAGACTATCGATAATCTAGCGTTTATTTGAAAACGATTCATAAATCAGCCAGAAAATGACAACGTGTTGTGGGTATTCCAGTAAAGGGCGATTCCTGCGGAATCTTATTTTTTTTCTAGAAATTTCCAAAACTATACTCTTATTCAAAACGGTATAAAACGGAAATGTACAGTTGAAAAAACAATCCGTTTCGTACATGTTGACTGCAAGCAAGTCATTGATAAGCGACGGGCGTATTAGACACATTTTTAAGATATAGTTTATGCGTTCACAAATGTGCTCGCCCTCTCATTGACTAAAGCGCTGGCACTCAAGCGATAAATAGCCCACCCCATCCTGGCAATCAAAGTGTTAAGACCCATTTATAATACTATGGTGTATTGAACATATTATCTTTGATAGGCCTACATGCGAATCTGTTGCACCATCTATCTACACCCTTACACAACGCTGTCGCTTTTTTTCCGGAGTAGCGGGGAACATAGGACCTTTTTTTGTGTCGTGATGTGTACGTTTGAGAACAGCAAGCTGACATGGTCGGCCCTCACACAACTCGTCGCTTTTTCGAGAGCGGGTAGCGGGAGCAGAACCCGGGGAACATAGGACCCTTTTTATCGCGAGCGGGGAACATAGAACCCGGGGAACATAGAACCTGGGGAACATAGACATGTTTCCCTGTAATGCATGCATCGAGTTGCACTGAGCGTATAGACATGTACTATACGGTACACACACATACAGTATTTGTTCATTAATCATAATTAACAAACATAAATCTCCATTGGCATGTATCTGGGCCAGGCTACTAAGCTTGCCTAGCCTTATTTCATTTACTACATAATTTCATTGAGCTGTAATTAACACCTATAGGCCTCCCAGGTCAGGAAGTGTCCTATTTCCATACACGACATCACAAAGCACTCACAACCTGGGCTGCTGTAATGCATGCGTTGAGTTGCACTGAGTGTATAGACATGTACTATACGGTACACACACATACAGTGTTTGTTTACATTAATCATAATTAACAAACATAAATCCCCACTGGCATGTATCTGGGCCAGGCTACTAAGCTTGCCTAGTCTTGTTTCATCTACTACATAATTTCATTGAGCTGTAATTAACGCCTATAGGCCTCCCAGGTCAGGAAGTGTCCTATTTCCATAGACGCTGTACAATGTCAAACTCTTAATTTTTTATTTTTTTTTTAATCTTTTTTCCTCCTTCTTTTTCTGTTTTTCTCCCTTCCCAATGTTAGTCGTTATGCCAATTCACAATCCCCTTCCTGGTCGTTGCGCACTCTACCCCCTACCGTCGGTCTGGGAGGGCGGAGACTATCACATGCTTCCTCCGACACATGTGTACCCAGCCCACCACTTCTTTTCACCTTGCAGCGTGGACTCTCACTGAGAGAGTGTAACGTGTGGAAGGTCACACTACCTCTCTTAGATCCTTCCCTCGCTGTGCAGGCGCCCCGACCGAACTGTAGGAGTCGCTGTCCACAACGACCCAGACCCACCCACCGGCTTCCCTCCCGCTGACTCTGCCAATCGAGCCAGTATGACGGCCGGCCAAGCCGGAAGCAACGCTGACAGCTGGATTCGATACCAGTGTCTCTTGCGTTGGTGACGAGCGCCTTGTCCGCTGCGCCACCCAGCCGCCAAACTCTTAACTCTTAAGATAAGATAAGAGTTAAGAGATAAGGCACCAAGGCTCTGGAATGCTCTCCCCCTGGACCTGCGAACTGCCCCCTCTGAAAACTCTTTAAAAAAACAACTAAAAACACATTTGTTTAGACAGGCCTTTGGTCATACATAGGCACTCTTTCTTGTCCTCACTGTTCCTATAGTTTTGTTTTTAATTAGTGACTGATGATTTTATCTAAATTATTTTATTCTACTTTTTTATCTGGTTTCACTGTTTTTTAACTGCTGTCTGTTGTTGTTGTTTATTTCTGATTTTGTTTTTGTTTTTATATACTAAGCTGTAGTGTAAAGCACCCTGTGCATTCGTGCTGTAAAGGGTGCTATATAAATAAAAGTCATTCATTCATTCAAGATAAAACTGGCTGGACCCTGAAATTGCTGTGTCATGGCGCTCCTTAGAAGCAGCAGCGGTCTCACCACAAAGACTACAGGATGTAGTATACTCCACTATTCCTATATCAAAATGCCAGCTAAGATATGGACCAATCATATCCCACGTGATTCAAACGTGGTGTAATGTAGAGAGGTCCTGTGCGGTTAAATGCTCGTGGCACCTCGACTCTCCAATTTTTCATAACCAGCAACTACTTGTTGGGCACAAACCTGTTAATATTCCTCAATGGGAGAGGAGGGGAGTTCATACTCTAGATTACAGGGGTTCTCAACCTTTCTGCTGCCAAGGCACCCCTGTGTTCAATAAAATATTCCAGGGCACCCCTACATACGATAAAGACTTTTCCGGTCCTGTCTTTTTTGCTACAATGATGACAAAAGTGCTTGCTTTCAAAATAATGTTTATTTAAGAAACCGGGAAACACATTTGTGTGTATATGCAGGCTATATAATGCATTATTAAATTAAAGGTGTTTCAGGTCTAAATGGCTTAGTACTGTTGACATTACACTGCTTGTAGTAGTAAATCAAATAGCATATTTCTTTAAATAAAATTACAGAAAATTATCACTAAAGTGCTATCTGTTGCAGCTGCACACTTTTCCATAAAAATAGCATATTTGGATAAGTGTGACCATTTCTCAAAAACTGAAAATCATGTATTTTTTTTAAATACAGAAAAGGATCACCAAGTTACCATTTCTCAAACATTTTTAATAAATACAGAAAATAAGCACTCGTTCACTCAGTGGACATTTCTAGCTCAATGCGAGGTCTGCTGCTGCTGGCTAATAATACGGTCAACACGTGGGGAGATCTTTGACAAGGCAACACGCATGTCATCCTCAAGGCTCAACTTGGCCCTATATTTTGTTTTCATAGCTGTCATGGATGAAAAGCCAGCTTCACACAGATATGTGGTGCTGAATGGTATCAACACCTTAACTGCTGCATCATGAGATACTTGGTACTCAGCACCACACTCTGAAACTATCTCTCCAGGTGGTATCAGATGAGATTTCAATGAGTTCTTCCAAGAGTTTGGATGGAGATGTGTCAGGAAGCTTTGTCTCAATGTTGTCTGTAAAGTTTTTTTAATCCAGAGTAACTTGGTGATCCTTTTCTGTGTTTTATTAAATAATGATTTTCAGATTTTGAGAAATGGTCAAACTTATCCAAATATGGTATTTTTATGGAAAACAGTGCAGCTGCAACAGATAGCACTTTAGTGATAATTTTCTGTAATCCAAAAAGAATTAAAAAAAAATATATAGGCCTATATTTTTTTTTATTATTTTTTATTTTAATCTCAAGGCGCCCCCGTTGAGAAATGATAAAAGGGGTCTTCGAGCGTGTCAGGACCTAAAAGAGTTTTATGATATACCTGGCGAATCATTCTTCCTTTACCTACAACTAAGGTCGGCGCTCAGGGCCCACGGTGTACCGTGGGCTCAGGCGTTGCACCCACACCCTTTCGTCTGGCAGTACAACCACAAGAGGGTTTGTCCCAGATTTGTATACATTTAATCAAATCCACATATAAAACATTAGATACAGTCTGGCGAGGGGACATCCCAGAGACCCTGAGTTTGACTGGGACGACGTTTGGACAAATGCTATATTAGCCTCCCGCAACCCTAATCACCAACAAATTAATTTGAATTATATTCATAGGACGTATATCACACATAAGAAACTATTTGCTATGGGACTGGTGGCCAACTCCCGGTGCACTCTATGCTCTCTAAGAGCCACCGGCATGTATATGCATATGGTCTGGGAGTGCCCACCAGTGGCCCATTTCTGGAAATCTATAGCAGCTAGACTATCGGGCATCTGTAACATATCGATTCCACTCACGGCAGCAACATTACTTCTAAACAATAAATCTTCACTACCAACATCCATACAACAGAAAATTATTATTCTGGCAGGCGTTATAGCAGCCAAAAAGCTTATCGCTATGAGATGGAAAGAACCTGAGAATCTCACTGTAATTAACTGGTCCCTGACATTGCTGGATGTTATTTATTTGGAGATATCGACTGCTCGGGTGGTTGGGGTGGGACAAGCAGGTATTGATTTGTGGACTGTGGCGGCTGAGGTGGTCAAAAGCTTGATGTAGCGGCAGAGTGGGGGTGGGGTGTTGGTCCTGGGGAATCCGGCGGTCTTGTCTGTTGTCTAATGTCTAATGTCTTTTGTGTTTGTGGTGTTTTTTGTTAAAATTTTTATTTGATATATTTGTATTTTGTATTTATTAGTTAAGTTTAGATCTGTATTTATTATTTATTATGTCATTATTATTATTATTGTTGTTACTGTTGATGTTGATATTGTGTTGTTGATAAAAAAAGATAAGATAAGATGTTCCTATATTGATAAATTCGGGCATCTTAGCAGCATGGGGGAGGGGAGGTACCGGTATGGGCAGGGTAATAGAAGAAATACATAAACATAGGGAATAAAATTCAATCTGAATATAGAAATATGTGAGAAATAAACCGTGTAAACAAAGGTGCAGATGAGGGTCTGTATGCCCTATCGGTTATATTATATTATACAATGGACTTGCACATTTCTTGATTCTGATTGGCTGAAACAGTGAAGTTGCCGGTTGTTATTTAGTATAACACACTCCATGTGACCCCAGATCCCTCCCACAACCGAATTACTTAATTTTTCTGTCTGAATCAATCCGCCATAGATAGAAAAATGGAAGTATGAATAGCTTTTGAACAAATCCTCCAAAAAGATACACTCAACTGGAATATGTTAGTTCGTTACATACACATGGATTATGTAATTAATTTGGCATGACTCATTGTGAAACAAAAGAAAAATCGCAGAGATAAAAAAATAAATAAAAATGGCAGACATTTTATTTAATTATTTTGTGTCAGATTTGATTGATTGATTGAAAATTGTATTACCAGATTGCAGAATGGGTACAATACAGTACGGCTCAATGCACACAATTGTTAAGGGGATGCAGACCAGAGAAAGACTTCTGTCTTGTTTACATCAGGGTCCCCCATTTTCAATTCATCATAACATATATGACATACCGTACATGACATTGTAGGATAATAATAGTATTCAAATAGGAATAGAGTCAAATGACTTGCTCACTCAGAGGGTCCAGATAATAAGGTTTATTACCCAGATCAAATCAAATCATTACAACAATAGAGAATATGGCTGGAGATCTTACCTAAACAGACCAGCTCCGTCAGTCAGGTAAAAAGATCCTGCTCCCCAGTCGGGGGAGCAGTTAAGTACCAGGTGAACAATGGGGGGGGGGTGGGGGAAGGGGAGGGGAGGAAGGGGGCATAGTTCATACATTAATATATTCCACAGTTGGGTCCTTTTCTCTTTTATAATGTGGCTGGGACAAGTATTCTCAGATGTATGACTGGAATAGGTAAGGTCAGCATAACATGAGATAATAAATGAGATAAAATAGTAAAATTATAAACTTGTTGTGACCTATTTTGGTCATAGGGTCAATGAATGAAAAGAAATATAAAATAGTAAACACATGAGATACACAATTTAAAGGAATGAAAATGAATTATAAAATACACAATTAAAGAAATGAAAGTAAATATAAAATGAATTTGAATATGGTGAAATATAAAATAAACAAAGTAAATATAAAATGAATGTAATATAAAATACACAATTAAAGAAATGAAAGTAAATATAAAATGAGTTATTATTTAAATGTCAGTATTTATACAGTGTGGGTTAAGATCTATGTGTATTTTTAGGGTTGTGAATATCGTCCCTTTTACTTTTTACTTGATGGCAACACCTTTTACTTTAGTATATACACTGTCATCTGGCTATGACCATCAGGTCAATGGTAAAATATAAAAGCATTTAAAGGTTGGCAAAAAGATATAAACGTGAATGAAAGAAATGAAAAGAAATATAAAATGAATTAAAATAGTAAACAATGAGATAAAATGGTAAAATATACATCATTTAAAGGTTGGATAAAGAAATGAAAAGAAATATAAAATGAATTAGAATAGTAAACAATGAGATAAAACGGTAAAAACATGAATGGAATAGGACTTAATGCAAATATGACCATCAGCTCAGTGAATGACACAATTTACAGGAATGTTGAGAAATATAAAATGAATTAAACAATGAGATAAAACGGTAAAAACATGAATGGAATAGGACTTAATGCAAATATGACCATCAGCTCAGTGAATGACACAATTTACAGGAATGTTAAAGAGAAATATAAAATGAATTAAAATAGTAAACAATGAGATAAAACGGTAAAATATACATCATTTAAAGGTTGGATAAAGAAATGAAAAGAAATATAAAATGAATTAGAATAGTAAACAATGAGATAAAACGGTAAAAACATGAATGGAATAGGACTTAATGATAAAATGAATTAAAATAGTAAACGATGAGATAAAACGGTAAAAACATGAATGGAATAGGACTTAATGCAAATATGACCATCAGCTCAGTGAATGACACAATTTACAGGAATGTTAAAGAGAAATATAAAATGAATTAAAATAGTAAACATTAGAGGTTCTGCATTGTGGATTCTAGTGCGTATCTGTGGAAGTATGGTGCGAGGGGGTTGGTGGGTTCGTTTTGCGTTTCTTCTCTCATGGTCGTGGCGATCATCATGGTTATCGGGGGGGTTTGGCTTGTGCAGAGTACTTTTGTGATGTATCCAACTCCGAATTTTATAGTATGCACACACACTACTAGGATAACAAATATTATTACTGCATACATAATGTACCGAACTACCACTGCTCCTATTGTACCAAGTTTCTCGGTCATCCAATCGGACATGGTATACGTTGGGGGGATGTGTGCGGCTCTGGAGATGTTGTGCAGGTGTTCAATGATGCTTGGTATAGTCATGTTGTCATTTGCAGGTATGTAGACACAGCATTCTTGACCGATTAGTTTACATGTTCCTCCAGTACTAGATAGCAGGAAGTCCAGTGCTGCTCTGTTCTGCAATGTCATCAATCTGATTGATGTCAGTTCGTTGCTGACGAGTGACAGTCCTTCAGCATCTGTGTTGGCTAAGTCTTCTATCAGTGTGGATAGGTCTGCGATTTGATCTAGGGCTGACATCACACCATAGGAGGGGATTAGTGCTCTGAAAAAGTCGCATGTCTTGCAGGCCCGGTCATGTGTGTGGAAGTGATTTGCGTGGCATGTCTTTCTAGTCAGTGGGTGTTGTGGTAGGGTCGGTGTCACTCTCATGGCTGGCACTAAATATCCTAATGCACATGTGCCTTTCCATCCGGGTGGAAGGGACGGGTAAGCTTGTGCGCCACATATCCAGTAGGTCCCAGGCGGTGCTGGTGTTGTCGTTCGTTGGGTGGTGGGGGGTTCTTTGGTTGTGGGTTTCAGTGGTGTCTTTACAGGGTAGATGTTGTCCCAGGGTGGTGTTAATCTTTGTTGGCGGATGGGGTAGATATTGTCTCTGGTCCGGGGGGATATCGTTCTTCGTTTGCGGGTCGCCTGGGGCACTTCACAATGTTCCAACACCCCGACATTCTTTCCCCAACCCTTTTGAGATACACATTCTGTAAACTTCACTGGGGTAATAGAAACTGGTATTCCATTTGTATCATGACTTTGTCGAATCTTCATGTTTGATTTTGTGCAGCTTTCAGCTGTCTCTGTGGACTTGTTTAGAGAGGCTTTGTGGCATTCTGTTAGTGGGAGGCCCATTAACGGAAAACCATCTTCGGTAGAATGGGGTATTAAGCCGCATACATAGCAATTTGATTGGTTAGCAAAATGTGCGACTGCTTGGCTTAGCTTTAAATATAGGTTGTTGCGGTGACTGTTAACATATCTTTTGGTGCGTTCAACTGCTTTCCCCTTACCGCCCTTAAACCCATTGGTCCATGATTGAGGTTCGTCCAGTGTCGCCCACACAATGCATCCCGCTATGCCACATGCGATGATTAAGCAGTTCCAGTTGGTGGTAATTTTTCCTATTGTTATTGGTCTCATGGTAGATTCGCCCTTTTGCAGTGGGATGCGTGGATCCAGGATGCTTTTCCGTCGCACTTTACTGCCGTGTCCGTTACTAGCAGCACCTGAAATGGACCAGACCATCTGGGGTTTAGTTTACTTTTTCTTTTGAACACCATTATATATACATAGTCACCTGGGTTCAATCCATGACATGGTGTTGTTGGTGGTTGTGGTTGTGCCTGCCTCACTAAGGGGTGGAGTCTCTTCATCTGGGCACACAAAGCTTTGTAATAGTTAATAGCAATTTCGTCTGCTAGCAATAACTGGACTTGTGATAACGGGGGAAGCATTGTGGTTGGTGTCGACATTGGACGTCCAAATAATATCTCGTGAGGTGACAATCCTGTTCCTCTGTTTGGCATTGATCTCATTTGCATTAATACTAAGGGGAGGGCGTCGGGCCATTTAAGGCCTGTCTCTGTACATGTCTTAGCTAGACGGTTCTTGATGGTTGAGTTTTGTCTTTCTACCGCACCTGCACTTTCAGGGTGGTAGGGTGTGTGCAGGTGTATTTTCATGCCTAATGCGGTAGATAAGTTGTTTATCAGTTGTGCCGTAAAGTGCGTACCTCTGTCTGAATTTATGGAGTGTGGACACCCGAATCTTGGAATTATTTCTCTGACTAATACCTTAGCTACTGCTTGAGCGTTGTTGCGTCTGCATGGGAAGACTTCGACCCATTTAGAGAACATATCTACTAAGACTAGCGCGTACTGGTATCCCATGCTTTTTTCTAATTGGATGAAATCCATTTGGATGTTAACAAATGGTCCCCAAGGTGGTGGGTGGGCGCCACGTCTAGTCTTTATAGCTTTACCTATATTGTGTTGATTGCATACAACACATCTTGAGCAGTATTGGTGAGCTAAACTGGTGATGCCTGGCGCGTGCCACTGTGAAGTGATACTGCCCACCATTGCGAATTTTGACACGTGGCTAAGTCCATGTGCTAATCTTACTAACAGGGGAAGGAGTTGTTTTGGAGCTACAACTCTACCGTCAGCATGTTTCCACATGCCGTCTGGCATTTTGGAACAACCTGCTGACGTCCATACTGGCCACTCAGATGTCGCCTCTGCCTGTAATGAAACGACATTATCAAAAGTGGGAGTATTATCATTGGCGATTGTGATAGCCATTTGTTTTACCAACAGGGAAGGGACGGTCGCTGCCCTTTTGGCACAGTGATCCGCTCTGGCGTTTCCCTTTGCAACCAGAGAAGGAGAAGAAGAATGTGCAACACATTTTACAACAGCCAATAGCTTAGGAAGTAAACACGCCTCTAGTAGGTTAGTGACTAATACAGCATGTTTGATGGGAATGCCTGATGTCTTAATGAACCCTCTGTGTTTCCATATTAATCCCACATTGTGCACTACATTGAACGCATAACTTGAGTCGGTGAAAATTGTAGCAGACTTACCCCTGGCCAACACGCACGCTCTCGTCAAAGCGAAGATCTCCGCTGCCTGTGCTGAACAATTATTAGGTAGTTGTTTTGTAAAATAATACACACAGAATGTGGGACGTAGACTGTTACTGGATGTTCTAGAGTAATGTTGGTGCTTCTCGATACGCAGAACGCGGCTGCAGCAACTGACCGTAGACACGGAGCATACCCCAAGGCTACACTATCAAGTCTTTGTGAATAGTAGGCTATTGGTCTCATCTTGTCGCAATGTCTCTGGGCTAGGATCCCTGTCGCATAGCCTTCTCTTTCTGCGGCAAAAAGTGAGAATTCCATACTGTAGTCTGGCATGCCAAGGCCGGGCGCTGTGGTTAAAGCTTCTTTCATTGCTTGGAACGCAAGTTGTAGTGTCGGAGTCCATGCGATCTGTTTGGGTTGGTCAGATAACGTTAGTGCACGAAGAGGCTGGTCTAGCGCGGCGTAGTTGAACACGTGTTGGCGACAAAAATTAGCTGCTCCCAAAAATGATAGCATTTCTGTCTTTGATTTTGGATTGGGGCAGTTTTGCAGAGCTTGTATTCGGGTGTGGGATATTACCCGTTTCGAACCGTCGAGTGTGTGTCCCAGGTATTTTACTCTGGTTTTGCAAAACTGTAGTTTTGGCAATGACGCTTTGTGTCCTTTGTTTGCAAGGGCAGTCAATAGTATGACAGAGTCTGTGTGGCATGCTGCTTCACTTGGGGATGACAACAATAGGTCATCTATGAACATTAACAGTGTACTTCCGCCGGGGAACTGTATATCTTTTAGGTTGTGGTGCAAAGCTTGACTATACAATGTTCCTGATTCTGTGTATCCTTGTGGTGCTCTTGTCCACGTCATTTGTTTACCATTAAATTCGAAAGCGAAAAGATATTGTGAGTCGGCATGGATTGGGAAACTAAAATATGCACTGGATAAATCCACGACTGTGTAATGTGTTGTTGTTGCGGGAATTAATGCCATTACTGTAGATGAATCAGAAACTAATGGGGTGATGGGGATCACACATTGATTTATGGCTCTCAAGTCTTGTATAAATCGCCAATCACGTTTGTTAGCCTTTATAATGGGACAAATTGGTGTGTTGCAAGGACTTTCGCAGTGTTTTAAAATGCCTTGTGATAGCAGTGATTCTATTACTGGTGTTATTCCATCGATGGCTTCCTGTTTCAGCGGATACTGCTTTAGTTTGGGAGGGGTACAATCTGGTTTCAGTATGACTCTGTGGGGGACTGCAGATGTCATTAGCCCGACCTCAGTGGAGTGCGACGCCCACAGTTTATGAGGTACCTTAGACAATGAAGTTTCAGGAAGGAAAACAGCGTGTGGGGGCTCTGGTATGCATATCAATGGCCCTTCAATCATGAATGGGGGTATGGCTATTATGTATCCATCTTTCAATCTAGTTAAATTCCACCCATTTTTCATCTTAACAGTGTGGGAGGTAGCCGTTCTTTTGTCTGTCTGTAGTCTTATCATCATGGGGGACAAGTCCTGTTCTCCTTCCGCCGTGTCGAATGCGATTGATATGTGTGGGGTATAATCAGAGTCATGAATTGCCACTCTTTGAACTTCTGATAAGATTACTGTGGCTGCAATGCCTTCATGGGAGATGTATATTTCTGAGAATGCTGGAAACAGTGTGGTCTTACCAATGGATGATTTTACCTTTTCTATATATACTTTTGGTACGTCTGTATCCCATTTGGACGCTGTTACGTGGTGTTCGGCCAGGAACTTCATCTGTAAACACCTCGTGTTCACTCCTGTGTCGGCTTCTGTTATTTCTTTCAATGCTGTGGAAACAAACTCATTGATAGGATCATTATTTAATTTCCATCTGTATTCTATCACATTTCCCACTCGTTGTGACATCATCTGTTGCATTTCAATTCTTTCTCCCTTCTCTGGTAGCTGTAAAAAGACTCCATCTTGTGAGCAGTAAATGTTAGCGTTCATTTTACAAAGCAAATCTCGTCCACAAAGGTTAACTACTGCTTTAGATGTTAATAACAAAGAGTGTTCAGTTGAAAAAGAATCGCTAGTTGATTCTATTTTAACTGGTATAGACAAAGGGATTGTCTGTGGGATGCCGCTTATCCCGACTGTTAATACAGACTGTCCAGACAATGGTAATGACATTGTACTCTCATCGATTGATGATTGTGTGGCTCCGGTGTCTATCATGAAAGTAACTTCTTTGTTATTTATCATTAAGTTAATTTTGGGTTCCTCTTCGGGATTTGCTGTTAATATTTGCATAACATTCTCCAGACAGATCTTTTTTTCCTGTTGGCACCTCTATGCGACATTCGTCGCCTCGTCTCCTTTGAACGGATCCACCATAGTGTAATCTGCATATGGTGGGGCGCTAGGATGGGGTTTGTGGGGCCTGCGTGAGTCTCTTTGCATATATTCCCCTTTGTTACCATTGTTTCTATTCTCCTTTGGACAATAGAACGCCACATGGCCCTTTTGTTGGCAAATATGACATGTTACATGGGGACACTCCTGTATTCGGTGTCCTGGTTGATTGCAGTGGTAACATGTTTGTACCCCGTTCCTCTGTGGAGGCCCGTTTCGCGTGTTCCCACCCCCACCCCTTTGGTTGTTTCCCTGGGGGTAATAATTTCTAGCTGGATAGCAGTGTATTGCTTCCTCTTCTACCACCTCTGGTCGAGATACAAAGACTCCGATGTCTTTGATGACACGTTTCTTGTCGTGATGCTGTCGTTCTATATTGATGGCTGCGTTCTTAACGTTTGTAATAGGAGAGCTCTCCCAATCTAACTGGACGGCTTTCAAATGTTTTCCAACGTGTGGTAGGAGGCCGTTAACGAAATAGGATACCTGGATTGCGAGTCCCTCGTCTGCCGTTAATCCGCTGTTCGCGGCCCAAGCCGCTTTGAATTTACTGTAAAACGCATCGACTGTTTCAGACTCGTTTTGAACGCAAGCTGTGATATTTGACATGCATGCATTTCGCCTTGCCTTGCCAAACCTACCGCGGCTGTTATCGCAGTAATACACTGTTCTCTAGTGTTGTTTTCACTCCAGGCATCACTGCTTGGAATAGCCATTTGCGTTGAGACGCTGTGATATTTATTTCCTAGACATCCCAACATTAGCTGTTTCATGTCTCTAGGGGTCGGGCTATAGCAATGGCATATTAAATCCAATTGTTCGATAAAACCCATTGGTCTCTGTCGGGTTTGGGAAATTGTTCAACAAGTCCTTTTAATTCTGTCGGTGACCATGGTCGGTAAACTGTAGCGTTTACATTTTCGCCTAGTGGGACAATCCTCATAGGATATGTGCTGGTCGGTTTCTCGGATCTAGTGACCATTTGTGATGGTTCCGGAGGCGTTTTAACTTTTTCTATTTTATTCGCTGGTGGTGACGGCGGTTGCACTGTTGGTGAACTGTCCTGTGTTCTAGCAGGTCTATTGTTCCTTGATGGTCCTGCTTCTACATTTTCTCTTTCGTCTGGGTTCCTATCTAAAACCACATGTGCGTCTCTGTTAAACGTCACTCTTGTGGATATGTCATCGTCTGAATCGTCTTCTACCACGCTTGCGGTCAGGCTTGGATATAGGCCTTTAACATTTTTGATATTGGGCCTTGTGTTACTTTCTCTGTCTTTTCCGTTGTCAAGCGTTTTAGTTTGAGACTGCGTTATAATACTTTTTTCCGCCTCTTCTTTTAAACGTGTCATATTTCTCAAATCAATTTCACATTGCCACAAAACCAATGCATGTTCGATACGACTTTGTTTTCTCACGGTAAACGATCTGGCACGTTCACGGAAACTTTCGCGTACGCCTCTAAGTTTCCCGTTATGAAAACACCCTAGGACTGGCCAGTTGTTTTTTGTCCATTTTGACCACAATCCCAAATATTTTACAGCTATAGGTCCATATTTTGTTAGCATGAAGTCGCACGGAGAGTTGCTGGTAACGTCATTTTTGCTTAGTGAACGCCCCATGATACCAGCTATATGCTCCGCGTTGCCCTCGATGTAACGTCCCTGATATGATCACCCGTGTTGTCAAACCGGTATGACTGGTAAACAGTGAGGAGGAGAGAGAGAGAGAGATAGACAGACAAATAACTAGAACAAATGCCCTGTTTTTAGTTATAACTAAATAACTGTATATAAGGTGGAGACCAGACACTCAATCTTATATATTTGGTATCTTAATTATAACTTATTTTGTATACTTGGTATCTTAATTATAACTTATTAACTGTAGCAATCTATATTGTTCTAGAGAACCAATTTGGGTATTCATTCAAGTCAAAGTTAATTTGTCAGGGCTGATTCTAAGATATATGTATTTCAGTTGTATACTGCTATACCTAATTTAGATGTTGAATCATTATACATATTATTCCAATTACTTTATGTATCGTTATCACTATGTAATTTATAGTGCCGTTATCATTACCTATCGTGAAACCGGAAGTGGAACCAAAACTACAATTCCCAACCGGAAATCACTACCGGAAATCACTTTCCTGGCTTCCTTGTATAACGTTAACTCGTCTCTCAATGCTTTGCGATATCAGCCGGTTCGTTCTTAACTCAATAAAACACCTCGGCGGGTTATAATACTGTGCACATACAAACAAGACTCAAACAGACAAACAAACGAAAATACATAAAAGTTAACGTGTGTATATACCTGGTCTGTATTGGATCGCTTGTTCGTTTAGTCGGCCAGCACTCTGCTGCGACAAGGCATTTATACCCTTGATCTATCTATACATCGTCTTTTAAAACATAACGACCGAATCCTGAACTTCGAAATTTAATAGCGATATATTAGATTATATATACCTTTTAATCATAGTCTCGGTCCCTTCAACCCGCGATTAATGTCCCGTTAAATGTACATTCACGTACTGCCGAGGCATCGCCGGTCTCCTTCCCGCTCTCTGTATGATTAATTGATTAATTCAATCCAAATATATCGTTTTCAGGAATGGAAGAGGTTGTGAGCTTAGTTTAAGGTTGCATCTATGAATATATATCGTTACTCTGTTAAATCTAATTAGATTATAACAGCTTCTCGGTCCTAACTTCCCGCCTCTTTGCCAAAAGAATCATAGAATAGTTTCTAAGAGAGTAGCGTTTTCCAATGATATCACTCTAATAAGCTCACGTATCTCCTTTTGTTGCCTATATTTCAGCCTGAATTAGACTTGGGTTAGCAATCCGACAACCTTACTGTGTGCCTTAGCTTTTGGTCGGCTCCGACTCGACCAGGAATAGCACTTCAACCTATAGCAAATCCTATCAGAACCTCCTGATATAGGACCGGAGTACACGCGTTTCCCCCGTAACGAATCCCAATACAGCCCAGATATTCAATACACGTTATTCTATTGTCCAGCCATAGTCTTGAATATTAAAACACACTGTAAATGCTCACCTTGTGTAGAGAGAAGTGGGGATCACACCAATGTGTTCCAGATACCGGCCGGCCTAAACTAATCCTTTTCTCTCTACACCTGAGAACAGATCAGTCTGCACAAAACTCGAAGTTCGCGACGCCAAATTGTAGGATAATAATAGTATTCAAATAGGAATAGAGTCAAATGACTTGCTCACTCAGAGGGTCCAGATAATAAGGTTTATTACCCAGATCAAATCAAATCATTACAACAATAGAGAATATGGCTGGAGATCTTACCTAAACAGACCAGCTCCGTCATTCAGGTAAAAAGATCCTGCTCCCCAGTCGGGGGAGCAGTTAAGTACCAGGTGAACAATGGGGGGGGTGGGGGAAGGGGAGGGGAGGAAGGGGGCGTAGTTCATACATCAATATATTCCACAACATACAGATAGACAGTACTGCTACATCTTGTTTAAGAAGCACAGTGAAGTTACCGGTTGTTATTTGATTGATTGATTGATTGAACATTTTATTAACAGATTGCAGAATGGGTACAATACAGTACAGCTCAATACACACAATTGTTAAGGGGATGCAGACCAGAGAAAGACTTTCATCTTGTTTACATCAGGGTCCCCCATTTTAAATGCATCATAATAATAATATAATAATGCAGGACCTCTTTAGGGGGTCTTTAATCGGCATGCAACGAACTGGACATGCAATTGGAGCGGCACACACACACACACACATGCATTGTCTTTCCTCAGTCGCCGATGCGATAGAGTCTCTGCGCCTAACCCACAGGTTGGCAATAGGCGGCCCGCGGGCCGAAATTGGGCCGCCAGCAATAATATCTGGCCCTTCAGAATAAAAAAAATTAAATTTATTTTTAATTTTTTATTATTATTACAATTATAATTATAATTATATATATATATATATATATATATATATATATATAAAATATATATCAGACCAACTAGGCTAGGCTATATGTTAGCTATAATTTCCAAATAGAGAAACTACCACCACCTAAAGAATGCTTACCGTAATTCCTCTAATAGTAACCGGGTCTCAAATACAAGCCGGGTCTCTATTAATGGCCGGGTGCGCTCTTGAGCTAAGCAATTATAAGCCGGCCTCCTAATACAAGCCGGGTTACTAATATACTGAGCTGCATACTGAGCTAGTTACTTGATTTCTCTTTGAAAACGTTGAAATGACCAGTGACCACCTGTAATTGCACTGTTTACTATTTCATACAGTACTTGGTTTCAATAAATGGACCCAGTACATTTGACTGGGTTCAAACTGACACAAAATGTTGATTTATTCATTATGATCCGTTTGAAAATTTGAAATATAGGCCTCCCTCTTATTCAGGCCTCCTCCTAATACAAGCCTGGTACCCGCTACAGTTGAAACAAATACAAGCCGGGGTTACTATTAGAGGAATTACGGTATTATACGTTGTTTTATCCATGTTGAGAGTGAATAACAGGTAGGCAGCGAGGTGCAATGTAGTGCTTGCTCAACATGAAAAAAGTCGGTGGACAGCGCCTGGTGCTGAAATAACAAACAAGCCACACCACATGTGTGGTGTGAAATTAAAACATCAGTTCAGTAAGTCATTCAAACTTTATCTTTACTTATATGTGACTGTGACGGCACCACACATGTGAACAGTAACAATGCAATTAAACTGAAGAGCAAAAAAAGCTGAATCTGCTTCAAGAAGATGCGCTACATTAGGTATATAAGGAATTACAATGAGACATTTATTCACTAAATAAAAAATTATTTAACCCTCTAAAGCCGGGCGCAACAGTAGACATGTTTTGTAAAACATTAAATATCTTTGGATTTGTTTGTGATAAAGACTTGCTTTATTGTATCGGAATCGATTGTCATCTCAAAATGTTGTGCATCTCTCAGAGAATGCACGGATGTAAAGCATAGAATCTTGAAATATCTAGATTGGTTGTTTTCTCTGGACTGCATCTAATCCGCTGTATCTATCCATTTATCATATATCTATGTCTGTCACTATAGCCAATGGAAATGCTAGAAATGGTCACATGGACTGGGAGAACCAATGGAAAATTCCTATTGTTTCTCAATAGTCCAGTGCGCTCCACAGAAAGGGCCGTCAGATAGACACATTGGTTGCGCGTAATGTAAGATAGGCCGATAAGAGAGAGGTGCTTGTCTCTGGTTTTATAATAAAATGGCAAACAGACAAAGGTATAATGTTCAGTGCAAATGTGTATGTCGTTTACAGTTTATTAGGCCTCTGCCTCTGCCACAAATGTATGTCTTAGTTATAAGGTGGTCTGTCACAGAGTTAAAATGTTTTCACTATCAATATATTAAATTAGCCATTGTTTTTGTTTACGGCCCCCCATACAATGGCATGGAAAAAATGTGGCCCTCGGCCAAACTTAATTGCCTACCGTCGCTTCCCCCCATGGGCAGCCGGGAGCAGATAGGGCGCCAACGTGATCCGCGCCCCGGGGACCAATCCAAGTGCTCCTGTCCATCTTCGTCAAGCGATCTGTTGTTGTGCATGTTTTTCCATTGGGTTTATATTATCGGGGGGGAAACCCTTGCGAGCACAGGGAGAACATGCAAACTCCACACAGAAAGGCCTGGGAGATACCCCACCTGGGTACCTCCCATGTGGCATAATTGCGAAACGTGTTTAGTCCCTTGGGACGTATTTTGACATGTACATGGCCAGGGTACCTTAGTCGTATAGTGTATCTTGTAGACCAGGCCCATTGCAAGTTGCTGTACTCTGTCGTCTACTCTAAGCCATCCTAGGTAGTCAAAGTGGGCAGGGGTGAGGTGGGTTCTAGGAGTAAGGTCAATTAGTAGTCTGACCAGTTTGTTTTGTGATGTTTGTAATCTTGTTTTTAGCGCCTTTGAGGTGCTTTGGTACCATGAGGTGCAAGCATAGTCGTAGTACCCTTGAATGAGTGCTCCTGCCAGAGTCTTCAGGGTATTCTTGTTTACCAGAGAGGAGATCCGGTACAAGAATCTCGTTTGTTGGTTGACTTTTTTTATTACATTGGATGCCATTTTGTCACAGGAAATATTTGCCTCTAGGATGGAACATAGGTATGTAATTTCATCTTTCCTTGTGACAATATTGTCACCCACTGTAACTGAGAAGCCATCGGTCTTGCTGAGTTTGTTATTTGATCCGAAGAGAATGGACTCTGTTTTACCCAGGTGTAATGATAGTTTGTTATCAGCGAGCCAGGTGCAGATTCTGCCTAGTTCTGAGCTCAGGGTTTTTTCAACCTGTAACTTGTTCTTGTCAGAGACCAGCAGGGCTGAGTCATCCGCGAACAAGAACAAGTTGCAGTCACAAGCTGACGACATGTAATTTGCATAAATTAGGAACAGTAGCAGTCCTAGTATGCTTCCTTGTGGAACACCACAGCTCACTGTGAGGGGGGGGGGGGGGGGGGATAGAGTACCGTTTACCTCCACCATCTGTTCTCTCCCCTCAAGGTAGGATTGCATCCAGCTCACTGATAAACTATCAAAACCAATTGCTTTTAGCTTGTCAATCAGAATGGAGTGACATACAGATAGCCAGTACTGCTACATCTATACATTTATGACATACCAGATTTACAAATACAGTACTGTTTGTGATACAAGAAGAGTCTAAAAAAGAGAGTATATACATTTGACGAAGAAACTGTACATTGGAGGAGGTTGGTAGGTAGGAGATTGGTAGCTGGGGTGGAGGGGGGGGGGGGTTCGTTTAACACACTCCACGTGACCCCATAACCTCAATGTAAATAAACCATAATCACCCTACAAAAACAGTACTGTATTTGTAAATCTGGTATGTCATAAATGTATAGATGTAAAAGTACTGTCTATCTGGCTTTAACATGGTTTGTGGAGCTCCCTCTCCCTCTACTCGTGGATCTACTATTGGATCTACTTTCTCTGTGGATGGTTTTGTGAATAAATCTCCATTATGCTTCAATTACTGTGTGTTTATTCTATAGCAATAAGGTTGGGTGAATTCGGCCATTGTATAAAAGACATTACACCACTTGTAGTCGTGTGTTATAGGAATTAGATCATGTCTAGGGGGGTCTAACGACCCTCCGCTGCGCATCGGGCCTAACAACCACCCATAGGCATGATCTAATTCCTATAACACTCTCCTGTGCGTGATGTAATGCTTAATGCTACAATAAATATAGACAATAAAGAATTTGAACCTGAATACTATGAGTAAGAGTAAAAGTAAACAATATACACACAAGGTGCAGTATACACAAGGTACCCTAACTGACATGATATATACATCATACATTGTAGTAGTTCTCCAGTTCTGCCACCGTTAGTAACTGTAACTGTAACTAACTGTAAAACTACATAAATTAACGTGTGCACAGCGGCTTAAGAGTTTGGGGATAATATGTGTGAGTTGTTTTTCCATAAAGAGCCTCTCTAACAGTGCGTTTGTGCTCCAGACATGGTGTTGGACCACCAGGAGCTGTATGCTCCGCTGGGGGACGAGCTCAGGCATGAAGAGCCTCTTTAACAGTGTGTTTGTGCTCCAGACATGGTGTTGGACCACCAGGAGCTGTATGCTCCGCTAGGGGACGAGATCAGGCATGAAGAGCCTCTTTAACAGTGTGTTTGTGCTCCAGACATGGTGTTGGACCACCAGGAGCTGTACTTTAACAGTGTGTTTGTGCTCCAGACATGGTGTTGGACCACCAGGAGCTGTACACTCCGCTGGGGGACGAGCTCAGGCATGAAGAGCCTCTTTAACAGTGTGTTTGTGCTCCAGACATGGTGTTGGACCACCAGGAGCTGTACGCTCCACTGGGGGACGAGCTCCGTCTGAGGGTGCGTGAGACCCTGTTGCAGCGGCACCACCACCAGACGCACAAGAAGCTGGCCATCGTACGCTCCATCGCTGACATGGGCCGACGGACCAACGAGCTTCCTCTGGACAAGAACGGTGAGCAACCCTGGTAGACTGGACCCACACACCTCTGATAGACCAGACCTCTGATAGACCACAGATCTCTGATAGACCACACCTCTGATAGACCACACCTCTGATAGACCCTTGCATTTAGGTCCAGGCAAATACAAATTGTTTCACAATTGGAACTCGAACACGGAAACCAAATTACTCAATGTCACAATTTTTTTATATTATAATTATAATTATATAATTATATTATAATATATTATAAGAAAATTGTGACATTGAGTAATAGATAGAACTACTGCAGGCGTATGGATACATGGCTCTACAGTGCGACCAAATTGCGACCCATCATCAACCCATAGTCAACTGCGTTTGACTAAAAATGTTTCCAGTCTTGTAACTGACCTACAGTACTGCTCTCTCCTCTTGTCTGTTTTAGGTCCATTGGCGACCTCCCAGCCTCAGTTGTCTGGGCCAGACGGGAAAGGAGACGTCAACAGTGGTCCAGACAAGGTACAGAGAGAACGGAGAGAACAGGGGAGCAGACAAGGTACAGAGAGAACAGAGAGAACAGAGGAGCAGACAAGGTTCAGAGAGAACAGAGAGAACAGGGGAGCAGACAAGGTACAAAGAGAACAGAGAGAACAGAGGAGCAGACAAGGTACAGAGAGAACAGAGATAACAGGGGAGCAGACAAGGTACAGAGAGAACAGAGAGAACAGAGGAGCAGACAAGGTACAGAGAGAACAGAGAGAACAGAGGAGCAGATGTAGCACTTTTTGTCACTAACAGTAACAGCTGTTCGCCACGGACCAGTTCTATGAGGAGAGGAGTGATATACACAGTAAAAGGAATGGTAGACCAGGGACAAGGTTATAACAGTGACCGGTAATTTATTCAGTTTAAACAGCAGCGCTAGTAAGACAATGACGACAACATACAACAAGTAGGTGAGGTAAAGTGAAGTATCCCTTTTAGGTTCTTTCATTAACCCCTCCTTCTTTCAGGAAGGTTAATTCGATATCAAGTCCTAGATTGATTGGATCAACACATTCGGTTCAGTTCGACCCCTTCTCTCAAGAAGGTTAGTTCGGTATCAGGTTCTAGGTTGATTGGATCAACATATTTGGTTCGGTTCAGACGTCTCTGAGCTTATCACTAGCTAAAAGCTAGGTTTAAGGTTGGACATTAGATGTATCCCTTTTTCGTGAGTAACTCGTTATCTTTTCTTCTGCAATTGCAGATCAGTAAACTATATCAGTTTATCATTTCAGTAAACTCTATATCAGTTTATCATTTCAGTAAACTCTATATCAGTTTATCATTTCAGTTCAGTAGGTAAGTATTTAAAGTACATATTAATTTAAACCTTTAAATGTGCAGGGAATGCAAGTACCTTATTTGATGCAATGACCCTTTAAACTCTTCCTTTGCAGGTGTAATACCAACAAAGTACCAATCGAAATATTCAAGGTTATAGGAATGCAAGTACCTTATTAGGTGAAATGACCCTTTAAACTATCTTTCTTTCTTTATAGGAGAACCATCAGCAATTCAACTATAATCAATATGTTATCAATGAGATTCAAGTATTTTACTGGGTGCATTGACCCTTTAACTCTCCCTCTCATCATTGGTTCAGGTATCTTATTGGGTGAATTTACCCTTTAACTCTCTCTCTTTACAGGAGAAATATCAGTAGTTCAAGTATCTTACTGGTTGCATTGACCCTTTAACTCTCCCTCTTTACAGGAGAAATATCAGTACCCATATATACAATGTGCATCAATCAAATACAAAATACAATATCAAAATACAATATCATAAAATACAAAAGGTTGGCGGCTAGGTGGTGCAGTGGGCAAGGCGCTCACCACCAATGCAGGAGACGCTGGGTTCGAGCCCAGCTCTCCGCATTGCTATCACCTTGGCTGGTTGTTCATACTAATACAATTGGCAGTATTAGGGGGTGGGAAGCTGATGGGTGGGGATCGGACGTTGTGGACAGAGACTCCTACAGGTCGGTTGGTGCGCCTGCGCAGCAGAATCAGGAAGCGACGGGGGCAGGGTGCCCTCCAAACGCAGACCCCCGACGCTGAGAGATCGCGCTGTGCAGGTGAAAAGATGCGACTGCTGCTTCCTCGAGTACCGGAGGGGACACGTGATGTAAGGCTTAATCCACATTGCAGCCGGTTTGTGGGAGGCATGGCCTAACAGCGTTCGAGACAGGGGAGGGTAGAATTGGACGATACGAAATTGGGATGGGAGAACATTTTTAAATGGGAGAAAAAGTTGATAAAAAAAATATATATATACAAAAGGTGAAACGGGGTCAAAAGCCCTTGGAAGTTCTTGTGACTCAAGTTCAATTAGTTTGTTAATTCCTGATCCACATCCTCACTGGGAGTGAGGAAGGCAATTCACAATCCTACCAGATTGTTGAGGAAACAGGGGGTAACAGATCAGGCTCCTGGGTATAGCCCTGATCTAGATCTGAGGTTATTTGGGTTGGCTCGCCATCTTGTGTCGGTCCGGCACACCGCCTCGTCCCGCGTGGGCACACGTGATGAGTGGTGGTCGGTCGGGACTCCTGGGAACTCTTCCCGGGGTTGAAAAAACTTGCCTGCATAACAGGCATTCAGAAAATAAAAGCTATTTATCATCTTTCATTGCTTTAGAATGGATAATCAATCAGGCTACTTTTGGCTATGCTAAGCTAAAGTAGGCTACAATATCACAGCACGTGGGAACATCCATTTGACTTATGCTAAATTAGGCTAAAGTGCACTAGCACATGGAAACATTCCTCACATTCCATATTAAACTCTCAAAAGCAACTGAAATGTATATAGACCATGTTCTTATCATACAGCATATCAATACAATTATAAGTACTTCTGAAATGGTTTCTTTCTAGTTTTCATTCAACCAAATTGAGCTTGGAGCTTCGCTAGCATGAGCATGACTCAGGATGAAGCTACATTATTAGCTAGCCATACAGTTCGCCGACGTAGCTCGTGTCGTGCGGATAACGTTGTTAGCCAATTAGCATTGAGCTAGCGATTTTATACATTCAACAATGAAACGGCACAATATTGATGAAACTCACCAAAACCGTCTCTGGAAGTGGTATGTTCTTTAACAGCAACAACCTCTTCGGTTTTGTAACTGGGGGAATCTTTTATGACTGTTTGATAACTATTTCGTGGTGCTAGTTCATTCCGGTTCTATCAGTATTCAGTATCTGCGTCAGTCTCCATCAATCTATGATCTTCATCTGTGTGAGGCAAGGCGCGAACTGCTCACCTAACTCACGTTCTGAGGTAACTTAAAGGAGCAGTGAGGCAATTCAAAGGATATGGTCAAAATGTTGTTAACCTTACATGAATATACATATAACCCAATAACATTAACGATAGGTTATGTATATAACCTAGTTATATGAGTATTGGCTGAGCGTCCCGCTCAAGCCTATTGAGATACCCTTTATCTCCTTGTACCTACTGTACACCACCACGAAACAACTTATGCACCCACACCTGACCGGGTCCCGCCTCTATGGAGGCGTAGCCTATAAGACCATGGTCCTGGTCACCAAACACCCTTCCTCGCCAAAATCCCGTTCCAGTAAAAGATCCCTCAAAAGGGAACTCAGGGCCGCTTAGAGCGGGACGCTCAGCCAATACTCATATAACTAGGTTATATACATAACCTATCGTTATATTTCGTATGGCTTATCGCGTCCCGCTCAAGCCTATTGAGATATGGGTTAGAGCGGACGCGAGACCCGACAGATGTACCCCCTGAGGACCCGTAAGCCCACATCAAGGGGTGCGGGGAGCCCTGTCACCCCATCCTTCCTAACGAAGGGGGGGGCGCAGTCAACTCCACCTGAGTGCGAACAAGAGGGAACTAGAACCCCTTGAACACACAGCACAGGCGGAACCACGTATGACCTAACACACTGTGGCCCATACCCACACACTCCTGCTACCCTACCAAAGGACGGGAAGCAGGAAAGGCCACAGACCCCAGAACCGCCTGGGAGACAGAACCCCCGGTCATGTCCATGAGGTAAAACCTTACAAAGGGGCCCGGCGAGGACCATGAAGCTGCAGCACAGATGTCCTCCACCGAGGCCCCACCCAGGAGAGCGGCATAGGCAGCCACCCCATGAGTGGAGTGCGCCCTGATGCCCCCAGGGGGATCCTGCCCAGCCAATGTGTAGCAGAGGGCAATGCCCTCGCACAACCAATGGGACAGGCGCTGTTTCGACAGTGCCTTACCGGCACGAGAACCACCGTAACAGACAAAAAGCTGATCGGTAACCCTGAGGTCCTGAGTACGGCTGAGGTAAATTCCCAAAGCGCGGACCGGACATGACAGGTGAAGGCCCGCATCTAACTCACTAGTGTGAGGAGGAGGACGAAACGCCTGAACCACAATCTCCCGGGAGCGGAAGGAACTCTGGATATTCTTAGGCATGAAAGCAGGATTAGGTCGCAGAGTGGCACCGCAATCGGCCCGAAAAGACAGGCACTCTGGACGTACCGAGAGAGCACAGAGCTCACCCACGCGTTTAGCGGAAGTGACAGCCAGCATGAACGCGGTCTTGAAAGACAGCCGTTCCAACGGCGCCTGCTCGAGCGGCTCAAACGGGCCCAAGGACAACCAACCGAGGACCAATTGAAGATCCCAAGTCGGAGCCAAGGAGCGTTGCACCGGCTTAACACGTCGAGCGCCAAGCAGGAAACGCTTCACAAGAGGGTGGCTGAACAAAACAGTCCCCTCAATTCCCTCATGATAGGAGGATATAGCCGCCGCATATACCCTCACCGTCGAAGCCGACAGTCTACCAAGAAGATACTCGAGATAACTCAGGACAGCATCCAGGGGGCAGGAGACTGGGTCCCAGCCCCCCGCCTTACACCACTCTTGGAACGCACGCCATCTGCCCGCGTAAACCGCGACAGTGGAGGGAGCATGTGCACACCGGATGGTATCAACCACCGAAGGGTCCATTCTCTCCAGACTCACCCTCCCACCAGCCACACCAACAGCCGTTGGCCCAACATCGGAAACTGGAACAGTGACCCGTCGTGCTGTGAGAGGGCCGTCGCCGACCAAGGAATGACCCAAGGAGGAGCGACCAGAAGCTGGATCAAGACCGGGAACCATACTGACTTGCCCCGGTCCGGCGCGACCAGGATCACCGTCCTGCGCTCCCTCCGTATCCGCTCCAACAGCTGACTCAACAGCTGTACAGGAGGAAAGGCGTACAGAAGACCGGGCGGCCATGGAAAGGTCGAGAAGACATCCACCCCCAAGGGGGGATGATCTGCTCGACTGAGCGAGAACCACAAGGGGCACTTGTGAGAGCGTCGGCACGCAAACGGATCTACCGAGGCCTCCCCGAACCGATCCCAGATCTGTCTGACTATGTCGGGGCGGAGTTCCCACTTGTCGTAATGAGGACCGCCCCGAGACATCATATCCGCCCCCATATTCTCTGTACCAGGAATGTGGAGCGCCCTCAGACTGCGCAGCCTGCGGGATGCCCATAGTCAAAGTTTGACCGCCGCCCGGAGCAGGCGGATGGAACGAGTCCCACCCTGCCTGTTGATATACGCCGCTGCCGTCATACGGTCTGTCCTGACCAAAACGTGTTCGCCTACCACCAGGTGGTCGAACCGTTTGAGGACCAGGAGGACCGCCTTCAACTCCAACACATTGATATGCGGGGTAGCTGGGCCAGCATGACCCGTCCAGCAGCCCCCCACTGCGTGGGTCCGACACGTCCCTCCCCAACCCGTGAGAGAGGCGTCGGTGAAGACTGTGACGTGTGAGCTCCTGCTGCCTATGGGGACCCCAATGGTGAGGATACCCAGCCTCCTCCAGTGGGCGAGATCTCCCCATATCAACAAAGGAACCGTCAACCGTTTCCTTTTGTCCCTCACCGGATCTATTCTCATAGAGAGAAACCACCTCTGTATCCTCCTCATGAAGAGGAGGCCAAGAGGAATCACCGTGTGAGCAGATGCCATAATGCCTAGCAGACGCATCACTTGCAGCGCCGTGACCGTCCCTCCCAGACGGAAACCCCAGAGCGCGTGACGGAGAACCACCCGACGTTGCTCCGAGAGGGTTGCAATCATGCGCCTTGACCTCAACGTCAAGCCCAAGTACTCCACCTGTTGACTGGGAAGAGGGGTACTCTTCTTCCAATTCACAGCAAAACCCAGGCTGGTGAGGAATTCCACCACCAGCCTGGTATGAGACCTGGCAACCTCCTCCGAACGACTGAGGAGTAGAATGTCGTCGAGATTGAATAGAACTCGTAACCCCCGACGACGTAAGGGCTCCAGTGCAGTTGCCACGCACTTGGTGAGGTGAATGTGCGGGGAGCCAGAGAATAACCGAACGGCATCCTCTGGTACTCGTACGCTACGCCCTGAAACAGGAACCGTAGGAATTTCCTGTGAGGAGGGTAAATGGGGATGTGAAAATACGCATCCTTCAGGTCTATGGAGGTGAACCAGTCTCCCCTCCTGACAGCAAGCAGAAGGAGTTTGACGGTCAACATTCTGAACGGTCTCGCTACAATCAACCGATTGAACGCGGACAGATCCAGTATAGGTCTGACCCCCCCTGTTTTCTTGGGTATCAGAAAATAACGGGAGTAGACGCCTGACATTGCGTCCTCTCTCGGAACCACAACGACGGCCTGCTTTGCCAACAGAGATTGGATCTCGTCGGCCAGGGCTGTCACTGCTTCTGACCCTGACAATAGGGTCGGCACCAAACCTGAGAACGGAGGGTGGGGTTGTGCGAACTGCAAAACAAGCCCCTCCCTCAACGTTCCCTCTATCCACCGATCCAGACGGCATTCCTGTTGCCATATGTGAAAATAATCCCACAGCGCACCCGCCGTCAACTGACGCTGGGCCGCAAGGAACAGTAGATAGTTGGTCCGGTCCCTCCCGCTGTGCGACGCACCCAAGGGGGGACCCCGACAGAAAGGGCCGGTTTGATACGGGAGAAGCTGTCATCAAACTGGTTGACAAACACCCCCCCCCTGAACACCCCTCTAGCGCATGCTGAGGAGTTGTTCCGCAGCTAGACACGCAAGGCATGAGGACCCCATGGGCTCCTACACGCCGAAGCCCTGCAGTGATATTGCTACCACCCAAATCACGCTCGCCTCTCCTTTGCAGACCACTGCCGCTGTGACGGGAGTGGGAGGCATCAGCGCGATACCCCGCCTGGCGAAGGCGAAGCCGGGGTAACCCCTGCTGTGCATTCAACAGAAGAGGCCTCGAGTCCCCCAGCTGACCACTGTAGCTAGTGGCAGCTGTAACACCAGGCTCATCCAACACACAACGTGTGGTGCAGGAACCACGCAACGGAACATTCTCACGGACAGACCCAGGCTCAGCCATCAACTGGGTGTCAGCCCCTGTCCCCATGAGAAGTGAAGAATGGGGCCGCATACGCTTCAATGAAGGTTCGCGGCCCGCAGCCAAAGGAGAACGATCAGAGCCCCGCTTCCGTGGGTAACAGAGAGAGGATTGAACGGGGAGCGGGCTGCTCGTCGGAAAGTGACGACGGCTTGTTTTACCAAACTCGAATTCACCCAAAATGGCCGATCCCTCGGCCGCCAAGGCTGCCGGCCTTGTGGTACCCTGTTGACTCTCCACCCAGGGCACCACTGGCGGGGGAAACATGGTCGCCTGTCGAGGATCTCGCCACAGTCGTTGACGAGACCGTGCTCCCACCTCTGGCTGCACAGCGTGAGGCAGTGTAGGACCCAGATCAACAACCGCTTGCGCCTCCACAGAATGCCCAAAAAGACTATCTGTGGAAAAAGGAGTCGTGAGGAGAGAAAACCTATCCTCTTCCCCAAGAGGAGATTGCTCCAACCAAACATGCCTAACAACCAACGTTGATAGCATCCTAATCCTCCCCGCAGTTATAGCTTGCGACTGAGTCAAGATCTCCATAACACCACAAACATGAACCATGTTTACAATGTCGGCTGGACCCAAAGTCCTACTACCCGACGCCAATGTGGATAGGAAACTAGCCAGCTGAGCCATAACACTGGCCGCCGCCAAATACCATCCTGTAGCAGTATACAACTCATCCGTCCATACTGCCACCCTCCGAGCCGATTCGCTATCAAGCATCGGCCGGGCGGGACATCGTTCATCCCCGCCGGGGCACAGGAACAAAGCTACCTGGCTGCTTAGCCACGGTACACCCGGCCTGCACCCTGTTGTTAGCCCGTTCACCTGTAAAAAAGGTAAATAGGACTCAGCGAAACCCCCCACATCAACCACCGACTGACCTTCATCAATGAAGCTGGTAAGAGGAGGGAAAAGCGGTATCCCGCGGCGGGGATTATTAGAACAACGACCCATTTCAGCGTCAGCGTTAGCATTAGCAGAAGTAGCAGTAGTAGCATTAACGTTAGCAGCGTGCTCCAGGATTGCCAGGAAACCGCCCACTGCAGTGGAACGATCACCAAGCCGCCCCGGCCCTGGCGCCGAAACATACTCCACAGCATTACCAATACTGACATTGATGCCTAATGACACAGGCCTTACCTTTGTACAAGCCATCTTGATAGTCAAACCTTGTACGCTGCCCCTCGGTCTGCCGTCGTCAGCCGAGGAAACATCAGCACAGGCCCAATGTGTCACTGAAACATGCTCCGAAGATGCCAGGGAAAAGCAAACCTCCGGTAAGCTTTCAACATTAGGAACCTTCTCTAATCTTTTCATACTACTAGTTACATACGGTGCACAGCATCCAATATGATGGAACGAAAATAGAGGAAGGGTGTTTGGTGACCAGGACCATGGTCTTATAGGCTACGCCTCCATAGAGGCGGGACCCGGTCAGGTGTGGGTGCATAAGTTGTTTCGTGGTGGTGTACAGTAGGTACAAGGAGATAAGGGGTATCTCAATAGGCTTGAGCGGGACGCGATAAGCCATACGAAATATAACTGTTTATGTTCTTACACAATAGCATTAACTATTTATGTTCTTATTCAATGGCATTAACTATTTATGTTCCTATAACTAAATAGTTATGAAATGAAACCTGGGTTACACAGACAAGGTACAGAGAGAACAGAGAGAACAGAGGAGCAGACAAGGTACAGAGAGAACAGAGAGAACAGTGGAGCAGACATGGTACAGAGAGAACAGAGAGAACAGGGGAGCAGACAAGGTACAGAGAGAACAGGGGAGCAGACAAGGTACAGAGAGAACAGAGGAGCAGACAAGGTACTGAGAGAACAGCATTGAATTGCAATTTGACATGAATGCGCCTTTCCTTCAACTCAAATGTAAATCCTGACATAACATCAGACTGCCCAACCTTAGAAGCAGGTGTCCTGGCGGGAGCTGGGGAGTAGTATATATACCATATCGGCCAAAAATGATATCACGATAACGATATGATAATGTTATCATATCACTCGATATAGCGATAATTGTCGATATTGTTTTAAGTATACAACAGATGTATGTTTATTTTGCAGCAATCTTTGTTGTTGCCGCCATCTTTAGTGTTACAGCCCCTCACTCCAGTTCTCAGGCTGCAGCTGGTTTGAAAGCGAAAGTAAACAGACTTCTCTGCTGGATGTGGCTCCAGGGGAGTTGAATACTTCTGGCTCTGCTAGTTTCTTTTCTATATTTTGGTGCTTTTTTGGTGGACAAACCACCGCACATGTGCACTGTGACTCACGACTGGAGACTAGCTCTGCTAGCACACATAGCCTACTGTGTACAGACGGTTTCAAACTGTATTTTTTATTAGAAAGCAAACAAAATAAATGGACAAGAGAAAAATATATCTGAATTTGGTCAGTATTGTCATTTGGACAAGCAAAGCCATTACTTTAAGTTGCAGGCAAGAAAGACAAGTCTGTCCACTGTCTCTGGTTTTAAAACTACCCTGTTGCAGGTCACAATAAAAATGTATTATCGTTATCGTTTTATCGCCCAGCCCTATCGTACTGCATGTTGTATTTGGTCAACCGTGCCTGTAAGGCAACGGCAGATGAGCAAAATGAGTCTGACGTGCATTTTGATCAGAATGACCCTTTAGTATTCGGTTTCTGAAATATTCAACACAGCTCAAAATGTCATGTTCTTTTAACGGCGTCTTTTATAATATTGGGCTGGCGTACAATAAACCCTGGCTGTACCTTTTTTATATGAAAAATTCCTCTATTAGTGGATTAGGATTACAACCCCATTAAGTACACACACTTTTCTAATGTCATCACCATCACCATAACACCGGGACATCCCTGTAGCGATACGGCTAAATCCCTGCGGAAACCTTTTGTGCAGAACTCCCCAACCTTTTGGTCCGACAGCTGGCACACCATACACAATATCTGAACTGCTCAAAGCTGTTTCGTCTTTCTCTCTGAAGCGTTGCACAATGCACTCTCCGTGCTATTTTTATAGAATGAAAAACAGGTATTTAAACAGGAGATTAAGGAAATATTATGTAACAGATCCAATTCAAGCCACATTGATGATATAATAATCCATTGTAATATTTCATAATACAACATCTGTACACTGCTTATGGTAAACAGTAGGTGTTATGACACACAAGTCTGCGCTGAACTTAAATCGAATCCGCAATCTAACCCAGACAGTCCCTTTGCAGATTTACTGGTTCAACAGCTACGTTGTTATTTAGTTGTTATCCTCTTAGCTAGCTCCCAGTCTCCCAAGCAGCTTACAGTAGACAATAATGTACTGTAAACTAAGAAGGAAGACATATGATAGTGTAAACTATGGATGAGTCTGTCGCAGTCAACCAGCACCTGCTAACGGGTCTGACCCTTTAGCTCAGCTGGTTAGTGTAAACTACAATCAACCAGCACCTGCTAACGGGTCTGACCCTTTAGCTCAGCTGGTTAGTGTAAACTACAGTCAACCAGCACCTGCTAACGGGTCTGACCCTTTAGCTCAGCTGGTTAGTGTAAACTACAGTCAACCAGCACCTGCTAACGGGTCTGACCCTTTAGCTCAACTGGTTAGTGCGGCCACCTATGGATCCTATGGTCCCGGGTTCAAATCCACTCAATTACAATACGCTAAATATACTCTTCCAGATAGACATGCACTTCATGAAGAAGATCCCGGCAGGGGCGGAGGCCTGCAACGTGATGGTGGGAGAGTTGGACTTCCTGCACAAGCCAGTGGTGGCGTTCGTACGCGTCTCCCCGGCGCTCCTGCTAAGCGGCCTGGCGGAGGTCCCCATCCTCACCAGGTCAGTGCACAACTCACAGGTTAAACCAACCGGCTGGGTAGCGGAGAGGTCTAAGCACTGTGGGAGTGGCTGGGTAGAGGTCTAAGTGTGACGGATCATATTGGTCTGCGTTGTGTTGATGTTAAATGTTAATGTCCCGAGGGGGAGTCGAACAGGGGGCTCACTAAGAAGTGAATTCACTCCTAACTACCGTACCTATGCGTCTGTTAACCCTGTTATGGGGAAGTGAGTTTAATTTACCAGCCCGCACTGCCACAGTCACTCGTCAACACACCTGTTTCCGTGGCTGTGGACATACCCACGGGCTTCCCCGTTACACTCACCTCCCTAAACTCACGCCCCTCAGGACATCCGGGTCACTGGGCACCACTTTGACGGATCATATTGGTCTGCGTTGTGTTGATGTTAAATGTTAATGTCCCGAGGGGGAGTCGAACAGGGGGCTCCCGCGTCCGCGGGCGACGACACAGGCCGCTGCACTAAGAAGTGAATTCACTCCTAACTACCGTACCTATGCGTCTGTTAACCCTGTTATGGGGAAGTGAGTTTAATTTACCAGCCCGCACTGCCACAGTCACTCATCAACACACCTGTTTCCGTGACTGTGGACATACCCATGGGCTTCCCCGTTACATAAGCACTGTAGGGTGTCTGGGTAGAGGAGAGGTCTAAGGACTGTGGCGCGGCTGGGTAGCAGAGAGGTCTAAGCACTGTGGAGAGGCTGGGTAGCAGAGAGGTCTAAGCACTGTGGTGCGGCTAGGTAGCAGAGGTCTAAGCACTGTGGAGTGGCTGGGTAGCAGAGAGGTCTAAGCACTGTGGTGCGGCTGGGTAGCAGAGAGGTCTAAGGACTGTGGAGCGGCTGGGTAGCAGAGAGGTCTAAGCAAAATTGGCCGGGTTTCAGCTGTCCTGACAGTGGTGGGAAGTTCTTTCCACTATTGTGGAGCAAGGCCTGCGAATAGCTGGCTTCTTTTTGATGACCCCCAGGAGCTCAGATAAGAGTGGGTCTGAGGCGGCCAGCAGATGCAGAGCGTAGGGGTTTTGAGGCAGGAGCCGTTCCCTTCGCTGCGCGATATGCCAGGTCGAGGACCTTGAAGCGGATTTGTGCGGCGATGGGAAGCCAGTGCAGGTCCCTAAGAAGTGGGGTAACATGTGCTGACTTTGGTAGGTTGGCAATCAGGCGGGCCGCTGCGTTCTGTATGAGTTGAAGTGGCTTGGTGACGGTGGTCTGTAGGCCAGTGCATTGCAGTAGCCAAGGCGAGACATGACTGTTGATTGCAGGAGGATTGCTTAACGTTGAAGAAGGATTGCTTAAAGTTGAAGGAGGATTGCTTAAAGTTGAAGGAGGGTTGCTTAAAGTTGCAGGAGGATTGTTTACATCTGCAGGAGGATTGCTTAAAGTTGAAGGAGGATTGCTTAAAGAGGATTGCTTAAAGTTGAAGGAGGATTGCTTAAAGAGGATTGCTTAAAGTTGTATACCACTGGTGTTCAAAGCTAGATTTGGAATGAATCAAGGCTGGATTGTAAAGTTCACCATCACCATTGAAGTGCAGGGCCACTACCCATGTGCAGCATTTAATTCATTGAAGGCAGCTTCTGGGTCCCAATGCTAAAAGCTATCTAGCCTGTACATACCTGCATATAATCCTTTTTACATATCTGTAGATACTATATCTATATATGTACATATCCCTTACCTACTCTTACTATTTACGCTGCTGGCCAGTATGACTTACTACCATAGTGTCTTTATACATGTATCACTGTACATATTAGGGGTGTAACGGTACACAAAAAGCACGGTACTTACTGTACCTCGGTTTTGAAGTCAATGTTCGGTATGGGTTTTCGGTACAGTGGGGGAAAGTTTGACTTTCCATCTTCCACTCAGGGGTGATGTAGTGTGCAGTAACTAATTGTACTTGTAGGGCTGTCAACGAATATTCTATATTGAAATTAATAATCAACTTAATTATATTATATTTATATTATGTTATATAATTATAATAATTATATTAGATTGTGAAAAAAACAGCCCCCGGGTGGGTGTCCGTTAGTGGTTAACATACCGTTGTATTCGTTCGGTACACACCCGCTCGGTACGGTATGGTACACACTGAAACGGTTCGGTACGGATACGTGTACCTTTACACCCCTAGTACATATTAATACTATATCTATATCTGTACATATGTAACGGTTGTGACATCGTCACCTTAAACTTCAATGCCCTGAGGGAGTTTCGAACCTGTGGTCTCCCACACCATGGGCAACAGCACAGACCGCTATACCAAGAAGTTAACTCACTGTTATATATCGCATAGCTCTGCTCAGCATCTATTGCAATACTCTTCATATCCAGTATTGAACTGAAATAAATTCTCACATGTACCTTTACATACCATCATCTGTCTGGCCACACCCCCATCCGCTACCTACATAAGCAGGGGTGTGGCCATACCATCAGCTCCTTCTTCAATTTTCACCACGTCAAGTGCCTGTATACACCACTTTGAAGTTTGCTGGATTTGTTTTGAAGAAAGTTGGAGCTGCGTTAACATTATCTTGTTTTTTTCTCTCTCTCACAATTTAAGTAGAAAAAGGCTAAGTTATAATGTTTTCTTCGGGGGGTAGCACTAGCAACGTCACCCTTCACCAGAGGTTCTCCATTGCCGCCTCCGGCGTGCGTCTTGGAGCGGGATTGACTCCGCGGTCGTGGCAGTCAGTCGCGCTTGATCGGCGTCCGGTGGATAGTTTGCCTCTCCGAGGAGCTGGTGTACCAAGGGCATCTCCTGTGAGATGGCCTGGTTCCTGCTCTGGTTCCTCCATGGGCCGACGGCTCCTCTGGTAGCAGAGGATCTGAGACGCAAGCTTTTTCGCCTCTGCTCGCTCCCGTCGTAGGAGGGTGGCTTGCAGGGGCGAACGGCCTGGTTTTGGTGAGCTGCTGGAGCCAGATGAGGGTGCTTCTGCTTCTCCGTGGCCGATGGAAACGGAGGATTTCATGGTGGGAGCAGAGGCGCTCTTATTTGACGCCCCGGTGGGGACGCATCACTCTCCCCCTCAGGGTGTGGCAGGGGGTGGTATGTTTCCTTGGGGTCCCTCGTATTCTGGTGTTGGGTTAGAACCTCCGACTCAGTGACGAGATGCCCTGCTATCAGCCACATCGGATGGTGGCACTACAGTGAGTGGTAGCCTCTCGTATGTGAGGGACGCAAGCTTAGTGGAGGAAGGTGCGCATGGGGAATTACGTGCCTTGTTCCCGGAGCTCATGGCGGCAGCCGCCGTCGCTAATGGCGTGCCGCTGCCGCAGCCACTGCCTGCCCCTGTCCCCGATGACTTGATAGGTCAAGTCAAGTCAAGTCCAGAGTTTTATTTGTCACGGCATACAAGTATACAATGAAATGCGGGTGGTCTTGCCCGCAACGATGTGCAATACAGTGGTACAACATATAATAGAATCCAATAAAAACAACATTGTGCAATAAACAGGTAACAGGTAACATGGTGTGACATCTCGGTATCTGTACATAAAAAATATTTACAGAGCATATAGGACATGCTAGGTAGCTTTGGTAGTGCAATACACTGTTACTGTTGTTATACTAATTTAAAGTGGCCTTTCCTTTTGGCCATAAGTGGGTGTGTGCGGCATGAGTGTGTGCCCGCTCATGTTAAAGTGTTAAAGTGGCTGCTAGTGTGTGAGCGTGCACAGCGTGCGTGTCGTGTGTGTGCTTGTGTGTGGATAGTTCAGTGTTCTGTGGCACTCGATGTTCATTGTTCAAGGCTCTGATGGCCTGGGGGAAGAAGCTGAGCCTGAGCCTCTCTGTCCTAGTAGCTGGGGTTCGCAGGCGTCTGCCTGACCTCAGCAGCTGGAACAGGCTGTTATTGGGGTGGTGGGGGTCTTTCATTATTCTGCAGGCTCTGGATTTGCACCTCTTGTTGTATAGAACCTGCAGGGGAGGTAGTGCCATACCCGTGGTACGCTCGGCTGAGCGCACCACTCTCTGTAGGGCCTTCTTGTCCTGTGCCGTGCTGTTTCCATACCAGGCAGTGATGTTTCCGGTCAAGATGCTCTCTACAGCTCCTGAGTAGAAGGACTGGAGTATCTTCCCCGATACTCTGAACTTCCTTAACTGTCTCAGGTGGTAGAGGCGCTGCTTCGCCTTCTTTACTACTGTGTCTATGTGTGTTGTCCATGTCAGATCCTCTGAGATGTGGACCCCCAGGTACTTAAAGCTGCTCACCCTGTCCACGGTAGCCCCGTTAATCAGCAGTGGTGTGTGTGTCTCCTGCTGTCCTCTCCTGTAATCCACGATCAGCTCCTTGGTTTTACCAATGTTCATCTATGCGACATCTTGCGACAATGTTGTCATCTATGGCAACGTCGTCCTGTGAGGGAGACGGGTGTTGTCTGCCCATTCTTCCCCTCAATGGAGGCCTACGTGCGTCAGGAACAGGTGGTCTCCTACATCACTGGTCTTACCCCCGCCTACGTGCAAGTCACGCGGGTGGCGGGTTTGGTCGAGGGAATGAAGGAAGGGGTGCCTCGGCTTGATAGACCGATGGCGTCTCTCCTTTGTCCTGAGGTGGTGTGGGAGCCATTGCGGAAGCCGGTTCCCCACGGGAAATCGGCTAGGCAGTTGGCCAACTGGAGTGACCAGTTGTTTATCGCCATGACTCAAACCCTAGCTGCAACATCCAACATCGCGCAGCTAGCGCGTTTTATGTCTGGGATGATGACGGGCGGTACGGTGCTGGACGACCAACAACAAGTTCTGCACGCCCAGGCGGCTGGAGCCATCCTGCATCTGATTCAGCTGCAGGCAATTGCCGCCGGGAAGATACGCACCCTGGCCACTCTGTCCCAGCGCCACCTTTGGCTGGAGCAGGCGCGAGTGCCGGACAGGAAGAGGCTTCCCCTGCTCACGGCCCCCCTCTCCGATGTTGGGCTCTTCGGGTCGGCGATGCAGCTCATGACGGCAGCCTGCAGGGATATGGAGGAGGAGCATGCGGTGCTCCAGCCCCATTTCCCCCCACCCGATGTCGCCGGTGGAGTTCGACGGAGGCCACGTCGTCGGGGACCCGCGACCGTCGCCACTACCACCGCCACTGCTGGTCCTTCGGCCAAGAAGGCCAGGAGGAGAGAGGGTGCCTCGACCACCGCAGCCAGCCAACCCACGCCCGAAGGTGACGGTAGGGATCGTCGAGACCAGGCACCCCAGTACCGTCCCTCCGGGGCTAAAGCTCCCCGTGGTGGCAGGCACCGCTAATGTGACTTTCCCCCCCCTGTTTACCCCTGTTCCCTTCCCCGGCCCAACTATGATTTTGTCGACAATAAAAAGTCCCTACTAGGAGGGACTGTATTTTTTGTTACAAACTGTGTGTTTATTCACTACATATGTTGGGGATACAATGTGTAGAACCTTCGCCTAGTTGTGGGGTTGATAGGAGAGCTAGACTTTTAGTCTTTAGCTGGTCACGACTCGCTACATATATATGTGTGCTTAGCCAGGCCTGTAGCTAACACTCGGTTGAAAGGCTTTTTCTTTCCTCGTCCTGAAGAATTATGTTTCTTCCTATAAGGGTAGAGGTTTAGTTGTGTGTTCTGTTACGTTGAAACAGTGGCATTGAGTCACAACACTGTAGTGTTGGCCTACAGAAGTACTCGTGTGTGTAGTTGTGCCACGGTCTTATAGACCTCTCTCTCTCTCTCGATCTTCTGTTTTCTTGAAACATAAAACACGGGTGTCGTGTTCACACATAAACATTGGCCTTGTTATAAACCCTGTTCGCAGACGTGTTGTCGTCTGTGGCTAGCGTGCGTTGGGTTAGCTTATCCTGTTAGGATATACGCTGTTTCATTAGCATGCTGGCTACATAAGGTATCATCATGGCTGTTTATTATTATCGTATACAGGGTATGGGATCGTGAGGGGGTAATCGGATAAACCCCTCCTTTCCTCTTTTCTGATTGGTCGGGGGTTTGGCCCTCTTTCATTCGGTCCTACCGCGCTGATTGGTCAGTGCGGCACGGATGGGGGGGGGGGGGGGGTAGGGAATTCCCTGACTCCTCACCTATCATGGTCGGTTGAGTCATGGGATTCCCCCCGCCGTAGAATACGTCACTGGGCACGTTTCTATTGGTCGCTGACTTCCGTGAGTTCTTTACAGGCCCCATGTGTGGTTCTCTGTTATTGTCAAGTTGGTGTTGCGGTGCGTAGGAACTTAAGAGTTCTGCTACGCTCGATATATATGTAGCTTGAGCCTTTTGGTCACGTGGCTCAATGTTACATAAACTTTTCAAGTTGTTGCTCACGTGGGAAGTCTCTCTGGGGGTTCCTGTCCCCTCCTTTATAGAGTAGGTTGAAGGGGTATTGTTTAGGGATTCCCTGACTCCTCGCCTTAAAGGTCTGTTGAGTCATGGTTTTCCCCCCGTCATAGGGTACGTCGCTCCCCGTCCCCTCTTATGAAGTATGGTTGACGGGGTGTTGTTTTCCCTCAGCCGCGTCGCATGGGACCCATGTCCGTATTTTTTATTTTTTTTGTAGACAAATTTTTAATTTAAAAGCAGCTTCTTGTCGTTCTCCCAGGCGGCTTGGAGGAACGGTATCTGGTGTCTTGTTAGACTATCCATTGATGTGTTTTGGGTCTCGACGTGTACATAGTGCTGGCCCTGGGTGCTTCTGATAGGAATCACGCATGGGCTTGGGCGCCTTGGTTGCTCGTCATTAAAACAGCGTTTTTATGGGGCAACTGGGATGGAGTTAGTCTCTTCCGAGCGCCAGTGTTGTCTCGACGAATTCTCATTCATATCTGGGGGATGTTAACGGAATAGATCAAAGCATAGGTAGAGGGGTCTCACGCCCTTGGGGTGGGCCACCGAGCGCGGTACGAAAGGGACCGTCTGGGTGGCGCCCTCTATAATGTTTTGGATCAACATGCCCTCCTAGGGTTGGGGATGGCGGCGTGATTAGGGCACGGGACTGATTCTGGTCGCGCCGGTCCAGGTCAGTTAACCCGTTGTCCGCCGGGGACGCAGATCTTCTGTTCTGGTACCCTGAGGGACTTGTGCTTTTTTCGGGGGGGAAAATGCCGGGTCGGCCCGGGTGTTGCAGGGTTTGATGTTATGGAGATGTTCGTGGTTGTGTTACTACGTGTTACCCCTCACTGTTGCTTGGTCCATGTTGTGTTGTACCTTGCGCTGCGCTAAGGGGGCCTGGTCCTTCTCCATTCTTTTCGCCCCTCTCTTCTCCTGCTTAAGCATGGCTGGGAGGGGGCTGTTGAGGTGATTCTTATGGAACTCCTCTGGCATCCCTGTGTACGTCCCGGTCCGCGGGGCCAGGTCCGAAATTGTTTTGTCGACCCGTAGGCCTTTTTGAAAACTGAAACACTTGTACTGCGGTATAGCCAGTGTATACCCGCAGTTGTGTTTTGGAGTTTTTTCTTGAGGGGTTATAGGAACAACCACCTCATGTTTGAACCAAGGGGGTGGTTGGTTCCCTGGTGTGTTGGTAGCGGAGTCAACTCTCGGGGTAGGCCGCTTGAGTGTGCCCCCGCGCGTTTCATGACGTCTGCCAATCGTGTCAGCCTTCTCTGCCTCGGCCCCTCTAGAGAGTCGGGGGGGTTTTGTGGAGGCTGTGACATGGTGCACAACAATGCCAGCATACGCCCCTTCCACTGGGGTGCTGTTCAGCAGACCCCTTTTGGAGCCTGTCTAGTCCGCAGTGCTCTAGGCTCAGGTCGAGTGCCTGTTGCCTGGATTGAGGGATCGACCTCTTTTGGGGGTTGTCTCCCCGGTGCGCTGCCTGCTCCCGCTGTGGGTGTAGCCTCTTGAGTGCTTCGAGCTTACAGCCATGCCAACCTGAACACGCCCGATCTCGTTCGATTTTGGAGGCTGTGTAGGTTCAGGCCTGGGTTGTACTTGGATGGGTGACTGCCTGGGTATACCAGGATCAGTGAGCTAGGCGGCGTGCTGTAGGGGGGAAGGGCCTGCTCTTGGATGGGCCCTGTCCGAATACGCTGGCGATGTGGGGGGCGGTGTCACTAGTGCCCGACTGGTGAGGTCTCGATGCTGTGGCGTCGTTGGCCTCTCCAGGCTCCCTTTTTCCGGGGGGGTCCAGTCCCTTCTGGGTCTGGGTCCTCCTTCGCGCTCCGCTGCTACGGCCTTGCCACGGGGTTGGGCTTTGCTCTTGACCCCGTGATATTAGGGGTGGTAACGGGGTTTGTTCCTTCCGTTCGTTCCCTAGTGGCATGCGGGTTGTGCGTTTGTGTAGTCGTGGGTACGCCCCACGGTCTCCTCACCCTGTGCGTTGAGTTGCTGAAGTCTCCTCTTCGCGCAGTCGGATCCGACACCCTCCCTTCTTCCGCTAGGGGAGTTCGCGGGGCTCGGGTCCTCCCCGGTTCTGATGGTTGTGGGGGGCCTCAGCGGGTACATTTGTCGAGCTCAGCTCTGCTCAGCTCCTGTGTTGCAATAGACGCTGAGCAGAGCTATGCGATATATAACTTACGGTTATGCATATAACCATAGTTATATGAGCATAGTGACGCTCAGCGTCGGACTCACTGAGGACCCCTTGATCTTGCCTTGTGGTGAAAGATTGGGAATGAGCTGATGGTATGGCCACACCCCTGCTTATGTAAGTAGCGGATAGGGGTGTGGCCAGACAGATGATGGTATGTAAAGGTACATGTGAGAATTTATTTCAGTTCAATACTGGATATGAAGAGTATTGCAATAGACGCTGAGCGTCACTATGCTCATATAACTATGGTTATATGCATAACCGTAAGCTTTGTAACGTGTCTGTGTCTTTTGAGGATGAGAGTGAGTTTAACCCATAGCAACGCTACTCACCCCAGTCACTTCACAACATCTGAAGTCCATCGTAACTGCGCTTTGCGGTACCATCCGTTACACTCACCCTCCTTAAACTCACTCCACTCCACCCAAGGCATCTGGGTCACGGCACCAATGTAACGGTTGTGACACCGTCACCTTAAACTTCGATGCCCCGAGGGAGTTTCGAATCCGTGGTCTCCCACACCGCGGGCAACAACACAGACCACTATACCAAGTAGTGAACTCACTGCTTTGTAACGTGTCTGTGTCTTTTGAGCGTGAGAGTGAGTTTAACCAGGGGTGTAAAAAGTACCCAGAAATTATACTTAAGTGAAAGTATGGGTACCGTCTCAAAATCTGACTCAAGTAAAAGTCAAAGTATCTGGCTAAAAACACACTTGAGTAAAAGTAAAAAAAAGTCCTACTTTTAAATGTACTTAAGTACTAAAAAGTAAAAGTTATCTTTTTTTTTAAAGGGATACACCAGGGGTCTCAAACTCAATCCATCGTGGGCCAAGTTTTCATTTGAACTATACATTGTACCAGGTGAGTTAGTTGAAGAGGTGAGCCAATTAGTGAAATCATCAGCTGGTGTTTAGGCAAGGCTGGAATGAAACCAAGCATACACTCTAGGGATGCCCCGATCATGTTTTTTGCCACCGATACCGATCACCGATCGTCGTGAGCCATATCGGCCGATACCGATCCGATACCGATCGTTTTTGATTAAAAGAAATTAAATTTTATTTTATATAATTTTTTTTTTTTTTTTTTTTATAAAATGTATATATTATATAATTAGACTTGTACTTGTATTATCTGCGAGACATCGCCACCACGCAACAAGCTCCACTGTCTGTGTGTACTCTAGTAGCCTCCAGCTACAGCCAGGATTCTCCGGAGCTGCAGCTGGACCTATACTCGAGTAGCCTCAAGCTACGGCCAGGATTCTCCGGCGCTGCACCTGGACCCTATTGGTATAACGTTACTTAACTGTGCTCAGCAAGCCCTCAGCTCGAATACGCATCAAATCAGTGTTATAAGGATCAGGAGCTATCTGTAGCTACTGCTAGCCGGATATATAACGTTAATACAACGCCTCAGTGAATTATTTAGTTCAATGGGACATTTAGTTTTTAACAGTGAACTAACTTGCGCTAACGTGAGCTAACAGCTAACAGCTATCATACCTACCTACTATACTTGCTAGAGCCGGCGTTTGTTGATGTCAGGAGCTATCGGTAGCTGGCCGGCTAGATACCGTTCGGTTAGACAATGCCTCATCATGTATTAAACTAAAAGTGAATAGTTGACTGGGTCATTTTGTAACGGTAGCTAAGCTAACGTTAGCTCAGGGAGATGCCGACACGACACGCCGTCCTCCCGTGTCTCACTAGACTAGACCCGTGTTTACATGCGTGCGGGAGGGGCTGGACTCGAGAGCGGACGCCGCACCACCGGTGTCTGAGACAGAACTCAGCGACAACGAGTGATCGGGTTTGACGATCGGTGAAAATAAAACATTATCACCGATCACCGATCGCATATTTATACTGAATATCGGCCGATAACGATCGGTGGCCGATCGATCGGGGCATCCCTAATACACTCTGCCCACAATGGAATGTGTTCTGCGATAGACAATGCTGAAATGAAAGAACAGACACTTTTTTTGCATTAAAATGATTTAATGCACTTCTCCATTGAAGGTAAACTAACATGGACGGCATTCACATCACAGCATGAATAATATCACAATATTAAAAACAGAATGGTGTATCCTGAATAATATCACAATATTAACCACAGCATACTGGATTATCCTGAATAATATCACAATATTAAAGACAGAATACTGGAGTACCCTGAATAATATCACAATATTAACCACAGCATAATGTGGATCTGACTGTCTATTCTTCTGATAGCAGGTGTTTAATCAAAGATCCCCGATTTCTAGTGTTGCACATGGGTATGGGCGGGTTCATTTTCCATTGATGGGGATTTGATTGGCTGTTTACCTGTGGTCGCAGGATTAATAATGTTAACGTTAGTTCGGCCAGATAAACAATTAAAAATACTAATTAAAATGGTTGGACCTGTGAGATTTGTACTTTGTAGGTCTGCATTTTAAATGTAAGGAGTTTTTTTTCTCTGAAATGTAATGGAGTAAAAGTACAAAGTATACAAACCTAATAATACTCGAGTAAAGTACAAATCCCCCAAAACAGTACTTAAGTATTGTAACAAAGTACAATTACTCAAGTACTTTACACCCCTGAGTTTAACCCATAACACTGCTACTCGCCCCGGTCACTTCACAACATCGGAAGTCCATCGTGATTACGCTTTGTGGTACCATCCGTTACACATATCTCTTACCTACTCTTACTAGTTACACTGCTGGCCAGTATGACTTACTACCATAGTGTCTTTATACCTGTATCACTGTACATATTAATACTATATATATCTGTACATATCTCTTACCTACTCTTACTAGTTACACTGCTGGCCAGTATGACTTACTACCATAGTGTCTTTAAACCTGTATCACTGTATTAATACTACAACTCTGTACATACATCTGATTAGCACTATTACTCAGTAGTACTCATTTATATATTTGATACCTAATCTAATCTAATCTAATATAACAAGTGGTATTGATTGAACTTGTCTTCCAGGTTTCTTTTCATCCTCTTGGGACCCTTGGGGAAAGGTGCGCAGTACCATGAGATTGGCAGATGCATTGCAACTCTTATGACAGATGAGGTCAGTATCGTCACTAATCAACTCTTATGACAAACGTTATATATTCAGTTGCTCCTCAATTTAATTTAATCTAAGCAGCAGCTAATTCCACACCAGATCTGACCAAACCTCCTGAAGTGATGAGACACTCGTTTTATCATCCAACTCAACTCAAGGCTTTAATGATCCTCTGTAAGCCCACACCCTCCTTCTTCTCAGCCACCTCTCAGCATCTCTCTCAGGAAACAGAGAGAAAGAAAATCTATATATACAGTGTCATATATATATATATATACTGTGGCCTGTCTGGCACACAGTGAGCATCTCCATTGTCTTCAGAACTTGGACAGACCTGGCTGGACCCCGGCTGAAAGGTTTTGAAAGGTTGCCTAGCAACCGGAGTGTTTACAAGAAACGCAATGGACTTAACTTAACTTTTTCCCTTCTGTCACCCCAACCTTTTCTGTACAGAAATGCGTTCCTCACAAAAGAAAATCTGGTTAAGCTGAACACATACTGTAGGGCTAGATCCACAAAGAATGGATTTCACCATGCGAATTGCACCCTTACTTACAATTCATTATGAATTGAAAATGGGGGACCCTGATGTAAACAAGACGAAAGTATTTCTCTGGTCTGCATCCCCTTAACAATTGTGTGTATTATTGAGCCGTACTGTATTGTACCCATTCTGCAATCTGTTAATACAATTTTCATTCAATCAATCAATCTGCGCGGTGATTGATTGAATGGAAATTTTATTAACAGATTGCAGAATGGGTACAATACAGTACGGCTCAATACACACAATTGTTACGGGAGCATGTCTATGTTCCCTGGGTCCTATGTTCCCCGGGTCCTATGTTCCCCGGTAGCAATAGATAGTCAGACCACCAGCCCTGATTCCAAACTCTAACCAATCCCACCTCTTGCAGAGACAAGTCGCATTTCTTTCCTCTCTCCCAAGGCCTTCAAGGCCGTTCCTACCGCCGCCTCTACTGCTCCATGGAGCCCGACGCTGCTATGCTCTGCTTCGTGCCGGTGGCCGGACTATATTCAAATCAACTCTAAATGGATCTAATCAGTGGATTGCATATTTTCTTCAAGAAGCAGAATAAGGCTAACCCTCTCTGCCTATTGGGACATCATAATCGGGTTACCAACTTGAAGACGTGGTCATTTTTGGATTATCGAAGCTTTTGGACTGCAATAAGAAGATTTTGGATCCGTTTACCGTGCACAGGATCTACCAAAATGAACTGATAAGACACTTGGACACTTGGACTAATAATGCATTCAGTCATTTGGACGGAGTTGTTAAAACTCACTCCACTCAAATCAATAGAGTTATATTCCACTCTATTCAAATCAAATTTAAAGGGACGTGGCTGGGATAAATTGTGCCAGTCAGTCAGCCAAAACAAATTCCTGGACCAAGGTCGAACCGAGAGCTCTGGAGTCGAAGGCCCTCTGGGAGATAAGAGTGGCGAGCGGCTTCCCACCCCCCCAATCCCTAGTCCCACCCCCCCCCCCCCTTCCTCTGCATTGGCGCTGCACTGTCGGCTGCCTCGTGTGAGGGAGACCTCCCCCACCCAGGACTTGGCTTGTGCACTCCCCCCCACCTTCCCCCCCCCCCGCCCACTCCCCCCCCCCCCCTACAGCCCTGTAACAACCCCAACCCACTCCCCCCTCCTTCCGTAAATGGCGCTGCCTATGACGGCTGCCAGTCTGTTTGCGGTGGTGAATATGCATATGTTTGTCTCAAGGCTCTGTACCATTATTACTATCTAAAATGTAATAATTGTGGAATATTACTGTAATGAGCTGTATGTGTATGATCCAAGCTTCCTATGATCCTCATAGGAGCATAACAGAAAAAAGCATTCCATGTGAAGGTATTCTGTATCTTTGCATGTCAACTAATAAAGAAACTTGAACTTGAACTTGAACTTCGAAAGAGGGCCTAAGCTTAACCAGTTCGAAACAAGGCGGACATTAATAATTAATAAAATAATAAAAATTTATAAAATGTTCAATCAATCAATCAATCAATCGGGGAACATAGGACCCGGGGAACATAGGGATGACCCCATTGTTAAGGGGATGCAGAGCAGAGAAAGACTTTCGTCTTGTTTACATCAGGGTCCCCTGTTAACAGATTTGGCAATGGGGCGACAATAATGTATACAAGAGGCATGGTATTCTATCTTTGGCCTTGCTCTGCTGGCAGCGGTTTATTTATCACGTCGTCTCATAATACAGCAGCACATATGATCTCCTCTCCGGGAGGGGCAGAAGTGAGAAGAAGGAACAGTAGGAGGGAACCAAGGTTTATATAGTCCCAACCTGGTGTAGACAGTAGACGCTTCGCCTACAGCGCCCTCCAGTGGACACAGATATACATGCCGTCATTGGGGCAGTAGAGAGCAATTACAGTCAGTTGAATGAATGAATGAATGAATGAATGAATGAATGAATGAATGAATGAATGAAAACTTTATTTAACAGATTGCAGAATGGGTACAATACAGTACGGCTCAATACATACAATTGTTAAGGGGATGCAGACCTGAGAAAGACGTTTGTCTTGTTTTCATCAGGGTCCCCCATTTTCAATTCATATAGACATTTATGACATACACAACATACATGACATTTATGGCATAGGGACATATAGGTATTTAGTACTGATACATTTGTGACATAAACGGTATTCAAATATACAGTACTGTTACCCCTAGATCCTGACAGAGTATATACATATGATGGGGAGGGGACTGTACATTAGGAGGGGGTGGGTGGGTGGGAGAGAAATATACATACGGCGGGGAGGGAATATATACATGCGGTGGGGAGGAGACTGTCTATTAGGAGGTGGTGGGGGTTTTGGGCATTTACGGTGGCCAGTTTCGAATTGCAGCCTCCCGTAGGTGCTCTTTAAGAGCGGTTTTGAATGTGGGCAGGGATTCACATTCCTTTACAGCTTTGGGTAGGGCGTTCCACATTGTTGTGGCATAATTGCGAAACGTGTTTAGTCCCTTGTTTGATCCGAATCTGGGTTTAACATGATTTGTTGAGCTTCCTCTGGTGTAGTGGTTGTGGTATTCACTGACCTTTGGGAAGTATTTTGACATGTACATGGGCACCCCGGTCGTATAGTGTATCTTGTAGACCAGGCCCATTGCAAGTTGCTGTACTCTGTCGTCTACTCTAAGCCATCCTAGGTTGTCAAAGTGGGCAGGGGTGAGGTGGGTTCTGGGGTTCAGGTCAAGTAGTAGTCTGACCAGTTTGTTTTGTGATGTTTGTAATTTTGTTTTAAGCGCCTTTGAGGTGCTTTGGTACCATGAGGTGCATGCATAGTCATAGTACCCTTGAATGAGTGCTCCTGCCAGAGTCTTCAGGGTATTATTATTTTTTTTTTTTTTTATATATATTTTTTTTATTATTGCAAAACAAAAAATTATTAAAAGTCAGTACTCAACACACAATGCATAATGAAACTTTCAGTAAAGGTGGTTAAAATATATGCAAGTACAGAAACAGGATAAAACAAAAATAGTCTATAATAACATTTTAACCGTATACAGTGTATATCCAGCTAAATTACAATTATATAAATGTTAGTATATAATATACCCCTAATACCTATTTTCTAAAACCCTACACACATATGCTCCAGCTCAAACCCCCCCCTCCCGGACCCCCTCTTGGATAGTACCTCCATTATCCCTCACTCCTAACCAGACACTACCATTATAAGCTAGCTTTTATTCTCTCCACCACTTCTAACCACATTGACATTTTGGATTCATTGAGCCCCAGAATTCTTGCTGTAGATATTTCTTGATATATCACATCGAGATATGTAAGAAACCACACTTTTCGGCACATTTTTTCCGGTTGAAACCAACGTGATGCGATCAGTTTTTTAGCTACTGTGATACCCGATAAAACCAATCTTTTTAGTTGTGGATTCACTGCAAACTCAAAAACATCATTCAATAGTAATACCGCGGGGTGTACAGGTATATTCCAAAATACGAGTATTGATAATTGTTGGGACACATCTTTCCAGAATGCCTTAACTGGTGGGCAGTCCCAATACATGTGCATAAATGTTCCTTCGTCCCCATTTGTACATTGGGAGCATTTGGAGTCTTGTATAAGCCCCATTTTGCACAGCCTTATAGGAGTCAAGTATGTCCTGTGAATATAGTTCAGATTGATTTGTTGATGATCCGGGTTCCTTGATGTAAGTCGGACATTTGCCCAGGCTCCTTGCCAATCAAAGTCATATTCCAGGTCTGGTATATCCCTCCTCCAGACAGTGTCTAGTTGAAGGGTTTCATACGAGGACGTTAGTAATTGATAATAAAAACCTGATACAAAACCTCCCAATGTATCTCTTTCATAGAAAAATTTGTGGTATCTGTGGTGTTCAATTGGTATGAGTAATGGAACACCGTGAGATCTCATACAAAGTCGTAACTGTATGTAAAAAAGCCATGTGGACTCGGTGAGGTTAAACTTTATGCATATTTCGACATAACTACAGAGGCCCTTGTTATTAAAAATATCCCCTAATGAGTGTATGCCTTTCTCTTCCCATATAGGGAATCTTATAGGTCGTTTTCCCATTAAGAGTGCATTGTTATTGAATATGGGAGTGTGATTATGCCATTCTTGAGGGTTAGGATATTTCTTTTGTGTTTCCCGCCATGTTCTGATTGCATGGGTAATTATTGGGCCAAATTCTCGCTCACAATGCTTGATTGAAAGTTTAGTGTGTGCTATGTCTTTCAGTCTCTGTGGGGCTACTATGTTTTCTTCTAATTCTCTCCAAGATACCAAAGCCTGGGGGTCAAACCATATCTTCAATGGTCTTAATGTGAAGGCCTTAAAATATTGTAAAAAATCTGGGACTGCCATGCCACCGTCTGCTTTATTTCTCTGTGCGGTGGATCTTTTTATGCGAGGTGGTTTGTTATTCCAAATAAATTTGTATGTGGAGGTTTGTAATCTTTTCCAGTAGCCCTCTGGAGGAGGTAACGGAAGCATTGAGCTGAAGAAATTGATTCTTGGTAATACATCCATCTTAACTATTGATACCCTTGCCTGTACTGAGTTTTTAAGTTTTGCCCACCTGTCCAGGTCGTCTTTGATTTTGTTCTGTATTTTTGTGTAATTGTGCTTCACCGTTTGTCTTATGGTGGGAAATATTTCCACACCCAAGCATCTGAAATGTTTGACCATGGGTATCGCACCTGGGAGGGTTGTGTCTTTTTTTGCACTGGTGTTAAGAGGAAGAAAAGCCGACTTAGGCCAATTTATTTTAAATCCCGATAAATCACCAAAGTTTTCTATCAACTTGAGTATATGCGGCAATGTGTTGTTGGGGTTTTGCATGAACAATATTACGTCGTCCGCATATAAACTAATTTTATGATGTGTGCCCTTGATTACTATTGGTTCTATGTGTTGGGATTGTCTTATAAATTGTGCTAAAGGTTCTAATGATAGATCGAATAGTCCGGGACTAAGAGGGCAACCCTGTCTGGCTGAGCGTGATACCGGAAAGATATCGGAGATGAATGTGCCTGTTGTAATCCTGGCCGATGGGTCCTTGTATAGTACTTTAATCATATCAATGAATCCTTTTCCTAACCCCATCTTTTCTAATACTGCCCATAGAAACGACCATTCCAACCTGTCAAATGCTTTCATAGCATCCAGGGATAGTATCGCCTTAGGTGTGGTGTCCTCTTTGTCTGCATCTAGTACGTGCAGTATTCGCCTTATGTTATCATTGATCAGGCGACCTTTTATGAAGCCTGTTTGGTCCGGATGAACTAAAGACGTCATATGCTTTTGCAATCTGATGGCTAATATCTTAGAGTACAGTTTGACATCGGTTCCGAGGAGGCTTAAAGGACGGTAACTACCGCACTCAGTGGGGTCTTTGTCTTTTTTGTGAACTGAAATGAGTGCGATATTTTGGTGTTTATGGAAGCTTCCCTCTTTGACTGAGTATAAGATCATATTTAGTAATAAGGGTCCAAATATGTCCCAGCAAGAAATGTACATTTCTGATGGGATACCGTCAATTCCCGGAGCCTTGCCGTTTTTCATTCCGGATATGGCCTTCTTGAGTTCTTCTAATGTGATCGGTACTTCTAACTGTTTAGCGTCGTCCTCCGTAAGTTTAGGGAGAGTAATTTGATTAAGATATGTGTCTAATTTGTCTTGATCAAAGGTCGTTTCTGAATTATATAAATCGGAGTAGAATTCTTTGAATGTATCGTTTATTATTTTGGGTTCTGTTACTAGAGCTTGTTGTTTCCTAATGGCAGTTATATCTGCAAATTTTGCATTAATTCTTAGTCGCATGGCTAATAGGTGACTAGGTTTAGAGCCTTGGAAGTACTGCTGTTGTCTTGTGCTGCGTATTTGCAATTCCGATTTTTGTCTGTATATTGCTTTGATCTCTGTCTTTAGAATGTTAACTTGGTTTTCTAGTCTAGTAGAGTTGTTGTATTTTAAAGAATTAAAAAGCGTTGAGTAAAGCGTTTCCATTTCAGATAGTTTTGTGTTTTGATTTTTGCGCAATATGGAGGAAAATCTATCCGAGAAATCCTTGATCATAGTCTTTACCGACATCCATAATATTCTGGGATCTTGCACCGAGTTAGCATTATCCCGTAGGAATATTGTGAGAGCTTCTTTAATTTGTGTAATGAATTCATTGTTGTTAAGCAGCATAGAATTAAAACGCCATCTTGGGGCCCGGGAAGATAGTGTACCAAATGTTGCTTTCAGGATTAAGTAGCAGTGATCTGATAGCGCATTGGGTGTCATTTCCACTTCATATTTATCAAATATTCTCGGGGATGCAAAGACGTAATCAATTCTGGATAGTGTGTTGTGTCTCGTCGAACGACAGGAGTACTTGCGGGTCATGGGGTTAAGTGAACGCCATAAATCAGTTACCCCTGTTGATTTCGACCAATCTTTTAATGCTTTAGATGAATTTTTTTGTTCGCTGGAAAAGGTAAGGTAAGTTTTGTCCATCCTTGGGTTCCAAATGGCATTAAAATCCGCACCTATTATATATGAGTACTCGGGATGGTTTAACATTTCTCCGGTTAGTGAAGTGAAGAAACCCACTTCGTACAAATTTGGGGCATATACCGCTGCCAATGCAATTTTCCTGTTATTGTGTATAATCCTAGCTATAGTTATGCGCCCCTCAGCATCCGACCATACCCCTTTCAATTCGATATTTAATTTGCGTCTGACGACTATGGCTACCCCTCTAGTTCTCGTAACAAAAGAAGAGTGACTAATATTATGGTATATGTTATCCGCTAACGTATTTATGTCTTCCTCTAAAATGTGCGTTTCGCTTAATAGAGCCACGTCCACATGTTCTTTTTTCATCAGTGTGAGCACGCTTTTGCGTTTGTGTTGTTTGTTTATCCCACCGGTGTTCCATACCATTATATTCAAACTAGCCATAATCTATGCATGTTTTTGTGTAGTTTTTGGTAATGCTTCTGGAGTGTGAAGCTACAATAGATGTACATCCAATTAATGAGGTCCCGTTGAGAGCTGAGCTTAAAAACATATATATATACAAATAAAAATCCCCTATTTTCCCCTCACCCAGAAAGTCGTACAGGCCTGTGTTCCAAGAACACATCCTCCGCGATTGACTTTCTCCCATAGTCCACCGGATTGCCCAAACTGAGCATTGTAATCTTAATCTTCCTATGCTAATTGCCATAGGATCTAACATTTCCATTCTATTGCAATAGAATGTCGCTTTTGGTCTTGCACCTTCCCTTACTGTAATGAAGTATTGTGATAAATGACAGAAAAAATTAAATAAAAAATAAAAAAAGAGAATAAACTTTCATCGACATATTCATTTGAACCCTCTACTTACGTGTGGAAAAAAGGAAAAGATTGTAGAGCAATATTGACACCTTAATGTGAAGAACATTGGAAAAGAACAATGTAAGTTAAAATATATTTTAAAAAATATAGAGTAATGAGAAGAAAAAATTAAATAAAATAAAAATCAATGGAAAGATATAGATAAGGAATGAGAGATAGAATAATTATCAACGTGGAGAAGCCACTAGAACCGAATTAACAGATTAGATAAGATAGAAAAGCAGCGCCTTTTAGAGCTTCAATGTGCCTTCAATGGAGTGATTACTTAAATTGTTAGAATAACCTTGTAGTGTTCATACATTTAAGTGTGGTTAATTTTTAAAATATTATTAAGGACTGATTGAACTTCATTTAATTTATTATCTGCTATGTGTATACACACCGGATGTTTATTGTTAGAGTTGTAGGCTTCGTTGTCATGGTGCCTTATATTCTAGAAGGTTGTAGAGTATACTAGTGCCTAGACTATTTTATGTTCCAGAATGATCTAAGAGACCCAGGGCATTTGAGCGATAAACCCAGAATATTCCAGATAGATCTTTTTGCAATGATATGTATTTGTCTCCTCAGAGACCAGAGACTGAAATTATAATGTATTATGAATCGTATTATACACAGTACACATTGTTATAGACGGCTTGCATATCGTCTGCTACCTTGATGAACACAATAAAGTCATTCTAACACTGGTATACATTGAGAAAGAGGCTTATCTGTTTCCGGCATTTTCGTCCTGCCTTGGGTTATTTGCTCCATTTCGATTCAGAAAATCCTCAGCTTCAATAGGTGTGTATATACCTGACCTGCGGCCGTCACTGCCCAAGAATGATAACAGCGCCGGGTATGATAGCCTTGGCTTGTAACCGGCTTTGAACAGCTTTTGCATCACCTCCTTGTATGGTAGACGTCGGATGATGGCATCTTTGCTCAAATCTTCGTAGATAAATATTGGTTTATTAAGGGTATTCTTGTTTACCAGGGAGGAGATCCGGTACAAGAATCTAGTTCGTTGGTTGACTTTTTTTATTACATTGGATGCCATTTTGTCACAGGAAAGATTTGCCTCTAGGATGGAACCCAGGTAGGTAATTTCATCTTTCCTTGTGACAATATTGTCACCCACTGTAACTGAGAAGCCGTCGGTCTTGCTGAGTTTGTTATTTGAACCGAAGAGAATGGACTCTGTTTTGCCCATGTGTAATGATAGTTTGTTATCAGCGAGCCATATGCAGATTTTGCCTAGTTCCGAGCTGAGGGTTTTTTCAACCTGCAACTTGTTCTTGTCAGAGACCAGCAGGGCTGAGTCGTCCGCAAACAGGAACAAGTTGCAGTCACAGGCTGACGACATGTCATTTGCATAAATTAGGAAGAGTAGCGGTCCTAGTATGCTTCCTTGTGGAACACCACAGCTCACTGTGGGGGGGGGGGGGGGATAGAGTACCGTTTACCTCTACCATCTGTTCTCTCCCCTCCAGGTAGGATTGCATCCAGCTCACTGATAAGCTATCAAAACCTGGGTCTATTTTACTAAAGTCGATGCTGACAACGCTCGTTGCCACAAGTGCAACAAGACATTTGCCAGTAATGTATAAGCGCTGGTACTTGTCAATGTGGCTGGCGGGGAGCTAACGTTATTAGCCTGAGCTCCGGTAGTAGAGTAATGGCTGACAATCCGGAAGTAAACAAACAAACGAGAGCTTCCGATTGGTGGTAAGAAGAAGAGGTGGGTGCAAGCGGTGTGACGTAATTGGCAGAATGGACTGTCAATCAAAATAGTATTGTATGACTCCAACTTTTTTATCTTACATTTGTTGTTAATTAGAAAAAGTCTATAATTCAGACACATTTAAAACATTGCTGCTGCTGTTGCTGCTGAAGAAATAATATTTATTTATATTTATATAGTTATATAAAATAATAATAAAGCAATGTCGATTCTGTTCTTAATTAATTGTTTTTTTTCTTGTAAAATAATCAAAAAGAACCGAGTATCGATAAAGTACTGAACCGTTAAGCAGTATCGATAAGAGTAGTCGTATCGATAAAATCCTAACGATACCCATCCCTAATCCTCTTGGTAATCAAGTTTCTGATCACATGGTGTTTCCCTTATTCTACATTCCTGCATGTAAAAACGTTTCAGGATCTTTTCCACATATCTCTTCTGGGATACTGTTACACAATTTTCCGACTGCTCAAAGTCCATACCTAGGAAATGCTTTAACCTGCCAAGGTCTTTCATTTTGAATCTGGTGGAGAGCATACCTTTCACCTGATCTAGGTTCCTGGTGTTGTCTGCTGCGATGATCAAATCATCCACCCAAATGACTATCACTTTCCCTGACTCTTTTGACTCCCTTGAGTAAACACAGGGGTCTACTGGATTCTGTAGGAAGTGATCCTTGATGAGGCATGTGTGGAGCATCTCGTTCCAATTTCGCCCAGACTGTTTCAGGCCGTAAATGGATTTTTCTAGCCTGCACACTAGCTTTTCCCCTTTCTTTTCATAACCTTCAGGTTGTTCCATATATATCTCCCTATCTATGGGTGCGTGCAGATAGGCTGTCTTCACATCCATCTGATGTAGAATCAGATTGTCCTCAGCTGCTTTCTGAACCACTACCCTTACACTGGTCAGGTTGGCGGTGGGGGAAAATGTTTCACCATAGTCTATCCCCTCCCTCTGGCTGAAACCTTTAGCTACAAATCTCGCTTTGTACTTTTCGTGGCCTTCGATCCCTTCCTTGATTGAGTACACCCATTTTCCTCCCACTGTCTGTCTGCCCTCTGGCAATTGTGTGAGAGTAAAAGTGTGGTTGTCCTCTAAGGACCTCATCTCCTCGTCCATCGCTCTCTCCCACTTACTCGACTCTGGGGACACTATGGCTTCCTTAAAGGACTGAGGCACGCCACACACCACTCTGTAGCAGTAGTCAATATCGGCAAGTGTACTGTCATCCTCGTCACTCCCTCTCCGGGCATAATCTATCAGATATTTTGGGGGTTTGTGTTCCCTTGAGGGATACCTCCCACTGCTTGGGGCACTTGACGTCACCCTCGGGTGCTCCTCGTCATCGCCCTCTGGGGGTGGCTGGCTGTCTGCTTGCACGCCTGTGCTCAGTACGCTAGGCGGGGGTGTCTCTGTCCCCCCATACCTTACCCCGGAGTCCAGCCATGGCTCCTCTGTCTGTGTCTCGATTTCGCACGTTGTCTTGGTGACAAATTTCACTAGTCTGTGCTTTTGCACCTTCCCTTTACCGGGATAGTAGACTAGGAGTGCTGGGCTCCCTCTGTCGTGTCCTACAAAGAACCCTTTTTCACATCTGGACTCAAGCTTGCCTCTGTCCTGCTGGTAAGTATAGCACACTGATCCGAATTTGTGCATTCTGGCTAGATTACATCTTTTCCCAGTCATTGCTGTATATGGGGTGGTGCCCGTGTGTTTATTAAAACACCTGGTTCTGGTGTAAGCAGCTTCTTGTACCGCATAATGCCACAGGCTCTTCGGTATGTTACTATCGTCTAGCTTACACCTGGCCATTTCAAAAAGGGTGTGCCATTCCCTCTCTGCTACCCCGTTCTGATGTGGGGAGTAGGGACATGACGTCTCGTGTCTGATCCTGTTCTTTCTTAGCAGTGATTGGAACTCTCTGTTCGTAAATTCGGTCCCGTTGTCTGATCTCAAACATTTTACTTCCCCATAGGGGGCTACATCGGCAAGGAACTTTTCCGTGGCTTGGAGCGCATCACTCTTTGCTTTGAGGAAATAGATGAACACTACGCCTGTACCCACATCTGTAAAGGACTGTACGTAGTTAAAGCCACCTATGGACTCGTTCCTTACTGGACCGGCTAGGTCGGTGTTAACTAGCTCCAGCGGTCTCTTTACTTTCTCCGTGGGGCCCCTGTTCCTTGTTTGAGTAAACTTCCCTCTTATGCAAACTTCACATTCTTTGTCAGGTCTATGCCTCACCTTTAATGTGCATACCGTCTGTCACTGCTTGTAGCTTTAGCAAATCCTCGTGATTACAATGACTCATAATTTCATGCCACGTCTGGATGTCATGGCTAACAGTCACATTACATTTGTCATTATTATTGCACTCCTTTTGTAAATAATACATTCTCCCATATACGTCGATATTAAACCGCGTACCATCTCGTTCTACAAGAACATATTTACCTTCACTGAAGAACACTTCCGTGCCGTTAGCAGTAGCAGATTTGACTGAGAATAGTTCTTGTGGGAACGAGGGAATATATAAAGCATTCTTTAATGTCACTGTACACCGGCGTCCCTTACTGTCTATAAGGCGTACCTGTGCGTCTCCTCCCCCTTGCGCCAACCCGTAGGTGCGCTTCCCGTCTGCCAGCTCCATGCTGTGTCCCTCCGGCTCGAAGGATTTATCGAAGTTCTTGAAACTGCTCCTGTCGTTGATGATGTGGGACGACGCACCTGTGTCTACGATCAACCCCCTCCTCGGGAGCTGCCGGTGCCGTGTTGGCCGGGTGTTGCCTGTAGTCCGTGCCCCAAAAACGAAATCTTCTCATCCCGCCGCTCTTCGTGCGTCATCTCGACCCATCACACGATCTCTGTCGCCGCCATCTTGTCTGTAGTCGCCATCTCGTCCACAGTCGCCATCTTGGCCGCGGCCGTGATCTCGTCCATCGCCGCCATCTTGTTTGTAGTCGCGGACTCGTCCGTCGCCGCCATCTTGTCCATGTGCGCCGCCTCGTCTCTGGCCGACATCTTGCCCATGTGCGTATCGGGCGCTCTGGTCTCGTTTCTTTCGGCACTCTTTGTCTGTGTGCCCCGATGATCTGCAGAAGTTTCACCAGACTGTCTTGTTGCAGTTATCTCTCCGATGCCCGTTCTCTCCGCATCGCCAACACGTCAGCTCCGTCGTGGGCTTGGCCCTTTCCCTCTGTGTCGCTCGGGCTTTCAGTGCTATCCCCCCCGCTTCCGCGACGTCTGGGTGGATATCCTCTGAGGCCTCAAAGTTCCGCAGCTTGGCTTTGAACTGCCCCAATGTCATGTCCGTTGAACCGTGGGTAACCAGTAGCGCGAACGGCCTGTATAACTCCGGCAGTCCTCATCACCATTGCCATCATTAGCCCCTAGATTAGATATACATGCAGTCATTAGGGCAGTAGAGAGCAATTCCAGTCAGTTACAACTATACATACACCCTCTATATTCAACATCCCCCATTTTCAATTCATAATGAATTGTAAGTAAGGGTGCAATTAGCACTGTGAAATCCATTCTTTGTGGATCTAGTTTGTTGCGTTTGTGTCTGTAATATATGATCTCTGGCTATTGGTACTTGGCAGACACGTAGTTCAATGCTGAAAACCATCCTCCACTCACCATCATCCACTCAATCTTGCTCCGTTTAACAGAAAAAGGGTATACAGAATTGCAAATACAAAAACTACAAAATCACTGGATAGTCAAAGAACTTTAAAGCCATTTGTCTTAGTTTCACTGTTTGCATAGTTACTGCGGTTAGCTTCTGCAGGGCAGAATAGTTATTAGTTACTGTTGTTAGCTTCTGCAGGGCAGTATAGTTACTGTGGTTAGCTTCTGAAGGGAAGTATAGTTACTGAGGTTAGCTTCTGCAGGGCAGTATAGTTACTGCGGTTAGCTTCTGCAGGGCAGTATAGTTACTGTGGTTAGCTTCTGCAGGGCAGTATAGTTACTGCGGTTAGCTTCTGCAGGGCAGTATAGTTACTGTGGTTAGCTTCTGCAGGGCAGTATAGTTACTGTGGTTAGCTTCTGCAGGGCAGTATAGTTACTGTGGTTAGCTTCTGCAGGGCCGTATAGTTACTGCGGTTAGCTTCTGCAGGGCAGTATAGTTACTGTGGTTAGCTTCTGTAGGGCAGTATACTGTAGTTATTGTGGTTAGCTTCTGCAGGGCAGTATAGTTACTGCGGTTAGCTTCTGCTGGGCAGTATAGTTACTGTGGTTAGCTTCTGCAGGGCCAGTATAGTTTGCGAAATGAATCAACAGTTAGGAGAGTCTGATGCCAGAGTGGGAGATGCGGAGAAAATAGGTAATTTATGGAATTAGATCACTTGTGTTTCAGAATTGAGGGCTTTAATTGCTGAAACTGTTAAATGGGAAATATAATCTATTCCCAACAATGTCTACCGTTGTTCACGACGTGTTGGTTTAGGTTATTTATTATTAGACACTTATTAAAATACATGTTACAGCAAGTCATGCATCCAAATGCAAATGATCAAAGATAGCGCAAAACAAGTCAGACTTACTTCCATCGTGGTCCAGTTGGACTTTCTGCTAGAGCTTGTGATTAATTTGCACTCATCTCCAGGTTTTCCACGATGTTGCCTACAAAGCTAAAGACCGTAACGATCTGATCGCTGGGATCGACGAGTTCCTGGACCAGGTGACCGTCCTGCCCCCAGGGGAGTGGGACCCGTCCATACGGATAGAGCCTCCGAAGAACGTCCCTTCTCAGGTTAGTCTGGACTCCTTCTGTTTGTTGACAGATACTAATACTAATAGGTCTTATGTATATGCTAGGGTGATCAAACGTCCTCTTTTGCCCGGATATGTCCTCTTTTCACGCATTGTCCGGGGCGTCCAGTTTTTTTTTTTATAAATTCATGAAAATGTCCGGGTTTCAAAGACCTGCAGTGCATAAAAAGACGCATGCCTCACATATCGGCATGTAACTCGAGAACCACTGAACGGATTTTGTTGCCTGAAAGGGCATTCGAACGGCAACGAATGTGGCTTTAATTATCTATATATTGTATTAAAAGAAATGTAGCCCCGAGCCGCTAGACGCTCGCAAAGTGCCGTGACCTGTGTGCGTTCTGCGCACGCATGACGGCCCGACGCGGTACTCCACCTGTTAAAATTTAAATGCACATGGCATTGGACACAGAAAAACATTTTAAAAAGCTGTGCAAGGTGAGAGATTGTCTGCAAAGTTGACCAAATTCTTTGTTAGACCCAGGAAAAAAGAGGATGCTGTAAATGCGTTTGCATTTCATACTGTGAAACATCACAACATCCTTGTTGTAATGGGGTTGTTAGGAGGAGTATGTAGGATTCAATCGCTGGACAAAGAGGAACGAGGCAGGAAGCGATAGTGGCAGTGAAAGGGCTTTTACTGAGCAACAGTAAACAAAAGCATGTTACAAGGTACAAACAAAAGCGAACTGCAAAAGCACGGAAATCAAACCTCAGCTGAGCTGGAAAACGTGGCTAGGGGAAACACGAGATAAAGAGCTTTCACGAATAGCACGACAGGATAACAGGGTACACAGAACAATGGCGCAACAAGGAAGTCAGCAGGTGACAGGGTATATATACAGACACTAATTACAACAAGCAACAGCTTGGGAGAGGACAGACTAGAACACATGAAAAGCAATACACACACTGGGAACACTGGACTAGACTAATCACAATACAACATACTGGGAAGCACACAGGACAGATAGCAGATACATAGGGAATAGATTAGCAATGACAGACAGACTCATAAGTACAGGTAGGTAAAGACCCATGCAAAGGGTGGTCACCTGTAGTACCGCCGACAGGCCCCAGGATGGCAGCAGAGGATTGTCTATGTTCATAAAGTTCATGAGTCCATAGGGAGGCTGAGGCTGATTGTGACAATCCTGATGAATTGAAAATGGGGGCCCCCGATGTAAACAAGATGAAAGTATTTTTCTGGTCTGCCTCCTCTTAGCAATTGGTTTGTATTGAGCCATACTGTATTGTATCCATTCTGCAATCTGTTAATAAAGTTTTCAATCAATCAGCTACAGATGCATGGATTGAAAAAAAGAAATGTCCAGACTCTGACACTGCCAAAATGTTTAGTAGCCTTATATTTGGTTCATGGTGCCTGAAAATGTTTTTAGTTTGATTTATGTAATAAACATAGGTAATAAATATGGCATGTTCACTAATGGAAAGTTATGCAAATGTACAAATCGAAAACTGCATAGTGCACTTTTAAAATAATTAGTATATTTTGTGAGGTTACTGTTTTATTATTTACATTGAAAATATACAGAGATAATTTGTTAAAGCTGGATTTTCTACAGAAGAGCTATTATTTAGAACATTATTTCATATTTTTTTGTTATTTATTGTTGTCCAGTAAGTCTTGAAAAGAGAGTTATATTTTGTTACAGGTTGATTTTTAAGTTATTCTTGTACCATTGAGATTTGTCAGAGATAATTTTAGGCATAATAAAGCATGTTGATTGTTGAGTAACTTTGGTTTGGTGTGTCTTTGGTTATAGAGAGATATTATTGTGTTATATAAAATAATATAAATATAAATGTTCTATCCATACAGAGGTGGCATACTTTAAATATAGTATTAAGGCATATTTGAGTAAACTTTGAATATCATTATGTATGGAAATCAAAATATGGTCACCCTAGTATATGCACTCAATACTGCAGCACCCACGTTTCAGCACTGTTTGATCATTGTTACTCAGCTGATAGAGTTGTACCTTTCCTGCTGACTTGTCATACAAAACTTGTAAGTCACTTTAGATAAAAGCGTCAGCTAACGGAACGTAGACCAATCTCAGCCACTCATATTGTCTGGGACCAAATTCGGTCACGCCCCATTTTACGCAACATCCAGGCTTTTTTTACCGTCAGCGTTTGGGAATTTCATGTCGACAGGTAGATGAAGTGAAATTATACTTATTTTAGAATATATATATCAAATTTCATGAGTATTCATCTATATTTAGTCATTTAAAGACTATTAGATATGAACCTATGTACCAGTAAAAAGTGGGAATCTCTAGAACGTGTTTTGGGCGACGGTGTTTACGGAAGTGCGCGTAGCCTCTCAAGTTGACGATACACGACACTTTCTGTTGTCAGTAGATGGCAGCATTGGTTTAAAATTAAAAGGTGAAAATGTTATGACTACAACATGAATACAATTCCCAAGACCTTTAGCACAGGTCACAGTTCACAGGTCACTGGTCAGCACCAGATTAGGAAAACGCAATCTGAACAGCGTTAAACTATTAATAGAGACCTGAGTACAGTGATCGAGAATGGTCACCCAATTATCTTAATAAAAGTGCATCATTAGCATTATGTTTGTTGTCTAAACGGGAACATAATGGTAAAATTTTTGAATGTTATCCGCATATAAAGGATAAATAAAACATTGTTAATTTGTAAGAAACCTCAATGAAAACGGCGCAGGGTAAGTTATATTCGCTATTGTTATGAAAATGTGATAGAATCCTATAAAAATGTGGAAGCATTTGGTCACTGCGACGTTAAATTCCTAAATGTAAATGTAAGATACAAATATCTTGATATCACTTCACATCAGTGGTGGAAGAAGTACACAGTTCTCACATTACTCTGGTAAAAGTAAAAGTCCTCCATGTAAAAGTAGAGAAGTATTTGCTATTGAATGTACTTGAGTATCTAAAGTAAAAGTACACATTCTACATGATGTTTCTTTATCCATTGACCTCTATAGGTTATGTTAAAGTGGTATGTGGTCCAGTTATGCTGCTTTTATCACATCCTCTTGAAGTTGACAGGCTTCAAATGTGAAAGTATATAATCTTCATACATTTTTATGTTGTATATATTATGTTTTCTATGCAAAATCCTTTTCTTCAAAGTAACTAGTCACTGATGGGTTCAGATAAATGTAGTGGAGTAAAAAGTACAATATTTTCCTTTAAATGTAGTTGAGTAAAAGTATAAAGTTCCCTAAAAATGAAAATACTCATAAAGTACAAGTAGCTCGAAAATGTAAAAAATACTTAGTTACTTTCCACCACTGCCTCACATGAAGTCTGGCTCATAACAGATGCATAATCAACATGAACAGGTTCGTTAGGTGTAGATACAAGCAAGGGGTTTGGTCTCAACATGGGGGGGGGGGGGGGGGGGGGCACTTTAAGCAGTGGTCTGGACGTCCTCTCTTAGTAAATACTGAGCATTAACCTGTTAAGCCTTAAGAACCCTGCTTTTCTTTATCATAAATCGATCAATAAAGACCATATTAGATCCCCAATTATCATATCATGGGGTATCATTGGAAAGCCACACTCATTGGCTACAACCCTGTGCAAAGATTTTCGAGATCGCCAAATGATTGACGGAGCTAGAGCCCCGGGAGTCGGGGGTGGTAATGTGTACTTTTGCGTACTTTGGGGCACGCCTCACATATCGGCATGTAACTCGAGAACCGCTGAACGGATTTTGTCACCTGAAAGGGCAATCGACAGGCAACAAATAGGGCTTTAATTCTATCTATATAATGTATTAAAAGAAATGCACACCCGAGCCACTAGAGGTCGGCAAAGAATCGTCCACATGTGGGCCCTTGGATGTTAAGAGGTTAATATTTTTAAATATATATTTTTTGTAGCCAAGAGTAAAGACCACAACCCTATCAAAAACAGTAGTCAAAGTGTATATTTTCATTTTTACCGATGTTTTATACGATTTATCGGAAAATGCTAATTATCGTAAAAACCGCAAGGAAATGACTAAATCCAGATTCAACCCTGTCATTGGAAAGAGGAGCATTTCCCCTATCCATAGATGTATGATTTGGCCATAATAAGGTCAAGGTCAAGTTCAAGGTCAAATATGAATTTATAATTAAAATCGATTATCATTAATTACTGTATCTACAAATCCTTCTGTTTAATCATCTTCCCTTTATTCATTTGCTTAGATTTTTTGTACACATGATCTCAATACGGTGGTGAATGAGCTCATTGAGCATTTTCTCGTACCCCGCAGATTTAACATGATCAAAGATGCAAAAATCATAAATCATAATTTATATTCTCCTTTTCTTCATTACAATTTACTCAGCCTAGTAACAGACACAATATTTCTGACACTGGAAATACATACCCCCAGGTCCCTAGATGTTCCTAGATACCAAGAACATGCAAATTGACCTTGCAGAAGTGGAGCAATCTTCCATTTACTTAGGCATGAACTTTTAGGCTTAACTTAACAGAACACTTTGTGCCTTTTCTGCATCAATTTATGGTGGAAATGTCTTTATTTATGTAAAGGAAAAGACAGCATTCAGGAACCCGCTGACACGAAACTAATGGAATATAATGCAGTAAGGCTCTCATACATTCTGTATTGCTTTCAAATATTTATTCTCCTGTATTTATTATAGTTATAGGTAAGAAGGATATATAAATGTTTCGATCCTATTTTTTTAACCTCTTTTGGGGAGGGGGTTGTCTTTCATATTAGCCAATATATATATATATTTTTTTAATCTACTTTTTCTCCCCATTTTTCAATTTTTCTCCCGTCCCCAATTTCGCATTGTCCAATTCTACCCTCCCCTGTCTCGAACGTTGTTAGGCCATGCCTCCCACAAGCCGGCTGCAATGTGGACGAAGCCTTGCATCACGTGTCCCCTCCGGTACTCGAGGAGGCAGCCGTCGCATCTTTTCACCTGCACAGCACGATCTCTCAGCGGCGAGGGTCACATGCCGCCCTCGTCGCTTCCTGATTCTACTGCGCAGGCGCACCAACCGACCTGTAGGAGTCGCTGTCCACAACGTCCGATCCCCACCCACCAGCTTCCCACCACCTAATACTGCCAATTGTATTAGTATGAACGACCAGCTAAGCTGGTAGCAACGCCGAGAGCTGGGCTCGAACCCAGCATCTCCTGCGTTGGTGGCGAGCGCCTTGCCCACTGCGCCACCTAGCCGCATTAGCCAATATTTCTTGAGGGGGACAAATGTACCTCTTCTCTATATTGAGTGGGACATGTCCCCTGCAACCCCCCTAAAACTACGCCTATGGATAAGTAATATTAGTATCATAGTATGAACAGTGTCAATCTCTGGTAATTGGCCTGCATTTTTCTTTCTGACTGATTTTTTCAGATTTTCTAGACATACGTCGTTCAAATCGGAAAATAAACAAGTCTCTTTGGGAAAGTCATGCCGAATGGTTTTGCATTGTCTGCCGAACAGGAGAAGAGGAAGAAATGTCTCCCCAATGGGCTGGTAGAAGGTGAAGATGAAGACCACGGCCACGGAGGTCCTGAGCTGCAGCGCACCGGCAGGTGGGTGGAGCCTGAGAGGGACGATAGACAGGTGGGTGGAGCCTGAGAGGGACGAGAGACAGATCAGGTGGGTGGAGCCTGAGAGGGATGAGAGACAGAGATCAGGTGGGTGGAGCCTGAGAGGGACGAGAGACAGAGATCAGGTGGGTGGAGCCTGAGAGGGACGAGAGACAGGTGGGTGGAGCCTGAGAGGGACGAGAGACAGAGATCAGGTGGGTGGAGCCTGAGAGGGATGAGAGACAGAGATCAGGTGGGTGGAGCCTGAGAGGGACGAGATACAGAGATCAGGTGGGTGGAGCCTGAGAGGGACGAGAGACAGGTGGGTGGAGCCTGAGAGGGACGAGAGACAGAGATTGGTGGGTGGAGCCTGAGAGGGATGAGGGACGAGAGACAGGTGGGTGGAGCCTGAGAGGGATGAGAGACAGAGATCAGGTGGGTGGAGCCTGAGAGGGACGAGATACAGAGATCAGGTGGGTGGAGCCTGAGAGGGACGAGAGACAGGTGGGTGGAGCCTGAGAGGGACGAGAGACAGAGATTGGTGGGTGGAGCCTGAGAGGGATGAGAGACAGAGATCAGGTGGGTGGAGCCTGAGAGGGATGAGAGACAGAGATCAGGTGGGTGGAGCCTGAGAGGGACGAGAGACAGAGATCAGGTGGGTGGAGCCTGAGAGGGACGAGAGACAGGTGGGTGGAGCCTGAGAGGGACGAGAGACAGAGATCAGGTGGGTGGAGCCTGAGAGGGACGAGAGACAGAGATCAGGTGGGTGGAGCCTGAGAGGGACGAGATACAGAGATCAGGTGGGTGGAGCCTGAGAGGGACGAGAGACAGGTGGGTGGAGCCTGAGAGGGACGAGAGACAGATTGGTGGGTGGAGCCTGAGAGGGATGAGGGACGAGAGACAGGTGGGTGGAGCCTGAGAGGGATGAGAGACAGAGATCAGGTGGGTGGAGCCTGAGAGGGACGAGAGACAGAGATCAGGTGGGTGGAGCCTGAGAGGGACGAGAGACAGGTGGGTGGAGCCTGAGAGGGACGAGCGACAGAGATTGGTGGGTGGAGCCTGAGAGGGATGAGAGACAGAGATCAGGTGGGTGGAGCCTGAGAGGGACGAGAGACAGAGATCAGGTGGGTGGAGCCTGAGAGGGATGAGAGACAGAGATCAGGTGGGTGGAGCCTGAGAGGGACGAGAGACAGGTGGGTGGAGCCTGAGAGGGACGAGAGACAGATCAGGTGGGTGGAGCCTGAGAGGGACGAGAGACAGAGATCAGGTGGGTGGAGCCTGAGAGGGACAAGAGACAGAGATCAGGTGGGTGGAGCCTGAGAGGGACGAGAGACAGGTGGGTGGAGCCTGAGAGGGACGAGAGACAGAGATTGGTGGGTGGAGCCTGAGAGGGATGAGAGACAGAGATCAGGTGGGTGGAGCCTGAGAGGGACGAGAGACAGAGATCAGGTGGGTGGAGCCTGAGAGGGACGAGAGACAGAGATCAGGTGGGTGGAGCCTGAGAGGGACGAGAGACAGGTGGGTGGAGCCTGAGAGGGACGAGAGACAGAGATTGGTGGGTGGAGCCTGAGAGGGATGAGAGACAGAGATCAGGTGGGTGGAGCCTGAGAGGGACGAGAGACAGAGATCAGGTGGGTGGAGCCTGAGAGGGATGAGAGACAGAGATCAGGTGGGTGGAGCCTGAGAGGGACGAGAGACAGGTGGGTGGAGCCTGAGAGGGACGAGAGACAGATATCAGGTGGGTGGAGCCTGAGAGGGACGAGAGACAGAGATCAGGTGGGTGGAGCCTGAGAGGGACGAGAGACAGAGATCAGGTGGGTGGAGCCTGAGAGGGACGAGAGACAGGTGGGTGGAGCCTGAGAGGGACGAGAGACAGAGATCAGGTGGGTGGAGCCTGAGAGGGATGAGATACAGAGATCAGGTGGGTGGAGCCTGAGAGGGATGAGAGACAGAGATCAGGTGGGTGGAGCCTGAGAGGGACGAGAGACAGAGATCAGGTGGGTGGAGCCTGAGAGGGACGAGCAGAGAGATCTGGGCTCAGTTCCAATCAGTCCGTAGACCTGCAGAGGTAGCCTGATCTCACGTAATAAAGTACTTGACCACAGGAAAAAGGTACATATTGTACGCTATGTTATGTTTTGGACTTTCACAGATACAAAATGTAAATATATTACTACATTACATATGGCTATAACATACATTATGTACCTTTTTTCCTGTGGTCGATTAGTACTAGCGCTGCATGACCAAGTGTCCTCCAGGTCTTGTGATGCTAGCACTACATGACATCCTCGTCTCCTCCTGGTCTTGTGATGCTAGCACTGCATGACAGTGTCCTCCTGGTCTTGTGATGCTAGCACTGCATGACATCCTGGTCTCCTCCTGGTCTTGTGATGCTAGCACTGCATGGCACGTCTCCTCCTGGTCTTGTGATGCTAGCACTGCATGACACGTCTCCTCCTGGTGGGATCATCCCTATGTTCCCCGGGTCCTATGTTCCCCGGGTTCTATGTTCCCCGCTTTGATTGATTAATAGATTGAACATTTTATATTATGTCCGCCTTGTTTCGAACGGTTAAGCTTAGGCCCTCTTTCGAACTGGTTAAGGTTAGAGTTTGGAATCAGGGCTGGTGGTCTAAAATGTTCAATCAATCAATCAAAGCGGGGAACATAGAACCCGGGGAACATAGGACCCGGGGAATATAGACATGCTCCCCTCCTGGTCTTGTGATGCTAACACTGCATGACACGTCTCCTCCTGGTCTTGTGATGCTAGCACTGCATGACATCCTGGTCTCCTCCTGGTTTTGTGATGCTAGCACTGCATGACACAGTGTCCTCCTGGTCTTGTGATGCTAGCACTGCATGACTCAGTGTCCTTCTGGTCTTGCGATGCTAACGCTGCATGACACAGTGTCCTCCTGGTCTTGTGATGCTAACGCTGCTTGACACCTCTCCTCCTGGTCTTGTGATGTTAGCGCTGCATGGCATCCTGGTCTCCTCCTGGTCTTGTGATGCTAGCACTGCATGACACAGTGTCCTCCTGGTCTTGTGATGCTAGCACTGCATGACACGTCTCCTCCTGGTCTTGTGATGCTAGCACTGCATGACAGTGTCCTCCAGGTCTTGTGATGCTAGCACTGCATGACATCCTGGTTTTTCCTGGTCTTGTGATGCTAGCACTGCATGGACATCCTGGTTTTTCCTGGTCTTGTGATGCTAGCACTGCATGACATCCTGGTCTCCTCCTGGTCTTGTGATGACGTGCTTTTATGCAAGTCTGATAATAACAATTTAATATGGAAGTCAAACGTTTTTCTGCCATCACCGAAGATATAAAAAAAAGAGAAAAGAAACCGGTAGTAAAGCCAATATTGCAGGTTTATAGCTTTGGATGATCCCTGTCGACAGTTTCAACTTGATGACGAAAACAAATTATGTCAGCATTCTGGAAGGATGTTATGGTATATTTTAATCTATACTCTTAACAAGAAACTCAGAACTCAGGATGAATTGCAAAAACCTGCTTGGAGGAATCTATTGACGTATCAATAGATCAACAACCGAATTCAGGAAGTAAAGGGAAGCACTCGACCACTGTCTGCTGTCTCATCCTTCCTGCACTCCCACTTTCTTCCCTTTACTTCCCAACACACATTTACATACATAGAGTGCATAGATGTTCGACGTAGAAGTGACAGCTGACAGCTGACATATGTAAACAATAACCACACCCCCCGTTTCCCAGAATCCCGAGTCTTAAAGAAGCCCTCACTCCGCTCCTAAAGTCCAGTGAATGTCTGTACCATTGTGAGTGATAACAAGTGAGTCACCACAATACTAAAATTTACGTCACTTCTCCGGACTCTTCCACTAATCATGTCTTGTGATTTCAAAAGATGACTCAGGATATTTCCAAGTCAGTGTGTGTGTTACAGTATATACAGTAAGGTGTTTTTCCAGATGTCATATTTGGCTAGATAATATGTCTGCTGTTCGTGTCAATCCTGTGTGTGTGGGAGCCAGTCCTCCAAATATTTGTGTGTGGCTTCTTGCGAAATAAGTTATTCACTTTTCATATGGTTATATCATCATCCCAGAATGTGTGTGATTATGAAATATGTCTTCATGGACAACAGGACAAAGACAGTTTATTTGTCTTAATGCATATCATTCAAGAAAATACATATAGTATTTTCCACCACAATGTCAGCTATTGATATTAGCAAACAACGCAACAGGAAATAAACCTCTTCTAAACTTCTCTTCCGCATCAAACATTCATTATAAACAGAGACTCTGATTGGCTGGTCTATGACCTACTGAAACTGTTCAGTTTTAAGAAATAAAGTAGAGGCTTCACCAGCAGAGCAGGTCATGCTAGCTGTGGAAACTATGCTAGCAGTAGGGACTAGTTACCTGGGTAGTGCTAGCTGTAGTACCTGTGCTAGCTGCAAGGGCTACACTAGCGGGGGCTAGGTTAGCTGCCCGGGCAGTGCTAGCTGCAGGGCCTGTGCTAGCTATAGAGGGTACACTAGCCGAGAGGGTTCGGGTGCTAGCTGTAGGTGCTACACTAGCGGGGAAAACTGAGGTGCCAGCTGCAGTACCTACACTAGCAGGCAGGGCTACACTAGTAGGTGAAGTCAGGGGGGAAGCTGCAGAAGCTACAGGGGCTGAACCAGCTCTAGGGGCTATGCTAGCAGCAGACGCTAAGCTAGCAGTTGAGTCCTGGTTCGCTGTAGAGGCTAAGCTAGCTGTACGTGCTACGCTAGCAGACGGGGCTCTAGCAGACTGGACTGAGGGACTAGCAGCTGATGCTCTAGTGGACGGGACTGAGGCGGTAGCTACCGAGGCTACACTGGTGGCGGGGGCTAAGCTAGTAGTAGAGGCCTTGCTATCTGCAAAGGGCCTGACGGGGTTAGCAGCTTGGCAGTCGGCTGGGGAGTTGGGGTCCTGGAAGAGCACCCTAAACATGTTCCCGGCCAGTAACCGGAGTTCGCATGCTCTTCCAGGACTCCACTTCATCATGGAGAACACCAGGCGATAAGTGCTCTTTCGCTCCTCCAGACTGCAGGCCGGAGAATAATTGCCCAGGAATCCTTGTAAAAGGGAATGTGCCTCATGAAACCTGTCCCAGAGGGGGGCTACGGGACCAGTAGGGGACGCTATACTAGCAGAGAGGGCTATGGTGCTAGCTGTAGATGATACACTAGCAGGAAGGGCTAAGGTGCTAGCTGTAGATGCTACACTAGCAGGAAGGGCTAAGGAGCTAGCTGTAGAGGCTACACTAGCGGGAGGGGCTAAGCTGCTAGCAGTAGGAGTTACTCTAGCAGGAGGGGCTAAGGTGGTCTTCTTAGGTTTGCTAGCCTTCTGAGACTTGCTAGCAGTGCGTGCTACGCTAGCAGACGGGGCTCTAGCGGACTGGACTGAGGCGGTAGCTACCGAGGCTACACTAGCGGCAGGGGCTGTGCTAACCACGGACGCCACGCCGGCCGAGGGGGCGGTCCCAGCATCTGGGGCTACGTTAGCTATAGGGCCTGTGCACGCGAGGGCAGCTAGGTAGGTAGCTACTGCAGAGGCTGCTCTATCACCAAAGGTTCTGCCAGTTGCAGAAGCCTCGCTAGCAGTAGCAGGAGGGAGTAAGCCAGTGGTAGAGAACGAGCCTACACTGAGTCTCCTAACAGAAGAAACCATAGTCTTAGCTGTGGGGACAGAGGTTCTGCTAGCTGCACTAGCTACGGGGACTAGGCTAGCGGCCGTGCTAGTAGCCTGGGCTGTGTTAGCAGAGAGGGGGCTAGCTGCACTAGCTACGGGAGCTAGGCTAGCGGCTGTGCTAGTAGCCTGGGCTGTGTTAGCAGAGAGGGGGCTAGCTGCACTAGCTACGGGAGCTAGGCTAGCGGCTGTGCTAGTAGCCTGGGCTGTGTTAGCCTCCGGGCCTAAGCTAGCAGGAGGAGCTATGGGGGTAGCTGCCGAAGCTATATTGGATACAGGGGCTAAACTAGCCATTGCTGCGGTAGCATTAGGGGCCTTACTTGCGGGGGAGGACGTGCTGGTAGCAATGACTTCACTGAGGGCAGGGGTCCAGAGCGCCCGAAGCAACCCTGTGATCACACGGCCATGTGCCTCCAGCTGAAGCGCCTGCTCCGCGCTGCACTCACTCTCACTCATGGAGGTGAGCAGCGTGTACATGGTCCACCTCTCCTCTGAGGACGAGGAGAGAAAATCCCCCTCGAGGAATATCTCCATAGCGAGCAGCGTGTCGCTTGCATTGTCTCTCTTCTTGTCCACTGGGTTCAGGTTAGGTCCAGACAATATGGAAGAACAAGGGGACTGCCGCCTGCAGTACCGCGAACAGACCGCCAGAGGGTGGCAGAGGATTGTCTATGTTCAGATAGTTCAGAGGGTTCCTGAGGCGACAGTTCAGATTATGACACTTATGTCTTTGGGAATTTATAACTCAGTGTAGCTATTTCTGTTTAAACAGATTCTGATTCAGCCTCCATGAGTGAGTAGTTGTAGTTATGAAAGGGTTCCCATAGCAACCCCCTGCAGCGAGTGTTCCGTTGCCTGCCAGGTTTTTTCCATCACTGGGATGATCTCATGCTCAGACCTAGCCAGTAGAAGAGATAAACTCAGCACAATAATGTACTCAGGAATTAACTCAGCACAAAGATTAACTCAGGAATTAACTCAGCACAAAGATTAACTCAGGAATGAACTCCGCACAAAGATTAAATCAGGAATGAACTCAGCACAAAGATTAACTCAGGAATTAACTCAGCACAAAGATTAACTCAGGAATTAACTCAGCACAAAGATTAACTCAGGAATGAACTCAGCACAAAGATTAAATCAGGAATGAACTCAGCACAAAGTAACTCAGGAATGAACTCAGCACAAATATTAACTCAGGAATGAACTCAGCACAAAGATTAAATCAGGAATGAACTCAGCACAAAGATTAAATCAGGAATTAACTCAGCACAAAGATTAAATCAATAATGAACTCAGCACAAAGATTAACTCAGGGATTAACTCTGTACAAAGATTAACTCAGGAATGAACTCAGTACAAAGATTAACTCTTGATTAAGATTAAGAATTGTTAAGCATTTAACTGTAGCATGTAGCATTTAGAAGTATTTTAACGTAAGGTTATGAATATAACCAAGTTCTATGAATACTGGTGACGCTCAGCGTCATCTGCACTAACCTCACTTCGTGCATATGCACTGAATAAAAATCCACAATGTACCTTTATATACCAACATTCATCTGGCCACACCCCTATGCGCTACCTTCATAAGCAGGTGTGTGGCCACACACTCGCCTCCTTCCCAATCTTTCACCACAAGGCGAGATCAAAGGCCGCAGTGGCGTCCAGACGCTGAGCGTCACCAGTATTCATAGAACTTGGTTATATTCATAACCTTACGTTCTATATCATACTGGCTGCCGCTCAGCGTCATCTGCACCACGGGAGCTGAGCGGGAGCCTGAAGCTCGACAAATGTACCCCACTGAGGCCCCCCACAACCATCAGAACCGGGGAGGACCGAGCCCCCCCGACCCTCCCTAATGGAGGATACCCCCCCTATTGGAGGACGGGAGGGAGACGGATCCGACCGTGCGAAGAGAAACTCGAGCAACTCAACGCACAGGGTGAGCAGACCGTGGCCTGACCCCACGACTACCCACACGCACAACCCGCATGCCACCAGGGAACGAACGGAAGGAACAAACCTCGTTACCGCCCCCAAAAACACGTGGTCGAGAGCAAACTCAACCCTGTGGCAAGGCCGTAGCAGCAGAGCACGAAGGAAGACCCAGACCCACTGAAGGGACTGGATCCCCCGGAAAAAGGGGGCCCGGAGAGGTCAATGACGCCACAGCATCAAGACCTCACCAGGCGGTCACTTAGTGACACCGCCCCCCACATCGCCAGCGTATTCGGAAAGGGCCCCTCCAAGAGCGGGCCCTTCCCCCCACTAGTACGCCGCCTGGCACACTGACCCTGGCAAACTCAGGCAGTCAGCATGGCCGTAACTCGAAGCACTCAAAAGGCTACACTACAGCGGAAGCAGGCAGCGCACCGGGGAGATGACCCCAGAGGGGGTCGATCCCTCAAACCAGGCAGCAGGCATTTGACCCGAGCCTGGAGCACCGTGGACGAGACAGGCGCCAAAGGGGTCAACTGAAAACAACACCCCGGTGGAAGGGGCGTATGCTGGCATTGTTGCGCACCATGACAAAGCCTCCACCAAAAAACCCCGACCCAGAGGGGCCGAGGCAGAGAAGGCTGACACGATTGGCAGACGTCATGAACGTGCAGGGGCACACTCAACCGGGTAACCCGGGAGTTGACTCTGCTCCAACACACCAGGGAATCAACCACCCTCTTGGTACCACATGCAGTGGTTGTTCCTATAACCCCTCAAGAAAAAAACTCCAAAACACACCTGCGGGTACACACTGGCTATACTGCAGTACAAGTGTTACAGTTTTCAAAAAGGGGTTATTCCAGGCCTACGGGTTGACGAAACACAACTTCGGACCGGGCCCGGCGGCTCGGGAAGCACACAGGGCTGCCAGAGGAGGTCCATAAGACCACCCCAACAGCCCCCTCTTCGCCATGCGTAAGAGAGGAGCGAAAAGAATGGAGAACCAGCCCCTTCATGATAGCGCAGGGTACAACATGTACCCAACAAAGGGTCTCCATAACGCCCAACCCTGTGACACCCGGGCCGACCCGGCATTTTTTGATGATCATGTTGCAAATCGGTCAGCTCCGTACCGCCCGTCAGTATCCCGGATATGAATCTCGCCAGCTGCGCGATGTTAGAAGTGGCAGCCAGAGATTGAGTCGCGGCGATAAATGACTGGTCACTCCAGTAAGCCAACCGCCTCGCCGATTTCCCTTGGGGAACCGGCTTCCGTAATGGCTCCCACACCACCTCAGGACAAAGGAGAGCTGCCATCGGCCTATCAAGCCGAGGCACCCCCTCCTTCATACCGTCTACCAAACCCACCACCCTCGTGACTCGCACATAGGCGGGGGTGAGGCCCATGATGTGGGAGACCACCTGTCCCTGAAGGACGTAGGCCTCCATCGAGGGGAAAAATGGACCGACAACGCCCATCTCTCTCACAGGACGGCGTTGCCATAGATGACCTATGAGATCATCAGGAACAGGAACAGGCAGTGGCTGCGGCAGCGGCACACCGTTTGCAACTGCCGCCACCGCCATGAGCTCGGGGAACAAAGCATGCAGTTCCCCCTGCATACTTTCCCCCACAGAGCTCGCGTCCCTCACATGCAGCAGACTACTGGTTACAGAGCCACATTCTGATGTGGCTGATAGCAGGGCATCCCGCCGCCGAGTCGGAGGTTCTAACCCAACATCCGCGTACGAGGGACCCCAAGGAGACCTATCACCCCCCTCCAGTGTTACCTGGACGGGCGGCGGACATGTCTCCACCGGGGCGTCAAATAAGAACCCGTCTGCTTCTACCATGTAGTCCTCTGTTTCCATCGGCCATGGAGAATCAGACGCATCCTCATCCGGCTCCAGCAACTCACCAAAACCAGGCCATTCGCGTCTACAAGCCACCATCTTACGACGGGAGCCAGCCGACGCAAAAAGTTTGCGTCTCAAATCCTCCGCCACCAGAGGAGCCGGCCGCCCAACAGCGGACGACTCTCCGGCGGCAAAGGAACCAGAGCTGGAACCAGGCCATCGCACAGGAGACGGCGCTGGTGCACCAGCTCCTTGGAGAGGCAAACTACCTATCGGACACCTACCGGGCGCGGCTGCCTACCACAAAAGTGGCCTCAACCCCGCTCCAAGACGCACGACAGAGGAGGCAATGGAGAACCGCTGGTGAAGGGTAACGTTGCTAGCGCGACCCTCCGAGGTAAACATTATGACTTAGCTTTTTTCTTTTTATAGTTATGAGAGAAAGAAAAAAGCAAGAACAAATTTAAACACGTAACTCAGCTTAACAACCTCGTCAAGTGATGTATACAACAGGCACTTCCTTGTGGTGAAAGTGAAGAAGGAGGCGAGTGTGTGGCCACACACCTGCTTATGAAGGTAGCGGATAGGGGTGTGGCCAGACGAATGTTGGTATGTAAAGGTACATTGTGGATATTTATTCAGTGCATATGCACGAAGTGAGGTTAGTGCAGATGACGCTGAGCGGCAGCCAGTATGATATAGAACTGTATGACAATAGAGAAACAAAGAACTCCTTGCACGCCGTCTTCTTCTGGTTAAAACATCTACTTCTTTGTTCCTCGATTGTCGACCCTCATTCTCTACACACTTGTAATGTTGTACTCAGGTGTACAAAAGCTCTACTCAAACGGTTTGTTAAAAAATTATCTGTTTGCTCATTGGAAAGTTCACGACTCACATTGATTCTAGCACCATCTCAAAACTGTTATAGGCCTAACATACAGCATCATCTATGAACCACACCTGCAGCCATGTGAAAACAGTCTTCCTCCCATTTTAGTCTACATTGTGGTTTGAGTAGGTTTCATGGAAAGTTTCATAAACCTGGGGACTATGACCTATCTACTATGAAGCAGATTAAAATTGTGCAGATTCAAAAATGCACAACTACGAATCTGAAACCTCTTCCACCTGATGGGACCGGTACCGGTCCCGAAATGACATCTGGTCATAAATCAATATTTTCCAGACTGTTCTATAAAACTAGCGATTTTAATTTCAAACGTATTCAAGTCTAAACATCATAAACATGTCACAACAGCATTTAGAATGTATATTATCATCAATACGTTAGTTTAGGAATAGGTTAAAGTGTTATTAGATAGATTTTCCTTCTCGAAATGTCAATGTTATTTCGTGAGAGGCGACCATTTTGTAAAACCGGGGGAATGGGAATTGTAGTTTGTTTGTGGCCATTTTGTAGCGGACTTCCACAGGTCTGGTTCTGCGTTGACATTTTTGAAAACTACACTTCCTGAAAGATTCTATTGAGTTCAAGGTTCATAGTACTTTATGAATTATTTCAATAACTGCTATTACTAATTCTACCACAAAAAGGTAACGTTTATGACAAATATTGAAACGTAGTTAGTTTCTCTTCCCTATTGTTAGCATGTAGCAACAATTAGATCTGAAATTAGTTTCAAAACGGTTGCACCCTAATCAAAATAAAAAAGCTACTGTATTTACAGTAGATTTCATTATCTGTTCTTATGCACACCCGGTGATACTAAATCCAAATTGAACTTGGGCATTTGAAAGATAATATATGTATATATATATATAAATGTACGAATTGGCTATAATAAGGTAATTTATAAGCCTGCTATTCTATATTCTTTAATTTTTTAAACTTTTTCTCCCCATTTTCTATTTTTCTCCCATCCCAATTTCGTACTATCCAATTCTTCCCTCCCCTGTCTTGAACGTTGCTAGACTATGCCTCCCACTGGTCGGTTGTAGTGAGGACAGAAGCCTTGCATCACGTGTCCCCTCCGGTACACGAGGAGGCAGTCTGTCGCATCTTTTCACCGCAGCAGCTCGAACTCTGTGGCGAGGAGTAACGCGTGGGAGGCTCACGCTGCCCCCGCTACTTCCTGCTTCCGCCGCACCGGCGTCACCAAACCGACCTGTAGGAGTCGCTGTCCACAACGTCCAATCCCCACCCACCGGCTTTCCCACCCTCTTGCCAATTGTGTTAGTATGAACAACCGGCCGTCGGTAGCGACGCCGAGGGCTGGGCTCGAACCCAGCGTCTCCTGCGTTAGTGGCGAGCGCCTTGCCCACTGCGCCAATCAGCCGCCCCTGCTATTCTATATTCTATAATAATATTTCAAATTGCATTGGTCCGGATGGGAGAATTCAGTACTGTATCTACAGAACCTTCTGTTTAATCATCTTCCCTTTATTAATTTCCTTAGAGTTTGTGTACACATGATCTCAAGAAGGTACTGAACGAGATCAGTGGCAGTTTTTAATGTTTGGTCATTATTAGCATGGTGTTATTCACTGTCAAAGATGCAAAGAAAAATCATAATTCATATTCTCCTTTGTTTCATCACAATTTAAGCAAGCCTAGTAATAGACACAATATTTCTGACACTGGGAATACATTCACTGAGGTCCATACAGTAGATGTCCCTAGATGCCAAGAATAGGCAAATGGCCCGTGTAGAAGTGGAGCAATATTCCATTTACCTAGGTATATATTTTAGGCGGATTTTCAGAAAATAGGCTCCGGGCTTAAGAGGTTAAGGAAACATTGACTTCTTGGAAACACAAGGTTTTAAACGAATAGCAGCGATATGCAATATCCTTTACCTCTCCGTCAAACGTGCCGTAAGTGGTATTCCATTGTTAAAATTTGTGTTAAATAGCTCCTGATTGGATAAAGTTGGAACGGGATACCAGGAAATGTATTTTGTGTTCACAGAAGAGCGGAGGGACTGGGAGACCCATGTTACTGACCAGACACTCTATATCAGTGATGACTGTCTGAATGTAGAGCTATTATTGTAACATGTAGATCACAAATTTGAACAAAGAAAATACCACTTACAGCACCTTTAACACATTCGGGGCCATTGGGGGCCGTCTAATATCACTCTAGATGGCCAGCATTTCCAAACAGACTTGCATAGTTCGTGAGGCTGTTTGTAGAGCTAAATCTATACTTTATAGTATTGCTATCTGTCCATTCTCATTGTCAATTGAGACACATTTTTTCATCAATACGTTCTCATTTTATAGCCTCATGAATATAAGCGTTGCTGCGTTATATGGGGTTTGGTCTAGTATATTTCCTGGAAGGCGAGATACAGGACGCTAAGCTAATAACGTTAAATCCAATGGCGTTTCGGCACTACAGAAGCTAGAGATAAAATGCAAAATGCACATTGTCGGTATTCATGGTCCACCATGAATGCATGAAGGGGGGGGGGGGGGGGCGGGGGACGTCGTTTCTGATTATTGATTACCAATAACCGCGTTAGCCTCAGTAGCCACATTCGCTGATCGGCTGGATGGCTATCATAACAAGGCCTGATCAGCGTGTAATTTACGTGAAAAAGATCTTACCGTGGGCCGGTTGGATCCCCAAAAGGATTTCCCAGTTATCGATCATCATCTGTCATCTGGTAGATCGATATGTCCATTGGCTGATGATATATTCCTTTACTGCATAGTGAATTCGGCGTCGCAAAAGGTATTCCAAGCTACAGGCTGAACATATAGAATCCAGCTAACTGGAAACTCCATTGAAAGTCAAAAAAAGAGTGCACCGTTCTGCCACAGGGCACACTGCATTATCGAGACAGCGCCCCTAAGAGGATCTGGCCGGTAATGCACTTTTCAGAATTCAAAGAGTAGGGTACTTCTGCAGTGCCGCTCGTGACCTTGAGTAGGTTATTAAAATGGAATAAAAGCCAAAACAACCTTGCCACGGACATGTCCGTGGATGGCCCTCTAGCGTTGGATTCGAAACACGGACATCTCCGTGGCTGGGCGCCAATGTGTTAATGACGACAGTTATTACAATAATTTTGAGCACGGATGTCAAACTCATTTAGTCATTTAGCTGATGCTTTTATCCAAAGTTACTTACAAGTTCTGTACGACAAGTCATCGGGAAGGGCACAACTCTATCAGCTGAGTAACAATGTTCATTGAGGTGTCTGTGTGTGTATGTGTGTGTGTGGATATGGTGCGTCTGTCTGAGTTTTTTATTCTAATGTTATTTATCTTGATTTTATTCAGTTTTTATTGCTAACCCTTTTTTTACACAGGATTTTAGCCTGTACCTTCTGGCAGGGGGACTGCCAATGGAAATTAGCCTTTTGGCTAAAATTGGGTGCATTTACATTTGTAAAATGTTTTATTAATGTACACTGTCCCCCTTGAACAAATAAAGTAAACCTAACCTATTAAAGTGTTGAGTGCTACAGTGTAGGTTAGTTTATTAGGACAAGTGCATGACAGTAAGGTTAGTTAGCGTTCGATACATTTTTTTTATACAATGTGTTTCTTCCCAGGCTGTTTGGGGGTCTCTTTCTGCATATCAAACTCTGAAGTCTTTAACATGATGTGTTTGTTTGCAGGCTGTTTGGGGGTCTCTTCCTGGATATCAAACGCAAGGTGCCTCACTTACTGTCCGACTACTACGACGCGTTCAGTCTGCAGTGTCTGGCCTCCGTCCTCTTCCTCTACTGCGCCTGCATGTCCCCTGTCATCACCTTCGGAGGCCTTCTGGGCGAGGCCACGGAGGGACGCATAGTAAGACCAGCCAGCGTGTACAAAACCATCTCCTCTCGTCCTCACATACTGACAAATACCTGCTATTTTAAACAGCCAGCGTGTCCAAAACCATCTCCTCTCGTCCTCTCGTCCTCACATACTGACAAATACCTGCTATTTTAAACAGCCAGCGTGTCCAAAACCATCTCCTCTCGTCCTCTCGTCCTCACATACTGACAAATACCTGCTATTTTAAACAGCCAGCGTGTCCAAAACCATCTCCTCTCGTCCTCTCGTCCTCTCGTCCTCACATACTGACAAATACCTGCTATTTTAAACAGCCAGCGTGTCCAAAACCATCTCCTCTCGTCCTCTCGTCCTCACATACTGACAAATACCTGCTATTTTAAACAGCCAGCGTGTCCAAAACGCTCTCCTCTCGTCCTCACATACTGACAAATACCTGCTATTTTAAACAGCCAGCGTGTCCAAAACGCTCTCCTCTCGTCCTCTCGTCCTCACATACTGACAAATACCTGCTATTTTAAACAGCCAGCGTGTCCAAAACGCTCTCCTCTCGTCCTCACATACTGACAAATACCTGCTATTTTAAACAGCCAGCGTGTCCAAAACGCTCTCCTCTCGTCCTCACATACTGACAAATACCTGCTATTTTAAACAGCCAGCGTGTTCAAAATGCTCTCCTCTCGTCCTCACATACTGACAAATACCTGCTATTTTAAACAGCCAGCGTGTCCAAAATGCTCTCCTCTCGTCCTCACATACTGACAAATACCTGCTATTTTAAACAGCCAGCGTGTCCAAAACGCTCTCCTCTCGTCCTCACATACTGACAAATACCTGCTATTTTAAACAGCCAGCGTGTCCAAAAACACTCTCCTCTCGTCCTCACATACTGACAAATACCTGCTATTTTAAACAGCCAGCGTGTCCAAAACGCTCTCCTCTCGTCCTCACATACTGACAAATACCTGCTATTTTAAACAGCCAGCGTGTCCAAAAACACTCTCCTATCGTCCTCTCGTCCTCACATACTGACAAATACCTGCTATTTTAAACAGCCAGCGTGTCCAAAACGCTCTCCTCTCGTCCTCACATACTGACAAATACCTGCTATTTTAAACAGCCAGCATGTCCAAAAACACTCTCCTCTCGTCCTCACATACTGACAAATACCTGCTATTTTAAACAGCCAGCGTGTCAAAAACGCTCTCCTCTCGTCCTCACATACTGACAAATACCTGCTATTTTAAACAGCCAGCGTCTCCAAAACGCTCTCCTCTCGTCCTCACATACTGACAAATACCTGCTATTTTAAACAGCCAGCATGTCCAAAAACACTCTCCTCTCGTCCTCACATACTGACAAATACCTGCTATTTTAAACAGCCAGCGTGTCCAAAACGCTCTCCTCTCGTCCTCACATACTGACAAATACCTGCTATTTTAAACAGCCAGCGTGTCAAAAACGCTCTCCTCTCGTCCTCACATACTGACAAATACCTGCTATTTTAAACAGCCAGCGTGTCCAAAACGCTCTCCTCTCGTCCTCACATACTGACAAATACCTGCTATTTTAAACAGCCAGCGTGTCCAAAACGCTCTCCTCTCGTCCTCACATACTGACAAATACCTGCTATTTTAAACAGCCAGCGTGTCCAAAAACACTCTCCTCTCGTCCTCTCGTCCTCACATACTGACAAATACCTGCTATTTTAAACAGCCAGCGTGTCCAAAACGCTCTCCTCTCGTCCTCACATACTGACAAATACCTGCTATTTTAAACAGCCAGCGTGTCCAAAACGCTCTCCTCTCGTCCTCACATACTGACAAATACCTGCTATTTTAAACAGCCAGCGTGTCCAAAAACACTCTCCTCTCGTCCTCACATACTGACAAATACCTGCTATTTTAAACAGCCAGCGTGTCCAAAACGCTCTCCTCTCGTCCTCACATACTGACAAATACCTGCTATTTTAAACAGCCAGCGTGTCCAAAGCGCTCTCCTCTCGTCCTCACATACTGACAAATACCTGCTATTTTAAACAGCCAGCGTGTCCAAATGCTATCCTCTCGTCCTCACATACTGACAAATACCTGCTATTTTAAACAGCCAGCGTGTCCAAAAACACTCTCCTCTCGTCCTCACATACAGACAAATACCTGCTATTTTAAACAGCCAGCGTGTCCAAAACGCTCTCCTCTCGTCCTCACATACTGACAAATACCTGCTATTTTAAACAGCCAGCGTGTCCAAAAACACTCTCCTCTCGTCCTCTCGTCCTCACATACTGACAAATACCTGCTATTTTAAACAGCCAGCGTGTCCAAAACGCTCTCCTCTCATCCTCACATACTGACAAATACCTGCTATTTTAAACAGCCAGCGTATCTAAAAACACTCTCCTCTCGTCCTCACATACTGACAAATACCTGCTATTTTAAACAGCCAGCGTGTCCAAAACACTCTCCTCTCGTCCTCACATACTGACAAATACCTGCTATTTTAAACAGCCAGCGTGTCCAAATGCTCTCCTCTCGTCCTCACATACTGACAAATACCTGCTATTTTAAACAGCCAGCGTGTCCAAAAACACTCTCCTCTCGTCCTCACATACTGACAAATACCTGCTATTTTAAACAGCCAGCGTGTCCAAAACGCTCTCCTCTCGTCCTCACATACTGACAAATACCTGCTATTTTAAACAGCCAGCGTGTCCAAAAACACTCTCCTCTCGTCCTCTCGTCCTCACATACTGACAAATACCTGCTATTTTAAACAGCCAGCGTGTCCAAAACGCTCTCCTCTCGTCCTCACATACTGACAAATACCTGCTATTTTAAACAGCCAGCGTGTCCAAAACGCTCTCCTCTCGTCCTCACATACTGACAAATACCTGCTATTTTAAACAGCCAGCGTGTCCAAAAACACTCTCCTCTCGTCCTCTCGTCCTCACATACTGACAAATACCTGCTATTTTAAACAGCCAGCGTGTCCAAAACGCTCTCTTCTCGTCCTCACATACTGACAAATACCTGCTATTTTAAACAGCCAGCGTGTCCAAAACGCTCTCCTCTCGTCCTCACATACTGACAAATACCTGCTATTTTAAACAGCCAGCGTCTCCAAAACGCTCTCCTCTCGTCCTCACATACTGACAAATACCTGCTATTTTAAACAGCCAGCGTGTCCAAAACGCTCTCCTCTCGTCCTCACATACTGACAAATACCTGCTATTTTAAACAGCCAGCGTGTCCAAAACGCTCTCCTCTCGTCCTCACATACTGACAAATACCTGCTATTTTAAACAGCCAGCGTCTCCAAAACGCTCTCCTCTCGTCCTCACATACTGACAAATACCTGCTATTTTAAACAGCCAGCATGTCCAAAAACACTCTCCTCTCGTCCTCACATACTGACAAATACCTGCTATTTTAAACAGCTAGCGTGTCCAAAACGCTCTCCTCTCGTCCTCACATACTGACAAATACCTGCTATTTTAAACAGCCAGCGTGTCCAAAACGCTCTCCTCTCGTCCTCACATACTGACAAATACCTGCTATTTTAAACAGCCAGCGTGTCAAAAACGCTCTCCTCTCGTCCTCACATACTGACAAATACCTGCTATTTTAAACAGCCAGCGTGTCCAAATGCTCTCCTCTCGTCCTCACATACTGACAAATACCTGCTATTTTAAACAGCCAGCGTGTCCAAAAACACTCTCCTCTCGTCCTCACATACTGACAAATACCTGCTATTTTAAACAGCCAGCGTGTCCAAAACGCTCTCCTCTCGTCCTCACATACTGACAAATACCTGCTATTTTAAACAGCCAGCGTGTCCAAAAACACTCTCCTCTCGTCCTCTCGTCCTCACATACTGACAAATACCTGCTATTTTAAACAGCCAGCGTGTCCAAAACGCTCTCCTCTCGTCCTCACATACTGACAAATACCTGCTATTTTAAACAGCCAGCGTGTCCAAAACGCTCTCCTCTCGTCCTCACATACTGACAAATACCTGCTATTTTAAACAGCCAGCGTGTCCAAAAACACTCTCCTCTCGTCCTCACATACTGACAAATACCTGCTATTTTAAACAGCCAGCGTGTCCAAAACACTCTCCTCTCGTCCTCACATACTGACAAATACCTGCTATTTTAAACAGCCAGCGTGTCCAAATGCTATCCTCTCGTCCTCACATACTGACAAATACCTGCTATTTTAAACAGCCAGCGTGTCCAAAAACACTCTCTTCTCGTCCTCACATACAGACAAATACCTGCTATTTTAAACAGCCAGCGTGTCCAAAAACACTCTCCTCTCGTCCTCTCGTCCTCACATACTGACAAATACCTGCTATTTTAAACAGCCAGCGTGTCCAAAACGCTCTCCTCTCGTCCTCACATACTGACAAATACCTGCTATTTTAAACAGCCAGCGTGTCCAAAACGCTCTCCTCTCGTCCTCACATACTGACAAATACCTGCTATTTTAAACAGCCAGCGTGTCCAAAACACTCTCCTCTCGTCCTCACATACTGACAAATACCTGCTATTTTAAACAGCCAGCGTCTCCAAAACGCTCTCCTCTCGTCCTCACATACTGACAAATACCTGCTATTTTAAACAGCCAGCGTGTCCAAAACGCTCTCCTCTCGTCCTCACATACTGACAAATACCTGCTATTTTAAACAGCCAGCGTGTCCAAATGCTCTCCTCTCGTCCTCACATACTGACAAATACCTGCTATTTTAAACAGCCAGCGTGTCCAAAAACACTCTCCTCTCGTCCTCACATACTGACAAATACCTGCTATTTTAAACAGCCAGCGTGTCCAAAACGCTCTCCTCTCGTCCTCACATACTGACAAATACCTGCTATTTTAAACAGCCAGCGTGTCCAAATGCTATCCTCTCGTCCTCACATACTGACAAATACCTGCTATTTTAAACAGCCAGCGTGTCCAAAAACACTCTCCTCTCGTCCTCACATACAGACAAATACCTGCTATTTTAAACAGCCAGCGTGTCCAAAACGCTCTCCTCTCGTCCTCACATACTGACAAATACCTGCTATTTTAAACAGCCAGCGTGTCCAAAAACACTCTCCTCTCGTCCTCTCGTCCTCACATACTGACAAATACCTGCTATTTTAAACAGCCAGCATGTCCAAAACGCTCTCCTCTCGTCCTCACATACTGACAAATACCTGCTATTTTAAACAGCCAGCGTGTCCAAAAACACTCTCCTCTCGTCCTCACATACTGACAAATACCTGCTATTTTAAACAGCCAGCGTGTCCAAAACACTCTCCTCTCTTCCTCACATACTGACAAATACCTGCTATTTTAAACAGCCAGCGTGTCCAAAACGCTCTCCTCTCGTCCTCACATACTGACAAATACCTGCTATTTTAAAAGCCAGCATGTCTAAAACACTCTCCTCTCGTCCTCACATACTGACAAATACCTGCTATTTTAAACAGCCAGCGTGTCCAAAACGCTCTCCTCTCGTCCTCACATACTGACAAATACCTGCTATTTTAAACAGCCAGCGTGTCCAAAAACACTCTCCTCTCGTCCTCACATACTGACAAATACCTGCTATTTTAAACAGCCAGTGTCCAAAACGCTCTCCTCTCGTCCTCACATACTGACAAATACCTGCTATTTTAAACAGCCAGCGTGTCCAAAACACTCTCCTCTCGTCCTCACATACTGACAAATACCTGCTATTTTACACAGCCAGCGTGTCCAAAACGCTCTCCTCTCGTCCTCACATACTGACAAATACCTGCTATTTTAAACAGCCAGCGTGTCCAAAACTCTCTCCTCTCGTCCTCACATACTGACAAATACCTGCTATTTTAAACAGCCAGCGTGTCCAAAAACACTCTCCTCTCGTCCTCACATACTGACAAATACCTGCTATTTTAAACAGCCAGCGTGTCCAAAACGCTCTCCTCTCGTCCTCACATACTGACAAATACCTGCTATTTTAAACAGCCAGCGTGTCCAAAACGCTCTCCTCTCGTCCTCACATACTGACAAATACCTGCTATTTTAAACAGCCAGCGTGTCCAAAACGCTCTCCTCTCGTCCTCTCGTCCTCACATACTGACAAATACCTGCTATTTTAAACAGCCAGCGTGTCCAAATGCTCTCCTCTCGTCCTCACATACTGACAAATACCTGCTATTTTAAACAGCCAGCGTGTCCAAAAACACTCTCCTCTCGTCCTCACATACTGACAAATACCTGCTATTTTAAACAGCCAGCGTGTCCAAAACGCTCTCCTCTCGTCCTCACATACTGACAAATACCTGCTATTTTAAACAGCCAGCGTGTCCAAATGCTCTCCTCTCGTCCTCACATACTGACAAATACCTGCTATTTTAAACAGCCAGCGTGTCCAAAAACACTCTCCTCTCGTCCTCACATACTGACAAATACCTGCTATTTTAAACAGCCAGCGTGTCCAAAACGCTCTCCTCTCGTCCTCACATACTGACAAATACCTGCTATTTTAAACAGCCAGCGTGTCCAAAACGCTCTCCTCTTGTCCTCACATACTGACAAATACCTGCTATTTTAAACAGCCAGCGTGTCCAAAACGCTCTCCTCTCGTCCTCACATACTGACAAATACCTGCTATTTTAAACAGCCAGCGTGTCCAAAACGCTCTCCTCTCGTCCTCACATACTGACAAATACCTGCTATTTTAAACAGCCAGCGTGTCCAAAAACACTCTCCTCTCGTCCTCTCGTCCTCACATACTGACAAATACCTGCTATTTTAAACAGCCAGCGTGTCCAAAACGCTCTCCTCTCGTCCTCACATACTGACAAATACCTGCTATTTTAAACAGCCAGCGTGTCCAAAACACTCTCCTCTCGTCCTCACATACTGACAAATACCTGCTATTTTAAACAGCCACCGTGTCCAAATGCTATCCTCTCGTCCTCACATACTGACAAATACCTGCTATTTTAAACAGCCAGCGTGTCCAAAAACACTCTCTTCTCGTCCTCACATACAGACAAATACCTGCTATTTTAAACAGCCAGCGTGTCCAAAAACACTCTCCTCTCGTCCTCTCGTCCTCACATACTGACAAATACCTGCTATTTTAAACAGCCAGCGTGTCCAAAACGCTCTCCTCTCGTCCTCACATACTGACAAATACCTGCTATTTTAAACAGCCAGCGTGTCCAAAACACTCTCCTCTCGTCCTCACATACTGACAAATACCTGCTATTTTAAACAGCCAGCGTCTCCAAAACGCTCTCCTCTCGTCCTCACATACTGACAAATACCTGCTATTTTAAACAGCCAGCGTGTCCAAAACGCTCTCCTCTCGTCCTCACATACTGACAAATACCTGCTATTTTAAACAGCCAGCGTGTCCAAATGCTCTCCTCTCGTCCTCACATACTGACAAATACCTGCTATTTTAAACAGCCAGCGTGTCCAAAAACACTCTCCTCTCGTCCTCACATACTGACAAATACCTGCTATTTTAAACAGCCAGCGTGTCCAAAACGCTCTCCTCTCGTCCTCACATACTGACAAATACCTGCTATTTTAAACAGCCAGCGTGTCCAAATGCTATCCTCTCGTCCTCACATACTGACAAATACCTGCTATTTTAAACAGCCAGCGTGTCCAAAACGCTCTCCTCTCGTCCTCACATACTGACAAATACCTGCTATTTTAAACAGCCAGCGTGTCCAAAAACACTCTCCTCTCGTCCTCACATACTGACAAATACCTGCTATTTTAAACAGCCAGCGTGTCCAAAAACACTCTCCTCTCGTCCTCACATACTGACAAATACCTGCTATTTTAAACAGCCAGCATGTCCAAAACGCTCTCCTCTCGTCCTCACATACTGACAAATACCTGCTATTTTAAACAGCCAGCGTGTCCAAAAACACTCTCCTCTCGTCCTCACATACTGACAAATACCTGCTATTTTAAACAGCCAGCGTGTCCAAAACACTCTCCTCTCGTCCTCACATACTGACAAATACCTGCTATTTTAAACAGCCAGCGTGTCCAAAACGCTCTCCTCTCGTCCTCACATACTGACAAATACCTGCTATTTTAAAAGCCAGCATGTCTAAAACACTCTCCTCTCGTCCTCACATACTGACAAATACCTGCTATTTTAAACAGCCAGCGTGTCCAAAACGCTCTCCTCTCGTCCTCACATACTGACAAATACCTGCTATTTTAAACAGCCAGCGTGTCCAAAAACACTCTCCTCTCGTCCTCACATACTGACAAATACCTGCTATTTTAAACAGCCAGTGTCCAAAACGCTCTCCTCTCGTCCTCACATACTGACAAATACCTGCTATTTTAAACAGCCAGCGTGTCCAAAACACTCTCCTCTCGTCCTCACATACTGACAAATACCTGCTATTTTAAACAGCCAGCGTGTCCAAAACGCTCTCCTCTCGTCCTCACATACTGACAAATACCTGCTATTTTAAACAGCCAGCGTGTCCAAAACTCTCTCCTCTCGTCCTCACATACTGACAAATACCTGCTATTTTAAACAGCCAGCGTGTCCAAAAACACTCTCCTCTCGTCCTCTCGTCCTCACATACTGACAAATACCTGCTATTTTAAACAGCCAGCGTGTCCAAAACGCTCTCCTCTCGTCCTCACATACTGACAAATACCTGCTATTTTAAACAGCCAGCGTGTCCAAAACGCTCTCCTCTCGTCCTCACATACTGACAAATACCTGCTATTTTAAACAGCCAGCGTGTCCAAAACGCTCTCCTCTCGTCCTCTCGTCCTCACATACTGACAAATACCTGCTATTTTAAACAGCCAGCGTGTCCAAATGCTCTCCTCTCGTCCTCACATACTGACAAATACCTGCTATTTTAAACAGCCAGCGTGTCCAAAAACACTCTCCTCTCGTCCTCACATACTGACAAATACCTGCTATTTTAAACAGCCAGCGTGTCCAAAACGCTCTCCTCTCGTCCTCACATACTGACAAATACCTGCTATTTTAAACAGCCAGCGTGTCCAAATGCTCTCCTCTCGTCCTCACATACTGACAAATACCTGCTATTTTAAACAGCCAGCGTGTCCAAAAACACTCTCCTCTCGTCCTCACATACTGACAAATACCTGCTATTTTAAACAGCCAGCGTGTCCAAAACGCTCTCCTCTCGTCCTCACATACTGACAAATACCTGCTATTTTAAACAGCCAGCGTGTCCAAAACGCTCTCCTCTCGTCCTCACATACTGACAAATACCTGCTATTTTAAACAGCCAGCGTGTCCAAAACGCTCTCCTCTCGTCCTCACATACTGACAAATACCTGCTATTTTAAACAGCCAGCGTGTCCAAAACGCTCTCCTCTCGTCCTCACATACTGACAAATACCTGCTATTTTAAACAGCCAGCGTGTCCAAAAACACTCTCCTCTCGTCCTCTCATACTGACAAATACCTGCTATTTTAAACAGCCAGCGTGTCCAAAACGCTCTCCTCTCGTCCTCACATACTGACAAATACCTGCTATTTTAAACAGCCAGCGTGTCCAAAACGCTCTCCTCTCGTCCTCACATACTGACAAATACCTGCTATTTTAAACAGCCAGCGTGTCCAAAACGCTCTCCTCTCGTCCTCACATACTGACAAATACCTGCTATTTTAAACAGCCAGCGTGTCCAAAAACACTCTCCTCTCGTCCTCACACACTGACAAATACCTGCTATTTTAAACAGCCAGCGTGTCCAAAACGCTCTCCTCTCATCCTCACATACTGACAAATACCTGCTATTTTAAACAGCCAGCGTGTCCAAAACTCTCTCCTCTCGTCCTCACATACTGACAAATACCTGCTAGTAATGTGTGTCTCTCTGATCCTCCAGAAGCCATTGAATCCCTGTGTGTCTCTCTGATCTTCCAGAAGCCATTGAATCCCTGTGTCCTCTCTGAACCTCCAGAGTGCCATTGAATCCCTGTGTGTCTCTCTGATCCTCCAGAAGCCATTGAATCCCTGTGTCCTCTCTGATCCTCCAGAAGCCATTGAATCCCTGTGTCCTCTCTGATCCTCCAGAGTGCCATTGAATCCCTGTTCGGAGCCTCCATGACGGGCATCGCCTATTCCTTGTTTGCCGGCCAGCCGCTCACCATCCTAGGCAGCACGGGGCCGGTGCTCGTATTTGAAAAGATATTGTTCAAATTCTGCAAGTATGTTTAAAGTCTAATGCTTATGTAACAGGTGTGATTTAAAATAACATTCAAAGTCCACGGATTCAAAGCTCATGATTTCAAACCGCCTGGGCCTGTCCTTTATACCGGCAGCCATCAGGCTCAACAACTAAGGGCTTGGACGGAACTATCACTGTCAGAACTCGGGACTTGAGAACTAGAGACTCACATCACCGTACTGACTATCTTGTATTTTGCACTAGAGACTCATATCACTGGACTCTTATCACTGTCGACTATGTTGTGTTTTGTACTTTTTTTTTATATTACATTGTATTTGTATTTATATTTTATAGTGTATCTATAGTGTAGATAGATACTGGACTGTGCAGCTATGTATCCCCCATGCTGCTTTGACACCCGAATTCCCCCAAGGGGATTAATAAAGGAGCATCTTATTTATTCTGGGGAGCGCTTGTAGAGCAAGATCAGACTGGGAGACAGTAGGACTCTAACATGGTGTGTACCTGGTGATATAGAAGCACAAGACACAGTATCAGGTGGGCTCCACACCAAGGTAGAGCTACAATAATAAAATAAATACAAATACGCTCATTGGCCAAGAGCTACATGAAGCACAAACTGCTAAGTACACGGCTCACTCAACTTGTACAGTAAAATATCATATTCTACCAGATCCTTGTAGCTTAACATTATACATGTCATATTCTACCAGATCCTTGTAGTTTATCATTATACATATCATATTCTACCAGATCATTGTAGCTTAACATTATACATATCATATTCTACCAGATCCTTGTAGTTTATCATTATACATATAATATTCTACCAGATCCTTGTAGTTTATCATTATACATATCATATTCTACCAGATCCTTGTAGTTTAACATTATCCATATCATATTCTACCAGATCCTTGTAGTTTATCATTATACATATATTATACCAGATCATTGTAGCCTAATATTATACATATCATAATCTACCAGATCCTTGTAGTTTAACAGTATACATATCATATTCTACCAGATCCTTGTAACTTAACATTATACATATCATATTATACCAGATCCTTGTAGTTTAACATTATACATATCATATTCTACCTTGTAGTTTAACATTATACATATTATAGGGCGGCTATGTGGCGTAGTGGGCAAGGCGCTCGCCATGAAATGCTGGAGACGCTGGGCTCGTCAGTTCGAGCCCAGCGCTCCACATTTGCTTTCAGTTTAGCTTAACATTATACATATCATATTCTACCAGATCATTGTAGCTTAACATTATACATATCATATTCTACCAGATCCCTGTAGTTTAACATTATACATATCATATTCTACCTTGTAGCTTAACATTATACATATCATATTATACCAGATCATTGTAGCCTAACATTATACATATCATAATCTACCAGATCCTTGTAGCTTAACATTATACATATCATATTCTACCAGATCATTGTAGCTTAACATTATACATATCATATCATCTTCACAACATATCCAGACAGTGGCAAGTGGATACAAAGATAACCCTGTTAGAATAGAATAGAATAGAATAGAAATACTTTTATTATCCAGAGGGACATTTTATCACTGCAAATCGCTCAACATAAAAAATGTAGACAGAACAGGTCACGAATAAGAATAATAAAACAAATCAAATTGCCTAAGATAAGAGTAGAATAAAATAGAATAAAAATGGAATAAAATATACAGTAAATAAATACAGTAAAAATATACTGAGGTCTACAGTAGGTGTAATATTGTGCTGTTTCAAAAGTCCATGGAAGATGGTAACTGTCACTCTGTGCTCAGTGATGCAGTGAGGCACAGTGATGCATTGTATAGTCTGATGGCTGTTGGAATGAAGGTTTCATCTACCAGATAGTGCTTATCATTCTTCAGGAAACACTGCTCATTCAGCATGAAAGAAAAGCATTCAAAAATTACTAATCGACTATGAAAGTCTTGGTTGGCGAAGACCAAACCAAATGATTAATTGACTGAGAGGGTGAAACCCGTCCTAAGCCCGTCTCCCAGTGGCCAGCATTACGGCTTCATATCGGTAAGCACCATGTCATATAGCATGTAGACAGTGGAGACTCGTGGCATTTGGCTCAGACTGCTATGGTCACACTAGGGCTGTCCCCGACTAAGGATTTGGATAGTCGACTATGATTGGCCGAAATTAGCCGATAGTTGACTATTAATTGACTATAAAAAAAATATGTATCATTCCATTTGGGCTGGGGGGGGTGCTTAATGTTTGAAGGAGTCAACGGAAGGCTTCTTGTCCTCTGCAAAAGCATGCAATTGGTCTACTGATGGATACATCTTGATATTTGTCTAGTCTAGTGTGTTCATTAGATGGGTGAAATCCTCTTTCAGTGCCTCTGTGCCTGTTTTCTTAGGCAGTTAGTCTCTGGTATGCATGCCATTAGCGTTAGCCACGCTTCTAGGCCTCTTTTCTTTTGGAAATAATGATAATTTTTTTTTTTTTTAACTAAGAGGTTGGCAGTCGACTACGGCTCCTTTCGACCGATTAATCGACTATCCGACTAATAGGGGTCAGCCCTAGGTCACACTGTACATTTAATTTATACATAGTACATCCGTCTGATAATCTGCGATTACATTGTATCTGCTTTCTGGAGTGATTGGAAAAGACCCGTCCTGATTATACTGATAGGAATAAAAGAGCATTACGCTACCATCGTGATAATGGCTTTTTCCTGTCCGGCGTATTGTATCCGGATGTGATCTGTGTAAAGATTTGCACATATTGTGTCATCGTGTTCGATATCACTTCTCAGAACACACATACTTACATACTTTTATGGGACTTTGAATTTGCATGCCCGTTTTATTTTTATGGTTAGTTTTTATGTTTTGCTGCTTTATTTGATTCCTTAAATTAATTGATGAATTGGTGTTGTGTTTTTTCTATAGATAAGATAAGATATTCCTTTATTGATCCCCTTGGGGAAATGTGGGCATCATAGCAGCATGGGGGAGGGGGAGGGGGAGGTACAGGTATGGGCAGGGTAATAGTAGAAAGATATAGGCAATAAAATAAAATCGGAAATTATTTTATATATAATATAAAATATGATAAAAATAAACCATGTAAACAAAGGTGCAGATGAGGGTCTGTATGCCCCATCAGTTATATTATACGTTACAATACATCTGAATGCTATGATAAACGATAAAGTGCTACAGTAACATATATACTGTACGGACTATCTAAACGGACAAAATATAACGTATGATGTATATCACGGCATACATACCTTATGCATACTGCACCTTATGTGTATACTGTATACTTACTTCATCAGAGCATATATTTAGCATTTTTAGATTAGATATATTAGATTAGATATTAGTTATTTGATTATATATATATTGTAACTATATTTATTGTAGGGCAAATATAACTGAGAGGGCATACATACCCTCATCTTGCACCTTGACCTTTTTACACTGCCTACTTGCCCATATGAGCATGTCCAGAGTTAATTATATTGTTATATTGTTTACACTGCCTATTTTTATTCTATTAACACTTTGGTCACCAGGCTTATATTCATAATAAACCATCCCACGCCAGCTCTATTTGTCTATGGAGAAGTTCCCCTTCTTTGCAGGGCTATAACTTTTTAAATTGTATTGCTAAATTGACATTACTATGGCCCATTCAACGTCAAGTATCTATTGTTCAGGGTGTAGCAACGTTATACTTTTTCATTCACATATTCATACTAAAATACGGTCTAAAGTATAAGTATGTTTTTATCGTTTTCTGCAGCATTCTCCAGAACGTGATTTATAGCCCTAAATGCATTATATTGATGATCAAATACAGTTTGATAGCGATCTGCGCGAGATAAAAAATTTCAAATGGACGTGCTTCTAGAAGTTACTACTTATCATCTGATATTGACCGGATGGGGGGGGTGGTCGTTTATAATTCTGTGGCCAACGTTAGATGATTCATCTAGTGTGGGTGATATGATCATTAGAGCAGTTTGTATCGAACACGTTAAAAAATAACGCTGAAACTTACCGTAGCTTCCTCGTAGCGTTGGGCGATGAGCGTGGAGCAGAAATATTCCTATTATGGGATGTTGAAATATGCGATCCATCTCCAGGTTGTATAATAGTATATACGTCCAAATCATGTTGTTTATCGAGTTATTGGTAACGGATTGCTATCCATTGTGTCTAGCACGAGTCCCGGGACTATTAGCGAGTGATCGGACCGAATTGGAATGAGCACCAGCTTCCGTTTCCGGTTTGAGCGATCCGCCAATCGGCCACCAGATGGCGCTCTTGAACCGTTGGAGAGTTGAGAGGGGATCAACAGTAGATCTCAAGTCTCCGGGGGAGAAATATGATTGCGATCACAGATTTTTGAAATATTGATCTCAATGACGTGGTACGGCGTCTTTGGCAGAATGAGCATGGCGGGGAATGACGTGGTAAGGCGTTTTTGGTGACCAAAGTGTTAAAATGTTTACTTCTCCACTGTACTATAATTCTATGACCTGTATCATGTCTTTTGTACCTGTACCTCCCCTCCCACATGCTGCTATGATGCCTGCATTTCCCCAAGGGGATCAATAAAGGAATATCTTATCTCATCTTATTATCTACTGTAATTGTCCTGTAAAGTTTGTCCCTCCCTGTGTCTCTCCACGCAGGGAGTTCGGGTACTCCTACCTGTCCCTGAGAGTGTGCATCGGCCTGTGGACGGCGTTCATGTGCATCGTGCTGGTGGCCACAGACGCCAGCTCCCTGGTCTGCTACATCACACGCTTCACAGAGGAGGCCTTCGCCTCCCTCATCTGCATCATCTTCATCTACGAGGCCTTGGAGAAGCTGATCCACCTGGGGGTTCACTACCCCTTCAACAAGAACAACAACCTGGACAGACTCACCCTGTACTCGTACGTTGACAATCATTATTTAACATAATCACAAACCTTTATATTTAAACTCGTAAGCCACTGAGGTTACCCTCATTTACAGCAATGACGAGCTCACAAAACAAGACACAGTTATGTATCAGCAATTTTTATATAGATCCCCTTGGGGGAAATTCGGGCGTCATAGCAGCATGGGCGAGGGGGGAGTGGAGGTACAGGTATGGGCAGGGTTATTTTAGGCAATAAAATTAGATCTGAATATTACAGTGTAAATAAACTGCAGATGAGGGTCAGTACGCCCTATCGGTTATAATATACGTTGCGATAAATATAGGCAATAAAGATTCTCATATAAATATAGGCAATAAAGATTCTCATTACTCATACTATGAGGAAAAGTAAACCGTATACACAAGGTGCAGGTGAGGGTCTGTATCCTAACTGGCATGATATACGTCATATGTTGTAGTCCGTGCAGGTTTTGGTCGTTAAGAGTCAGACGCACTTAGTTTACATTTACATTTAGTCATGGTTGAAGAAGTGCGTCTTTAGTCGACGGCGAAAGATTGGACGGGTTTCGGCTGTCCTAACTGGGGTGGGTAGTTCATTCCACCATTGTGGGGCAAGGACTGAGAAAAGCATAGTGGTCATACAGGTTTTGGTGGTTAAGAGTCAGACACATGGGGCGGCTAGGTGGTGTAGTGGGCAAGGCGCTCGCCATCAACGCTGGAGACGCTGGGTTCGAGTCCAGCTCTCGGCGTTGCTATCAGCTTGGCTGGTCGTTCATACTAACACAATTGGCAGTGTTAGGGGTGGGAAAGCTGATGGGTGGGTCCTGGGCGTTGTGGACAGCGACCTCTACAGTTCGGTCGGGGCGCCTGCACAGCGAGGGTAGGATCTGGAGGGAGGTAGTGTGACCTTCCACACGTTACACTCTCCCGGTGAGAATCTGCGCTGCCAGGCTGGCTACCGGCTGGCTGCACATGTGTCGGAGGAAAGCATGTGACAGTCTCTGGCCTCCCGGACCAACAGTAGGGGGGAGTGCGCAACAACCAGGAAGGGGGTTGGGAATTGGCATAACGACTAACAGTGGGATGGGAGAAAAACCGGAAAAAGGAGGGGGAAAAAAAGATTAAAAAAAAAAAAAAGAGTCAGACACATTTAGTGCTCAGACGTTCCTAGTAGTTCTCCAGTTCTGCATTTCTGAAAAGGAATCCTTGACAGACAGGTGAGGGATCTCTTTTTCCAGTGACTCACGTGTCCACGTGCCCCCCCCCCCCCCCCCACAGGTGTTCATGCATGGAGCCCACCGACCCCAGTAACAGCACCTTGAAATACTGGGAGGTCAACAATATCACCGCTTCAGAGATCTACTGGGAGGCCCTGGAGGTCAAGGTATCGCACAGAGCAGTCACGGACAACCTGTACACAGGAGTAACTGGAAATGATCTGATTAAAGACAAAGGCAGAGAGACTGAAAAGAGCACATTTTAGGCTTGTTCCCCCATAAAGTGGCATCGTCGCCCAGATGGAGTAGGCTCAGCGGAGGAGATTAAGGATATGCGGGCTGGATTATGTTGGATTAGCCACGCCAAATCACTATAAAAGCACTTCTTCTCTTTTTTGGTACTCAATTGAAGTTTTTGTAGACGGGGGATGCACGTGGTAATCTTAAATCTACAGACGTTAATGTTAATCCCATGTAGGCCTGGCGAGTTTGCTGCGTTTGACCCCGCTGCCCCTCTACCTGTCCTTGTTGTCGTGGTTGTTGCAGACCTGCGTTGACAAGCGAGGGGAGTTTGTGGGCAAGGCCTGTGGCCCCCACGGCCCCTACATCCCCGACGTCCTCTTCTGGTGCGTCATCCTCTTCTTCTCCACCGTCTTCCTGTCTGCCTTCCTCAAAGAGTTCAAGTTCAAGAGCTACTTCCCCACCAAGGTACATCTGTTCCACTGTGTGCTCGGTGGGCTTTTGGATGGTAGAACGGTGCAGTGGCGCACTCTAGCGGTGATATGCAGGTAGTGCGTAGTCTGTGGAAAGTTCAGTACAGTTTGTTTGCTCACACTGAGGAATCATTCTGATCCAGATACGTTTGTTTCCTCCTCTTCTCAGGTGAGATCCATTATCAGTGACTTTGCTATCGTCTTCACCATCTTCATCATGGTCACAGTGGATTATGCCCTAGGCATTCCTTCTCCAAAACTAAAGGTTCCCAGTGTGTTTAAGGTGAGTTACACTGCAGCATGTATTATATATATATATATAATTATTATCCAGATATTGCTCCATTTGTGTGCCACCATTTAAAAAAATGTGTTTAAAAACTGACACTGTAAGGATGGCTCTACTGCTATTCGTTTTTACTGAATCTGCACTTATATTTCATTCATTCATATACACCAGTGATATCATCGGGGACATTAAATCCTTGTGTTGTGTTAATTACAGCTCAGTGAAATGATAAGGTATCAGTCCCTATAAGACAAGGTGTTGTGTTAATTACAGCTCAATGAAAAGATAAGGCATCAGTCCCTATAAGACAAGGTGTTGTGTTAATTACAGCTTAATGAAATGATAAGGTATCAGTCCCTATAAGACAAGGTGTTGTGTTAATTACAGCTTAATGAAATGATAAGGTAGCAGTCCCTACAAGACAAGGTGTTGTGTTAATTACAGCTTAATGAAATGATAAGGTAGCAGTCCCTAAAGACAAGGTGTTGTGTTAATTACAGCTTAATGAAAATGATAAGGTAGCAGTCCCTAAAGACAAGGTGTTGTGTTAATTACAGCTCAATGAAATTATAAGGTAACAGTCCCTAAAGACAAGGTGTTGTGTTAATTACAGCTCAATGAAAATATAAGGTAGCAGTCCCTATAAGACAAGGTGTTGCTGTTTTTCATTTCATTGAGCTGTAATTAACACAACACAAGGATTCAATGCCCCTGATGACATCACTGGTGGCCCATATTCAAACTCATTTACTCTCAATAAACTGTCAAACTAAATGACTGTGTGTAAAACCTTTTAGAGTTTTGGGATGTGTGTGAGATTATGAGCAAAATAATCTCTGAAGGACCACAAGGGAAACAAGCTGTGACGGTTTACTGTGTAAAACATGTTTCATAGTTTATTTTCGTCTATGTGGCATCAATTGGGGCGACAATGGCTCGGGAAGTAGAGCAGTCGTCTGGTAATCCGGAGTTTCGCGGTTCGATTGCCGCTCCTCCCTTGCAGCGTGCCGATGTGTTCTTGAGCAAGATACTTAACCCCTAACTGCTCCCGATGAGCAGGTCGGCACCTTCTGACCCCTTGATTTGAACCTTTTTGACCAAAGTGCACTTTTTTTGTACTGACTGAATTTATTTATTAGACTTGACAGATCAGCTATATAAGGATCCTGTTCTAACAGTGTCATGTTTCCTGTGTTTTAATAATGTCATGTATGTGTAACGGAGGTACCGCAGTCTATCCACAGTCACGAGGTACAGTAAGTGAAGTGGCTGTGGACGTTAAGCGGTACTGCAAGTAAACTCACTCCCCAGAGGCATCCAGACCCAGTAGCAAGAAGTGAATTCACCTCTTGGTATAGTGGTCTGTGATGCCGCCCGCGACACGGGAGACCGGGGTTCAACTCCCACTCAGGGCGATCCCTTAACAGGGGTCGAATCAAAACAAACACAACGCAGTAAGATCACACCGGCTACACGTGGTGCCGTGACCCGGATGCCCTGGGTGGAGTGAGTTTAGGGGGGTGAGTGTAACGGAGGTACCGCAGTCTATCCACAGTCACGAGGTACAGTAAGTGAAGTGGCTGTGGATGTTAAGCGGTACTGCAAGGAAACTCACTCCTAGTGAGATCTTTTTTTTTTCTCTTCTCTTTCTTTTCTTTTTTATTCTTTATCATTATTATTATTATTTTAATTTTTCTTGTTTAACTGTGGATTGTGTTTCTTTTATAATGGTGTAAATGATTATTTGTGTAAATAAGGTTATACGCCGACCATTAAGAAAATACATGTTAGTTTAGGAATAAGGGGCAGGTAAGTATAAGATTTATTCTTCTTCCTGCTCCTTTTGTCCATGGAATGGCTATTTATGATTTTTTAATGAAGAAACTATGATTGTATTATTCCATGTGGCAAATAAAAACTCTGAACTGAACTGAACTCCCCAGAGGCATCCAGACCCAGTAGCAAGAAGTGAATTCACCTCTTGGTATAGTGGTCTGTGATGCCGCCCGCGACGCGGGAGACCGGGGTTCAACTCCCACTTAGGGCGATCCCTTAACGGGTCGAATCGAAACAAACACAACGCAGTAAGATCACACCGGCTACATATGTCTCTTGTCCCTTGTTTTGTCCTGGATGTGTATAAGTGCAGTTGTTTGCCGTATTCATGCCTTAAATTTCCCCTTGCGGGACTAATAATTTTTTTTTTATTGAATTTTATTGAATTGCATGGTTGCCTCTGTCTGTGTGTGAATGTGTGAGTGAATGGGTAAAATATGAGGAACAAAATTGTAAAGCGCTTTGGATAAAAGCTCGATATAAATGCACCATTTATCAATGCCAATATTGCACAACTGCGGCCTGTAAGATCGTCAGGGTTCTGAGACACGCGTTGCACCGCCAAGGTTTAGTAACAATACAGATTGAGCTGGACAGAGAACCTTATGCTGCAGAAAGTACGAGGCGTGTCATAATCAAGACATCAGTCATAATGATGTGAGTCTGAATAACAACAACAATTCAAAACTCGAAGAGGTTTTGCACATATTAGGAATGTCTCACCACTAAGTGTGTCTGACTCTTAATCACTAAGTGTGTCGGACGTGGGGCGGCACGGTGGCACAGTGGTTAGCACTGCTGCCTCACAGCAAGAAGGTCCTGGGTTCGAACCCCAGCAAGGGGCCTCCAAACTCTGTGTGGAGTTTCCATGTTCTCCCTGTGTTCGCGTGGGTTTCCTCTGGGTACTCCAGTTTCCTCCCACACCATAAAGACATGCATGTTAGGCATGGACTACAGATGGAAACTAGCTAATTAGCTCAAATCTGGCACATTTACAAAAAATAAATAAATACATTTAAATAACCACCAAAACCTGCACGATTACAACATATGATGTATATCATGCCAGTTAGGGTACTGCACCTTGTGTATACTGCACCTTGTGTATAGATTCAAGATGCAAGATTCAAGAGGTTTATTTATCACATACATACCAGGGCATATACCAGGGCCATGCCCGCTTCGATTGTGCAAGAATACAATAGTAAATAAAAAGTAGAAGATGATAAAGTAGACATAAAATAGATATGATAAAATACTCTTAATCATAGTATATAATTCAGATATAAATTCTCTATTACCTATATTTATTGTAACATGTAATATAACTGTAGCTGAGGGGCTACACAACCCGGACTGTATTAAAAGATTGTTTAGATTAAACCACTACTAAATATTATTACTTGCCAGACAGTACAGTTAGATAAATATGGCAGACACTCAATTGATGGCACGGGGACAAGGATATCAAGTTTACAGTATTTTAATCGTCATATCAATTATACAACTGAATTATCACGTTGCTCTTTTAATAGTAGAATGTCAGAGTATCAAAGTCAGGGGGAATGAATATTTCCTAGGTTAAGAATACTCGACCGGAGCTCTGCAGGGAGTGAGAGGAGGTGATACAGGGCAAAGCAAGGGGGGTAGCTGGAGACGATGATTTCCCTCTCTGGAGTTGTAATCTCCGGAGGAATTGAAGAATGGTCGGATAATCCTGTGGTCGCTGAAGAAAAGGGGTCTCGTACGGAACCGGTCCTTGTAATCCTAGCGCCCGATGGCAGGGTTAATAGCTCTTAATCCAAAGCCCGATGGCATAGATGGTAGCTAGCTAGCTTCGTTTGTACTGGAAGCTAGCCCGATGACGGTCTTCAGGGAGTAGTTAGATCCAAACGCTGATGGTTTTAACTATACGTTTCTCCACGTTACTTCGCTTACACAAGTCACTATACTGCGCCAATAATGGCTCTACAATATTATGGTCGTATCTAAGTAGCTACTAGCTATCCGTAACGATACACCGCTGGTAGGTCTGTGTACAATTGTACCGAACGTATTACAATCTCGCTCTGCTGCTTCTCCTGTTATGATACTGCCGACTCGTTACTTCCACTGCTGTTAGGTTACTGCTCACACGGCTGCTTGCGCCATCTACAATATATATACTCAGACTGATTTCTAGAGCGCAGCCGATTTACCTGTCCGGAATCAATGCGCCTGCTATGGGCATGTCTGAACTTGCCCGGACACGTCTTTGAACTCTGTCTGAGGGGCTCGTCTGCTGGCGCCTCCAATGTCAAGGGCGGTGCCCAATGAGGCGAGCTAATAATACTATGGTGCAAACGGATGGCTTAAAGGTATATAGCTTATATATATAAACAATATACAAGTTATACAAAATAATAAATGCAGACTTTCAGTATTAATCTGGACCCTTCAGAACAGCCGCCTCCTAATTAGTCCGCACCTAATTAGTAAATAAATGGGCACAGATTAAAATTAAAGTCAAGTCAACTTCTCCATAATGTGCTATGGGGAGTTGGAAATAATCTATAAAGTCAGTGGGTTATCGTCGTCGTCAGGGGGTTTAGGGATCTCAGGCAGCTCTATCAACTTGGCTACTGGTCTGGTGTAGGTCCGCCCTTGGACGATGACTTCTGCCGCTCTGACCTTCCCATCGGAACCAGTAATCACTCTGCTCACACGGCCGGCCGGCCACGTAGCTCGGGGTAGTGACTGGTCTATTATCATCACGACGGTATTCACTGTCAGGTTGTCCCTGTCTTTAACCCACTTCTGACGGGCTTGAAGGGATGGCAGATAGTGTAGGAGGAAGCGGGCCCAAAACTGGTCGGCCAGTATTTGGCTGTGTCTCCACATCCTCCGGCCGTTCATCTCGTCCTGTCTGTACACCGTCTGAGGAAGGGCAGGGTCCAGCCGCTCCATCAAGAGGTAGTTTGGGGTGATGGGGTCGATGTCCGCTACGTCGCTTGAAACGTAGCCGAGGGGCTTAGAGTTCAGGACGCCCTCGATCTCTGTGAGGACCGTAGCCAGGACTTCCTCGCCCACGGTCTGGGCCCCAAGTACGGTGTACATAGCAGTCTTTATGGATCGGACCTCTCTCTCCCACGTTCCCCCGAAATGGGGGGCGTTCGGGGGGTTGAACTGGAAGGTGACCTGAGCAGGAGCGAGGCGGATCTTGAGTTCTTCACCCATAGTCAGGAAGCTCTCTCTCAGTTCCGTGTCTCCTCCTCGGAAATGTGTCCCTTGGTCGGACAATAGCACTGATGGGGTCCCTCTCCTTGCTTGGAACCTCCGGAATGACATGAGGAACGAGTCTGTACTCATGGTCTGGAGGAGCTCAATGTGAACAGCTCGGGTGGTCATGCACTTGTACACGATGCCCCACCTCTTCTCTGTCCCTCTTCCTTTCTTGACGTTGAATGGGCCGAAGCAGTCCACGCCCGTGGAGTGGAAGGCCCGCTCGCGGAGGCGGCAGGGAGGCAGGTCGGCCATCATCGGAATACTAGGCTGTGCCCTCCACTTGCGACAGGTTGGGCAAGTCCGTTGGAATCGACGTACAGCTTCTCTCCCTTGGAGTATCCAGAAGCGCCGTCGGATCTCCGCAAAGACTCGCTCGGCCCCCGCGTGGTGCACCACCTTGTCGTACTTCTGTATGATCAGCTCTGTTATCTTGTGTCGACTGTTGAGGACGATGGGATGCTTAGCATCTTCGGTCACGTCCGGGGCCCGTCTCAATCGACCACCCACCCTGATGAGGTGCTGGGCGTCGAGCTCTGGGGCTAAGGTGAGGAGTCGACTGTCTGAGGGGACTGGCTTTTCCCCTCTCAGACAATCTAGTTCTTCTGGGAAGGAGTCTCTTTGTGCTCTCTTTAGTAGAAGAAGTTCTGCTTCCTCGTAGTTCGATGCGTCGAGGTCTGTGGTGGGGGGAAGCTCCGGGTGGTGCCATAAGAATGTCCTTTTCTGAGCACTCTCAAAGGTTAAACAGTCGTCTAGGTCCGGGTCCGTTGGAGCCGGGGCTTGAGTCAGCCCGCAGAACATAGACTTCTTTATCTCTGACTCATCTTGGTTCGCCTCCCGTGGTGTGGGGATAGGCCACTTCTCCTCCGGGAGCTTGAGGAACTCAGGACCATCACTGTAAGGGTTAGGACGTGTGAGGTCGTCTAGGGACATCCCCCGTGTGATGACATCCACCGGGTTCTGCTTGGTGTCAACGTATCTCCAACATGCTGCTCCTACCAGGTTTTGGATCTCGGTGACTCGGACTCCGACGAAAACCTTGTACCGACAGAAGTCGGACTGGATCCAGGTGAGCACGGTCATAGAGTCTGACCATAGGATGATCTCACGCACCGGTATGGTGAGTTCACTTTGTATCATCTTTGCGAGTTGCACGCCTACCAGAGCTGCGCAGAGCTCTAGTCGCGGGATCGACTGCTGCTTGCGGGGAGCTATCCTCGAGCGGGCCAGGACGAAGGCTACGTGGACTTCTCCTCCCTCTTCTCGGGCTCTCAGGTAAGCCACCGATCCGTACGCCACTTCAGAGGCGTCACTGAAGACGTGCAGGTCTATCTGACACGTCTCCAACCGCACTCTAGGGGGGAAGTAACTCCGTTGGATGGTCACATCTCGGAGTGAGTCAAGTTCATCCTCCCATTCTCTCCATGTGGAAGCCAGGTGCTCGGGTATGGGGTCGTCCCAGCCCTGCTCCTTGTCCCACAGTTCTCTCACCAGCATATTCGCCCGAGTGGTGTAGGGGAGGATACATCCCATTGGGTTGTACTGGCTGGCGAGTGTTCGGTACACGCTCTGCCGAGTGGTCAGTCTAATCTTGGACGTCTCCTGATCCGTCCTCAGGGGTGTGTGTCTGTAGTGAAGCGAGTCCGTCTTGAAATGCCAGACAAGGCCCAGGGTCATCTCTTGCGCTTCGCCTGGGGTGTGCGCCATCCAGGTCTCGCTGCTCGCGGCCTTGGTCTCTGGGGGGAGGCTTCGGAGGACTTGAGGGTCACTGCTGGCCCATTGTCTGAGGTCGAATCCACCTTTGACCAATGAAGCTCTTAGCTTCAGTAGGATGTTCTCTGCTTCTTCTGGCGTAGATACGCTCTGTAGGCAGTTGTCCACGCAGAAACTTCTTTCCACGCTGTGTCGGACCTCCTCGTCGGCTCCGGGGTCTTCGGCCACGTGCTTCTGTAACGCGAACGTGGTGCAGCACGGGCTGCAGGTGGTGCCGAATGGGAGTACCTCCCATTGGTATATCGAGGGTTGTTCGTCGTCGAGCCTCTCTCTCCACAGGAACCTCAGTAGAGGCTTGTCTTCCTCCATCAGTCGGACTTGTAGGAACATTCCCTTGATGTCGCCGCTGATGGCCACTTTGTCCTGACGAAAACATATCAGTACGCCGAGGAGGGAGGGGCCGAGTGTCGGGCCGGGCAGGAGCAGGTTATTCAGATTCTGTTGTCCAATCTGATAACTGCAATTGAACACGATGCGGTTCTTTCCGTTGTGGGTGACCTTGTGGTGGGGCACGTACCATGACTCTGTCGTCCTTTCTGCCTCGTGGTCATCTATTTTCTTTATATGGCCAGCCGCGATCAGCTTCTCGATCTCGGCGCGATATATCGTTGCTTGGGGGGGGGGTCTTTGGCGAGGCGCCGCTCAGTGCTCTGTAAGTAGTGGTGTGTCACTTCCTTCGGCATGTGCAGAGTGGGCATCCCTTCCCGCCTCAAGAGTGGGGTCGCGTATCTTAGCACTCCGTCGACCTCGACCCTCGTAGTCTTCTGCTCGAGTAGGACTATGGCATACTTGTCCTCCTTTGACCGAACCATTTTGCGTTCGTTCTTGAATGGCAGCGAGTCTAGTGTCCATAGCCTCTCAACGTGCTGCAAGAGGGTATCGTTTGGGTCGCTCACCTTGGTGTAAAGGCAGCGTGTGGACGTTGGTCGGTTGGAAGGCCCGGAGAGAGGGCCTTGGAGTGTCCATCCCAGTCGGGTCTTAACCGCGGCTGGGCATCCTCTGGGTCCGATGTGGACCGCGTCCGTGGGGACGATGAGGTCTGCGTGGTCGGAGCCTATGAGCAGGGTCGGTGTAGCGCCGTCGATGAGCGGTATGGGCAGTCGGCGTAGGTGTTCGTACTTCTCCCTCAGCTGTGGGATGGGGTAATCGTAGCGTGACAAACCTATGTCGTAGCTTGTGAACGCCTTGTTGATGCTGTACCGCTTCTCGGGCTGATCGATCGCTGCTATGGTGAACGAGACATTTTCACCTTTTATTGTCTTTAAGTCTCGACGAATGGTACGGATTGTCTTGGTCGGACAATAGCACTGATGGGGTCCCTCTCCTTGCTTGGAACCTCCGGAATGACATGAGGAACGAGTCTGTACTCATGGTCTGGAGGAGCTCAATGTGAACAGCTCGGGTGGTCATGCACTTGTACACGATGCCCCACCTCTTCTCTGTCCCTCTTCCTTTCTTGACGTTGAATGGGCCGAAGCAGTCCACGCCCGTGGAGTGGAAGGCCCGCTCGCGGAGGCGGCAGGGAGGCAGGTCGGCCATCATCGGAATACTAGGCTGTGCCCTCCACTTGCGACAGGTTGGGCAAGTCCGTTGGAATCGACGTACAGCTTCTCTCCCTTGGAGTATCCAGAAGCGCCGTCGGATCTCCGCAAAGACTCGCTCGGCCCCCGCGTGGTGCACCACCTTGTCGTACTTCTGTATGATCAGCTCTGTTATCTTGTGTCGACTGTTGAGGACGATGGGATGCTTAGCATCTTCGGTCACGTCCGGGGCCCGTCTCAATCGACCACCCACCCTGATGAGGTGCTGGGCGTCGAGCTCTGGGGCTAAGGTGAGGAGTCGACTGTCTGAGGGGACTGGCTTTTCCCCTCTCAGACAATCTAGTTCTTCTGGGAAGGAGTCTCTTTGTGCTCTCTTTAGTAGAAGAAGTTCTGCTTCCTCGTAGTTCGATGCGTCGAGGTCTGTGGTGGGGGGAAGCTCCGGGTGGTGCCATAAGAATGTCCTTTTCTGAGCACTCTCAAAGGTTAAACAGTCGTCTAGGTCCGGGTCCGTTGGAGCCGGGGCTTGAGTCAGCCCGCAGAACATAGACTTCTTTATCTCTGACTCATCTTGGTTCGCCTCCCGTGGTGTGGGGATAGGCCACTTCTCCTCCGGGAGCTTGAGGAACTCAGGACCATCACTGTAAGGGTTAGGACGTGTGAGGTCGTCTAGGGACATCCCCCGTGTGATGACATCCACCGGGTTCTGCTTGGTGTCAACGTATCTCCAACATGCTGCTCCTACCAGGTTTTGGATCTCGGTGACTCGGACTCCGACGAAAACCTTGTACCGACAGAAGTCGGACTGGATCCAGGTGAGCACGGTCATAGAGTCTGACCATAGGATGATCTCACGCACCGGTATGGTGAGTTCACTTTGTATCATCTTTGCGAGTTGCGCGCCTACCAGAGCTGCGCAGAGCTCTAGTCGCGGGATCGACTGCTGCTTGCGGGGAGCTATCCTCGAGCGGGCCAGGACGAAGGCTACGTGGACTTCTCCTCCCTCTTCTCGGGCTCTCAGGTAAGCCACCGATCCGTACGCCACTTCAGAGGCGTCACTGAAGACGTGCAGGTCTATCTGACACGTCTCCAACCGCACTCTAGGGGGGAAGTAACTCCGTTGGATGGTCACATCTCGGAGTGAGTCAAGTTCATCCTCCCATTCTCTCCATGTGGAAGCCAGGTGCTCGGGTATGGGGTCGTCCCAGCCCTGCTCCTTGTCCCACAGTTCTCTCACCAGCATATTCGCCCGAGTGGTGTAGGGGAGGATACATCCCATTGGGTTGTACTGGCTGGCGAGTGTTCGGTACACGCTCTGCCGAGTGGTCAGTCTAATCTTGGACGTCTCCTGATCCGTCCTCAGGGGTGTGTGTCTGTAGTGAAGCGAGTCCGTCTTGAAATGCCAGACAAGGCCCAGGGTCATCTCTTGCGCTTCGCCTGGGGTGTGCGCCATCCAGGTCTCGCTGCTCGCGGCCTTGGTCTCTGGGGGGAGGCTTCGGAGGACTTGAGGGTCACTGCTGGCCCATTGTCTGAGGTCGAATCCACCTTTGGCCAATGAAGCTCTTAGCTTCAGTAGGATGTTCTCTGCTTCTTCTGGCGTAGATACGCTCTGTAGGCAGTTGTCCACGTAGAAACTTCTTTCCACGCTGTGTCGGACCTCCTCGTCGGCTCCGGGGTCTTCGGCCACGTGCTTCTGTAACGCGAACGTGGTGCAGCACGGGCTGCAGGTGGTGCCGAATGGGAGTACCTCCCATTGGTATATCGAGGGTTGTTCGTCGTCGAGCCTCTCTCTCCACAGGAACCTCAGTAGAGGCTTGTCTTCCTCCATCAGTCGGACTTGTAGGAACATTCCCTTGATGTCGCCGCTGATGGCCACTTTGTCCTGACGAAAACATATCAGTACGCCGAGGAGGGAGGGGCCGAGTGTCGGGCCGGGCAGGAGCAGGTTATTCAGATTCTGTTGTCCAATCTGATAACTGCAATTGAACACGATGCGGTTCTTTCCGTTGTGGGTGACCTTGTGGTGGGGCACGTACCATGACTCTGTCGTCCTTTCTGCCTCGTGGTCATCTATTTTCTTTATATGGCCAGCCGCGATCAGCTTCTCGATCTCGGCGCGATATATCGTTGCTTGGGGGGGGGGTCTTTGGCGAGGCGCCGCTCAGTGCTCTGTAAGTAGTGGTGTGTCACTTCCTTCGGCATGTGCAGAGTGGGCATCCCTTCCCGCCTCAAGAGTGGGGTCGCGTATCTTAGCACTCCGTCGACCTCGACCCTCGTAGTCTTCTGCTCGAGTAGGACTATGGCATACTTGTCCTCCTTTGACCGAACCATTTTGCGTTCGTTCTTGAATGGCAGCGAGTCTAGTGTCCATAGCCTCTCAACGTGCTGCAAGAGGGTATCGTTTGGGTCGCTCACCTTGGTGTAAAGGCAGCGTGTGGACGTTGGTCGGTTGGAAGGCCCGGAGAGAGGGCCTTGGAGTGTCCATCCCAGTCGGGTCTTAACCGCGGCTGGGCATCCTCTGGGTCCGATGTGGACCGCGTCCGTGGGGACGATGAGGTCTGCGTGGTCGGAGCCTATGAGCAGGGTCGGTGTAGCGCCGTCGATGAGCGGTATGGGCAGTCGGCGTAGGTGTTCGTACTTCTCCCTCAGCTGTGGGATGGGGTAATCGTAGCGTGACAAACCTATGTCGTAGCTTGTGAACGCCTTGTTGATGCTGTACCGCTTCTCGGGCTGATCGATCGCTGCTATGGTGAACGAGACATTTTCACCTTTTATTGTCTTTAAGTCTCGACGAATGGTACGGATTGTCATGGTCTCCTCTGGACCCCGAAAGTCCAACTGGGTCGCGGCGGAGGCGAGGAGGAGAGTCTTCTCCGACCTGTCGTCGAGGACGGCGTAGGTGTCGAGTACCTTGTCCCCGTGACTGAGGAGTACTCGTACCACCTTGAGGAGCACCCGGGAGCTCCCACTCTTCGCGGGATCAATGTAGAGTACTTCTGCTCTCGAGCTGCTCTGTGGGGCGGGTTTCCGCTTGTTGCTTTCGTGCAGTGCTTCGAGGTGGGTGCCGTCACACTTGCCACACTTCTTCTTAAGGCGGCACTCGGCTGCCATGTGGCTGCGCGTGCAGCGGAAACAACGGCGGTTTGCTTTAATCCACTGACTTACGTCGGCGGCGGTCAGTTTCTTAAATGCGTCGCACTGTGACAGCCAGTGTTCGTTGTCGCAATATTGGCATGCGATCTTCCATTTTCCCTTAGCGGGGGGGTTATGACTCTTCTGTCGTGGCACCGACTCGGCCTGGTGCATCACGGTGATGGGCCGGCTTTGGTCTTTAAACCTTCTCGGTCCCTCTTTAATGTTCGAGCCACCCCATGCGAAGGTGTCAATCCTTAGGCTGCTGACCTCTCTGGCTAGGAAGTCAGCGAGGTCCAGGAGTGATTGTTCTGGGCCATTGGGGTCACAGTGATTTCTTTGCCGCCGAAAACGTTCTTGGCGGAATGGGGGGAGCTTCTCTAATATACGCTCCACGTTGGAGTTGGCGTACAACTCGTACATCCCCTTCTCTCGTTGTGACCCGAGCATCCCTACCAGGGATTGTACTTTGACGGATAGGTCGTCCAGGGCTCGATTGTCTTTAGCTGGGGGGAGACGTTCAATCTCACGTATCTCCTGAATGACATAGTCCCATGTACGTCCGTAACGTGCGTCGAGGGCCACCAGGGCATCAGAATAGGGAGTCTGTGAATTGGAATATGCCAGCGCTATGTTGTGCGCTCTAGTTACCTTGAGGTGCTTAAGGAGGATGGCATACTTGTAGGACTCATCCTGTACTCCGGACATAATTGTCTCTAGGCACATACGCAGTTCGGTATACTGCGCTCTGTCTTCTCTTGTGAAGTCTGGGAATGTGGGTGTCCCAATGTAGGATGCCATGGATGGCTGTGACACTGACGCCCATAGGGGGAGAGGCCTCCTTGGCGAGTCTCCTCGTACGTGGGGTCGTTGGTTTGTGCTGGGCGGGAACCAGTGGCTGGGCCCCCAGGCACTATTCCTCGGTGCTGTCTGTTGCTCGAACTCCCCACTGGGACGGGTTGGGGGTTCATAACGCCGCGCATCGGGACTGAGACCGGGGCTGCACTGTTCCTCCTGGTCTGAGATGGGTGCGTGCAGGTGGGCTTTCTGTCCTCCCTCGTCCTCCGCTAGGCTTTGTAGTCGCTCGGTTAGCTGCTCTGCAACGTAAGCAGGTTCTTCCCGTAGGCTGGGTCCCGTGTAGCTTTGTCGGGGAGGGGAGGGTGCCCTCGACCCGTGTCGTGATGATCTCCGGGAGCTCCGGGTGGAAGAGTGGGGCGTCACTCTCTGGAGCGCTTGCTCCATCATTTGTGCTTGTAAATGGTCTCGTTCCGCCTCGCGCTGTGCATTGGCTGCTTCACGCTGTGCATTGACTGCGTCGCGCTGTGCCTCGCGCTGTGCATTGGCGCGGTCTCGCTCCATGGTTTCTTGAGCCTGGAGGCGCCTCTCTTCCAGTCTGAGATGTTCGCGCTCACTCTCTCGTTGCGCTTGGAGACGTGCACGCTCACCCTCTTGTTGCGCCTGGAGGCGGTCACGCTCACCCTGGAGGCGGTCTCTTTCGGCTGAAGCTGTCAGCGTGGCGATCAGGACTTGCGCTAGCCTCTGGTCGGCCTCGCTTGGGGATGACGCTGATGATGGTGATCTGGAGTTGGCTGGGCTTGGCGGTGACCTGGTCTCTTTACGCGCTCCGAGGTCCATCTCGGGGGCGCTGTACTTTATCTTCTCCCACGCTCCGAGATCCATCTCGGGGGCGCGGTGCTCTTTTCTCTGGTGCGCTCCGAGGTCCATCTCGGGGGCGCATTCTTTATCATCTTGCGCTCCGAGGTCCATCTCGGGGGCGCGTTCTGTACCTTCTTGCGCTCCGAGGTCCATCTCGGAGGCGCGGTCTTTATCTTCTTGCGCTCCGAGGTCCATCTCGGGGGCGCGGTGGTCTATGGGCATAGTCAAGTCATGTCCCGCTTGTCCCCCCCCCCCGTGAGCTAAGTCAGTTTCACTTAAACTAGCTTGGGTCTCTACCGGTGGGGTTGACAGGTCGATAAGGTTGGGCATACTTAAGCTACTAATTTTATCCTTGCTTAACGTCCTTTTAGATAAGCTAGGAGGTAGATCTACAGCGTAGTTCTCCAAGTGGGGAGGGGGCTGACACTGGCACCTAGGGCGCTCTAATGGGGGAGAGCCGTTTGGAGAGTGTCCGCCGCTGGCCATATTATTATTAATATGATTATTATTACTGATACCCTCCGGCTCGAAGGACCAATTGTAGCTGAGGGGCTACACAACCCGGACTGTATTAAAATATTGTTTAGATTAAACCACTACTAAATATTATTACTTGCCAGACAGTACAGTTAGATAAATATGGCAGACACTCAATTGACGGCACGGGGACAAGGATATCAAGTTTACAGTATTTTAATCGTCATATCAATTATACAACTGAATTATCACGTTGCTCTTTTAATAGTAGAATGTCAGAGTATCAAAGTCAGGGGGAATGAATATTTCCTAGGTTAAGAATACTCGACCGGAGCTCTGCAGGGAGTGAGAGGAGGTGATACAGGGCAAAGCAAGGGGGGTAGCTGGAGACGATGATTTCCCTCTCTGGAGTTGTAATCTCCGGAGGAATTGAAGAATGATCGGATAATGCTGTGGTCACTGAAGAAAAGGGGTCTCGTACGGAACCGGTCCTTGTAATCCTAGCGCCCGATGGCAGGGTTAATAGCTCTTAATCCAAAGCCCGATGGCATAGATCAGGGATCGGCAATAGGTGGCCCGCGGGCCGAAATTGGCCCGCCAGCAATAATTTCTGGCCCGTCAGTTTATTTTGAGAATATGATATTTATTTTATTTTAATCTTTTTTTTTATTATTATTATATTTATATTATATTATATTATATTAATATTATATATATATATATATATATATATATATATATATATATATATATATATATATATATATATATATATATTCTTTTTATTATATGCATACTTTATGTTTTATCCATGTTGAGAGTGAATAACAGGTGAGTGCAATGTACTGTGCTATAGGCTTGCTCAAAGTGAGGTGGACAGCGCTGGTGCTGAAATGGGAAACACACAAGTCCATGAAATAAAAACACCAGTTCAGTAAATCATTCAAGCTTTATCTTTACTCGAGTCATGACTGACGGCACCACACATGCATGTGAACAGTAATGCAATAAAAAACAATGGAAAAACAATGCAATTAACTTTAAAGAAAAAGAGTGCTTGAAGAAGCTCCTGAAATGACGGCGCCACGCTATAGGTATTTGAATTAAATGAAAAATACAATTTGGCATTAAACAGTAATGCAATTAAACATCTTTAGGTAGCTTCTTGCAAAGAGGAAATACCAACTCAGGCGCCAGAAGAGGAAACTACGACTTCCAAGACACAAACAAAACGAGGAGTCATATTTAAAATACGGGTTTATCGCAAAACGTGTCTCTTGCGTGTTCACATGGCAACACAAGGCTGATTGATTGATTGATTGATTGAAAACTTTATTAACCGATTGCAGAATAGGTTCAATGAAGCAAGCAACTGTGTTCAAGTTGGGTGGACATGGGTGGGCATTCAACGCGAGTGGACATTTGACATATTTCAAACATTAGCATGGATTGAGGAGGAAGCAGAAACAATAATAAGCCCAGGTCTGCCTGCATTATGGTGAGTTGTACATTTGATGTATAATACACCCGCTGTGGTGCTTCAAATCAAATGCACCCTACTGATCTGTTGATGTGTAATAATAATAATAATAATAATAATAATAATAATAATAATAATAATAATAATAATAATAATAATACATTCGATGTATAATACACCCGCCGTCGGTGCTTCAAATCAAATGCACCCTACTGATCTGTTCATGTGTTATACTAATAATAATACATTCGATTTATAATGTGAGCACCTGCATTAAAATCAAATTACTGATCTGTTCATGTGTTATGCACTGTGTGAGAGGCACTTTATAATAGAAAAAAGACAGTGCAAACATGTATATGTCGTTTATTTTGACAGAGTTAAACATTTTTCATTATCATTGGCCCGCCACACAATGGCTTGGGGAAAATTTGGCCCGTGGGCAAACCTAATTGCTGACCCCTGGCATAGATGGTAGCTAGCTAGCTTCGTTTGTACTGGAAGCTAGCCCGATGACGGTCTTCAGGGAGTAGTTAGATCCAAACGCCGATGGTTTTAACTATACGTTTCTCCACGTTACTTCGCTTACACAAGTCACTATACTGCGCCAATAATGGCTCTACAATATTATGGTCGTATCTAAGTAGCTACTAGCTATCCGTAACGATACACCGCTGGTAGGTCTGTGTACTATTGTACCGAAGGTATTACAATCTCGCTCTGCTGCTTCTCCTGTTATGATACTGCCGACTCGTTACTTCCACTGCTGTTAGGTTACTGCTCACACGGCTGCTTGCGCCATCTACAATATATATACTCAGACTGATTTCTAGAGCGCAGCCGATTTACCTGTCCGGAATCAATGCGCCTGCTATGGGCATGTCTGAACTTGCCCGGACACGTCTTTGAACTCTGTCTGAGGGGCTCGTCTGCTGGCGCCTCCAATGTCAAGGGCGGTGCCCAATGAGGCGAGCGAATAATACTATGGTGCAAACGGATGGCTTAAAGGTATATAGCTTATATATATAAACAATATACAAGTTATACAAAATAATAAATGCAGACTTTCAGTATTAATCTGGACCCTTCAGAACAATAACCAATATGGCATACAGAGTAGACCCTCATCTGCACCTTTGTTTACACTGTTTATTTTTCTAATATTTTTATATTCAGAGTTCATTATATTGTTTATACTGTTTATTTTTTCCTCATATTTCTATATTCAGATACAATTTGTATTGCCTACACACTAAAAACGGATGGGTCAAATTTGACCCAATTTGGGTTATTTTTGACCCAATTCATTGGTCAAAAAGGGCCCGTCAAAGTTGATTTGACCCATATTGGGTTATACCAATGACCCATTTTAAGGGTCAAAATAACCCACCCTCCAAGTTGATTATTTTCTTTTGAATTTTTTTTTTATTATTTTCAATTTTTGACATGACATAAAACTGGACACACAAACATTAACAGTACATATCCACAATAAATCACAGGACTATGCAGTCCAGTATTTGAATCAATATAAATGTAGGTTACGAGATATATACATAATACTTACAATACAATATAATACATACATATGCTCTTGCTCGCTCTTCTTCCCCCCCCCTCAGGACCCCCCTTGGATAATCCATCCATTATTTCGTTTCTAACCAAGGATTACAAATTCATATGCTATGCTTTATCTTCTCCACCACAACTGACCAAATTGCTATGCTGGCTTCATTAACAACTAGGATTCGTGCGGTAGATATCTCTAAATAAATCACATCAAGATAGGTAAGAATCCAAACCTTCAGGCACATTTTATCTGGCTGAATCCAACGTGATGCTATTAGCTTTTTGGCAGCCGTAATACCGGACAAGATTAGCCTCTTTACATGTACAGAGTGTGATAACTGAGAGACATTATTCAACAACAATACAGAAGGAAGTACAGGTATGGTCAGAGATAAATATTCTGATAATTGCATGATTACTTCTTCCCAGAATATCTTAACAGGGGGGCATTCCCAATACATATGCATAAATGTACCGATATCACCCTTTAGAGACACAAGGAGCATAGAGAGTCTTGTTTAAGCCCCATTCGGTTCAATCAGTCAGGTAAGTCCTATGAATAAAATTAAGATTAATCTGTTGATGATCCGGGTTGCGTGCCGCTAGTCGAACGTTTGCCCAGACTTCAGGCCAATCAAAATCTACTTCCAAGTCTGGTATATCCTTCCTCCAAACTGAGTCTAGGGGAAGGATTCCATACGATTATAAGTCCGTGGCCGACGTTAAATCATTTATTTAGTATGGGTGATATGTTGATCGGAGCAGTGTGTATGTATAATAATAATCAAACACGCTGAAACTCACCGCAGCTTCCTCGTAGCGTTGGGCGATCAGCGTGGAGCAGAAAGTTCTCTATTATGGGATGTCGATCTAGTTGGTCCAGTTCCAGGTTGTATAATACTATATACGTCCAAATCATGTTGTTTATCGAGTTATTGGCAACGGATCGCTATCCAGTGTATCAAGCTGGAGTCCCGCTAGCGATAGCGAGTGGCCGGACGAAATATGGGTGACCACCACTTCCGGTGTGTCACTTCCGGTTTTGGCTATTCGCCGATCGGCCACCAGATGGCGGTCTTGAACCGTTGGAGAGTTGAGAGGAGATCAACAGCAAGTCTCAAGTCTCCGTGGGTGAAATATGATTGCCATAACAGATTTTTGAAATATTGATCTCAAAGACGCTGTACGATGTCATTGCCAGATTAAGCATGGCGAGCAATGACGTCTAAAGTCGTCCTTGGCGATTAAAGGGTTAACAACCCATTTTAACACTTTGATTACCAGCCATGCGGTGCGCCTTACCCCCGTTAAATGCCACCACCCACTTCAATGATAGCGTTGTGAACGCATAATCTCTGTCTTAAATTATGGCTATGTGTCTAATCTGCCCATCGTTTATCAATGACTTGTTTGCAGTCAACATTGTCAAAACGGATTGTTTTTTAATCGCTTCATTTCCGTTTTATAGAATTTTGAAAAGCCCTAGTTTTCAAGGAAAATATAAAGATTCCGTGATAATCTGCATTTACTGGAATATTCTGGCATACACAAAAACGTTGTAATTTTTCGGCCTATTTATGAATCGTTTTCAAATAAACGCTAGATTATCGATAGTATATGTGTACTTATGCACGCTATAGAAGCGGGCTGAAATATCGATTCTCTCATTTCCTGATCGCTCGCACAGCCACACACACGCATAGGGCAAACGCTGATATCTCTGTGAAAATAGCTCTGATTATCCTAAGACTGCTAAAATAAATTCCTTACCTCAGATCAGATGTTATCCAAAAAGATTATTCCAATTCCTGATCGCCATTCCAAATATCGATTGCGTTTATTGATTCAGCGTTGGGTACTGTAAATACATAATCCACGCGTTTTCCGGGCCGGCGATCACAATGGATTCTTCAGTTGGCTTGACGGAAAAGTTAAATGAGGAAACTGCCCCCCCCCCCCCCCCCCATCAGTCTAAAGTAATGGGGTGCAGTTACACAGGGAGAGACGATAGGGGGCGGTATCTTCCTAATTGACCTCAGAGAGAGTCTGCAACACTAACCTGAGGCTCGATTGATGAAATATGAATTCAAATCGCCAATAAAAAAAAATACGACAAACAAACGCTATATAGCGTTGGCGGGCACTCAACGGTCGGCATGAACTAACAACAAAACGCGTGGCTGGCATTCAAAGTGTTAAGGGTCAAAATAACCCAAAGTCCAAGTTGATTTGACCTCATCTTGGGTTATTTCAATGACCCATTTTAAGGGTCAAAATAACCCAAAGTCCAAGTTGATTTGACCCCATATTGGGTTATACCAATGACCCATTTTAAGGGTCAAAATAACCCAAAGTCTGAGTTGATTTGACCCCGTCTTGGGTTATATCAACGACCCATTTTAAGGGTCAAAATAGTTGATTCGACTGAATCTTGGGTTACATCAAAAGGGTCAAATAGACCCTATTCACAGCAGCCATCTTGACACAGCAGGGTAAACCCACAGCCGTGAGCCAGATTGACAACGATTGACCAACAGATGGACACAGCAACATGATTAATTACACATGTGTCAGTCTGGTTCACAGGATGTAGGTTTACCCTGCTGTGTCAAGATGGCTGCTGTGAAAAGGGCCTATTAACACAACTGCTAGTTAGTACACTAAATTAGGTTGGCACAGATGCTTGATTGAAAGGTATAACAGTCTAAATGTGCTGAAATCAATGAAAAGAACAGATTCACACCCAGGCATAGAATACATTTCACTTCAAACATTTATTAGTCTTGTTGTTGCATACATGTCACGGCGTGTGGACATCAAAAAATGCTTGTGCTTATAGCTAGTGCCCATGAAACACATAATGTCAGAGTCTAAGTGCTTATAGCTAGTGCCCATGAAACACATAATGTCAGAGTCTAAGTGCTTATAGCTAGTGCCCATGAAACACATAATGTCAGAGTCTAAGTGCTTATAGCTAGTGCCCATGAAACACATCATGTCAGAGTCTAAGTGAGAAATGCATTCAGGGTAACTGGAGGATTTAACTAGAGTTTTTTTTCAATCCATTAGATAATTACTTGCGATAAACTGATTTCCTGTTTTCAAAGAACTTTTATCAATCTTCTTCTCCAAAAACAAATTGACTAACAATTGAGAAGAATTGCATTATATACATTTTCCCCCTAGGTAACTTTTGCCTTTAAACCCCAATGAGGTCGTAATCGATACTTGAGAACTTGGGTAAAACGTCACTACTGTACCCACAGTATCGGTATGGTTTTGTACTGCTTCACTGCCCTGTTAGAACACTCCCCCAGATATTGATTGATCAAAACACATATATACATATAGAAATACGGAACTTATACGGGTCTAGCGTCTACCCATCTCCCTCCTCCTCCATCTCTTCCCCCACCTTCCCTCCTCCTACTTCACCTCCTCACTATGCCACCTCCTCTCCTTATACTCCTCCTCCTCTCCTCCACCTTCCCTCCTGCTACTTCACCTCTTCCACCTCCTCCTCATTTGTAAGTTTTGCGTTATGTACGGCTGTCCTTAAGAATGCTACATGCTTGGACTCTGGTCCCTCAATATTATATACAACATGCTGGAGAATGTGCTGGAGATGTTTGTGGTTCTCCCAGCACCAAAACCGAGGGAGAGGGTCTTGCCTGCTGGAGGTACTCCACCATATTTGTCCCAACCTAAGACAAGCACATAAGCAAAGAAAGAATGTTAAATACAGGTGAATCTTGGGTTGAAAGCAAATCATAAGCAAGATAACAGGTTGATACCAACTATACGCGGGAGCCAAATGAAATCAAGTTTTTTTTCTTCATGCCAATGGAAGAGTGCTCAAAACAGTGGTTTTAACTCGTCTTTGTAAATGAGGGAAACCTCAATGCCTTTCGAGTTTAAATAGAGGTTATGGGGGCCTGGGGGACTTTGGTTGTCAGACCTTGGCTTGGTGGTGGTGCAACCAAACTCTGTGGGTGCAACCTATGTTTGCTGCTTTGCCTGCCCCGCTAAGCCAATGCGAAGGACGAGGGGGGCTGTGCTTCCTGTTCTGCCCCCTTGCAAATGGGTGTAGCATTCCCTGAGGGGGAGGAGCTGCGCATTATATGGCTTTTTTTGCTTACCTTGCTTCCTCTAGAACTCCACCCCTCTTTTGCGGACTCCAAAAGCAGTACTGCTGGTTCTGGTGAGGGGAGGTACTGGTGGTTCTGGTGAGGGGAGGTACTTGTTCTGGTGAGGGGAGGTACTGGTTCTGGTGAGGGGAGGTACTGCTGGTTCTGGTGAGGGGAGGTAATGCTGGTTCTGGTGAGGGGAAGTACTGGTGGTTCTGGTGAGGGGAGGTACTGGTGGTTCTGGTGAGGGGAGCTGCTGGTTCTGGTGAGGGGAGGTACTGGTTCTGGTGAGGGGAGGTACTGGTGGTTCTGGTGAGGGGAGGTACTGCTGATTCTGGTGAGGGGAGGTACTGGTGGTTCTGGTGAGGGGAGGTACTGGTGGTTCTGGTGAGGGGAGGTACTGCTGGTTCTGGTGAGGGGGGTACTGCTGGTTCTGGTGAGGGGAGGTACTGGTTCTGGTGAGGGGAGGTACTGGTTCTGGTGAGGGGAGGTACTGCTGGTTCTGGTGAGGGGAGGTACTGGTGGTGCCTCCTCATCGATATCTTGATCTGAAAGACAAAGACAGAAAACAAAGAAAGACTTTTACAGTAATTTCAGTGCCATCCAGTGGCAGCAAACTCCAACACAGGACCAGGCTGGCAGGACCAGAGACCAGGACAAGAACAGGATGAGAACCAAGATGAAGAACAGAATAATGTGTGTGTGCATGCATGTGTGTTGAAACCCTACTGAACAATACTGCTTAGTCGTGGAAACATTTTCATGGTCAAGAAAGTAAAAATTCTCACCTTTAAAATTAAAACTGTCTGTGACCTCTGGCAGCTGCCACTCAATTAGTTTTTCTGTGACAAAGCTGTCCATCAAGACTGGCCTGAAACAAAACAGAAAGTGTGATGTATGTGGCTGTTGGTGTGTTACGACCTCACCATTCCTATTCCTGCCCTCTAGGGGGAGGGCGAGCACTTCTTAAGGTGACAGCTCAGCCCGCTTCCGGGGTTCGTTGTTATGGCAATAAAGCTAGCTACAGCCATGGTCTGTAGTCCCTGTGAACAGCGTATCCAGTGTGATTAATATGCTACCATTGTCCGGGGTCACATATATAATAAATGGCGACGAGTACGGTTCATCCAGTGACAGCACTGGTTGAAAAGAATCCACGCTAACGTTGGTTTGATGACGGAACGGGTGGAAGAGGAATCTACACTGACGCCGGTTAGCGAAGGGGCTAACGTCGGCGGATCTGCTGCGGGACAATCATACAGAGGGATGGCTGGTATCATCGGGCATATCGTGGCTTTTGATGAATCGACGGAGCAGTGGCCGACTTATGTGGAACGGTTTGAACATTTTGTGGCTGCAAATGACATTTCCAATGAGAAGAGGCTCCCGGTGTTTTTGAGTCTAATAGGGGCAACAACATACGGGTTACTGCGCAGTTTGATTGCTCCGGATAAACCGGGGGATATAACTTATACTGCGAGCATTGCAAGGCAGCCGTTTCACTTATATCAGAGAAAATGTATAGTGAAAAGTTCAGTCATATTCGCCTGCGCCACACCCACATTCTGCTGAAAACATATACAGGTGAAGTGATCGCACCAGTGGGGGTGGTAAAGGTGAAGGTTCAAATGAACAGAGACCAAGCACGGCTCCCACTATATGTGGTGAAAGGTGATGCACCCCCCTTGTTCGGCCGTGAGTGGCTGAGAAGAGTGAGACTGGACTGGAGAGCCATAAAAACAGTTAGATCTGGACAACACATGCAGGGGAACACGCTGGAAGCAGTGTTAAAGGGGCATGCCAATGTATTTAAGGACAAACTGGGGACATTGAAGGGCTTTGAAGTAGCTCTGACACTCAAGCCCGAACATCAGCCGAAGTTCTGTCAGGCCCGGGTGGTTCCCTATGCACTTAGGCCAAAGGTGGACGCTGAGCTAGAGCGCCTGCAACTGCTAAATGTAATTTCGCCTGTGCAGTTCAGTGAATGGGCGACCCCCATTGTGCCTATCATTAAGAAGAATGACAGTGTGCGCATTTGCGGGGATTTTAAAGTGACGGTGAACCCGGCCCTCTGTGCTGAACATTATCCAATACCCCGGATAGAGGATATGTTTGCTTCCCTAGCGGGGGGGCAGCGGTTCAGCAAACTGGATCTGGCTCACGCATACTTGCAGGTGCCGGTGCAGGAGAGTTCACGCAAATATCTCACCATCACAACGCACAAGGGGATGTTCTGCTATAACCGACTGCCTTTCGGCATAACGTCAGCGCCCTCTATCTTTCAGCGTATTATGGATCAGGTCCTCCAGGGGCTTCCCAATCTGCACTGCTTTTTGGATGACATATTGGTAACTGGGTGTAATGATGCAGAGCACCTGAAGAATCTGGAGGGGGTGCTGGGTCGATTGGAGAAGTTTGGTCTCAGGGCGCAGCGAGGGAAATGTGAGTTTTTCAAGGACTCACTGGAATACCTGGGACATTATATTGACGCCACAGGCCTTCATAAATCCCCAGAAAAGCTCAGGGCGATTGCTGAGGCCCCAGCCCCGACAAATGTGGGCCAGCTGCGCTCCTTCCTGGGATTAATTAATTATTATGGTCGGCTTGTTCAGGACATGGCAACGACACTCAGCCCCCTTCACGCGTTACTACATAAGGGGACACCATGGAAATGGTCACAGGAGTGTGGGAAGGCTTTCTGCTCAGCTAAGGATCAACTGCTCTCGGAGAGGGTGTTGACACATTACAATCCCCAACTGCCAATCATACTGGCGTGTGACGCCTCGCCCTATGGCGTGGGCGCGGTGATTTTGCATGTGATGCCGGGAGGTCAAGAGAGGCCCATAGCGTTTGCCTCCAGGACATTGAGTAAAGCGGAGCAAAATTATGATCAGATTGAGAGGGAGGCCCTGGGGATCATATTTGGCGTGCGCAAGTTCCACGCCTATCTGTACGGGTGCCATTTTACCCTACTCACAGACCACAGGCCCCTGACTACAATATTGAGCCCCAGTAAAGCTATCCCATCGATGGCGGCTGCAAGACTGCAGCGATGGGCCCTAATATTAGCTGCTCACAACTACACGATTCAGTACAGGGGGGCGGCGGAACATGGCAATGCGGACGGCCTCTCACGCCTGCCACTGCCGGTTGAGCATAAGGACAAACCAGGTTCAGTGGATACGGTACTGATACATCACCTTGAATCGCTGCCAGTATGCAGCACTGACATTCGTAAGGAAACGAGGTATGATCCAGTGCTCGCTCGGGTGATGGACATGTGTTTGTCAGGACACTTCCCTGTGGCGCAAGGGCAGGACAGTGCACGGACTCCCTATTACACAAGAAAAGATGAACTCTCAGTGGTACAGGGGTGTTTGTTGTGGGGAAATCGGGTGATTGTGCCTTCAAAATTGAGACCCCAATTACTACAGGAGCTGCATGCAGGCCACCCGGGAGTAGTTAAAATGAAAGGTGTGGCTCGTAGTTACATCTGGTGGCCGGGGATTGACGCTCAAATAGAACAACAGGCCAGAGTGTGTCAGTCGTGTCAGCGCAACCAGAAATCTCCCGGTCTCTCCCCACTTCACTCCTGGCCGTGGCCAGGCACTCCGTAGCAGAGGATACATGTGGACTTTGCAGGGCCCTTTGAGGGTCATATGTTTATGGTGGTGGTGGATGTTCACTCCAAGTGGCCAGAAGTGAAGCTGATGGGCTCCACCACAACCGCTAAGACTATTCAAGTACTGCAGGGGTTGTTTAGTCGCCATGGATTGCCAGAAGTTCTGGTGAGCGACAATGGGCCGCAGTTTACTTCATATGAGTTTGCGTCTTTCCTCAAGGGAAATGGAGTGAAGCACATGCGCTCTGCTCCTTTTCACCCGGCCACGAACGGTCAAGCGGAGCGCTTTGTGCAGACACTAAAACGCTCATTGAAAGCGTCCCGAGGAGCGACGACAGTGCAGCACAGACTGGATTCGTTTCTGCTCAGCTACAGAAATGCTCCCCACGCCACGACTAATGAGTCTCCGGCGGTGCTTTTCCTTCGCCGCCGACTCCGCTCCCGCCTTGACCTTCTCAAACCCAGTGTGGCAGCGGTGGTGGATCAAGCTCAGACAGTCCAGCAGGGTCGCAGAGCCCAGTTCACCAGAGACAAGGACTTTGCATCGGGAGACCCGGTGCTGGTCCGTGATTATAGACGGGGGAGGATAGGTGGATGCCAGGGGTGGTGGTCTCCCAGGAGGGGCCAGTGTCCTACACAGTCGGGGTAGGCTCGGGGCATTGGAAACGCCACACAGAACAGATGCGGGCCTGTGACCCGATGCTACTCACTTCAGGGGAGCCAATACCACCAGCCCCATTGGCACAAACTACGACAGTCCTTATGCCAGATCCAGTGACCGTTTCCCCAGCGGGCGGACAGGAGTCCTCCCTAACCGGTCCCTCAGTCACGCACACTGAGGCAGCGGACTTAGAGCCAACCAGAACATCTACAGAGACTAGTAGGAGGTACCCGGTGAGGGTAACTAGGCCTCCTGATCGTCTCACATATTGAGCGGGACGTTCTGACAGTCTCAGTTGGACTATGGGGGTTATTGCACTATTGTTTTTTGGTGTTATATTAGGAGGGGTCATTCAGGGGCACTTTATCACTATATTAGGTACTGGGTTTGGAAGTGGGGACAGCGATACGATTAAGTGGGGAGGAGTGTGATGTATGTGGCTGTTGGCGTGTTACGACCTCACCATTCTTATTCCTGCCCTCTAGGGGGAGGGCGAGCACTTCTTAAGGTGACAGCTCAGCCCGCTTCCGGGGTTCGTTGTTATGGCAATAAAGCTAGCTACAGCCATGGTCTGTAGTCCCTGTGAACAGCGTATCCAGTGTGATTAATATGCTACCATTGTCCGGGGTCACATATATAATAGAAAGCAATGTGGAAATGAACACATCTGCAATTAATTAATGCCTCATGCCCAAGTACTCAGCCACATGTGAACGATAGGCCAAGTACTAGCTGACATAGCAGCCTAGAATATTTAGCACTGAATTCAGGTGTAAAATAGCAATAACAGTAACGTTAGTACTAGTACTAACGGCACGGTGGTGTAGTGGTTAACACTGTCGCCTCACAGCAAGAAGGTCCAGGGTTCGATTCCCGCTTGGGGACCAGGTTTCCATGATGCCAGTTACCCAGCTGGGGTATCTCCCAGGCCTTTCTGTGTGGAGTTTGCATGTTCTCCCCGTGCTCGCAAGGGTTTCCCCCCAGATAAGATAAAACCCAATGGAAAAACATGCACAACAATAGATCGCTAATGCTGTGGCGTCCTTGACGAAGACGGACAGGAGCACTTGGATTGGTCCCCTGGCGCGGCTCACGTTGACGCCTGTCTTCTCCCGGCTGCCCTTGGGGGGGAAGGACGACGGGATGGGTTAATCGCAGATACGAATTGCATGCATGCATTGCATGTGTGCCGATTGATGACCTCTGAGCAGGTCCTAAATTATTATAAATTATAAATTATTATAGTACTGGCTAACTAGGCCTAGCTACTAGCCAGAACCTTTGTTGTAGCTAGCATGTAGCTAGTGCCTATCTAACGTTAGTCTAGCTTGCTAGCTAACATAGCCATGGAGTCATAGACTTGGTCACTTTTGGTAGCATGCTTGAACGGTAACGATTTATACAAGGTTAGAGATTAACCGATTATAGAAATGAGTAGCTAAGTTGCAACTTGCGGTGGCTAGCTAGGTAACGAGTCCCAGCTAGCCACTAGCTGATGACTACCTGTACGTAGCTACAGACTAGCTGTGAAGAGCTAGCTAATTTAGTTCCACAACGTTCACAGTCCATGGTTAACACGACGCTATAGGCACAATGGATGGGTTGAGATATAAATACTGTGCTAACGAAACGAGATCTTACCTTGAGTCAGTTAGCTATCTATTCCGTGAAGAGGGTTTGTTGACCGTGACCATCTGACTGACTGGAGTAGACAAAAGGCGTGTACGATAGTTCCCAGTGGGGGAGGGGTGTAGCTTTGCAGATCCCGGCGGAAACAGGTATTTCTGCTGTGGCGATGGAACGACATTACTATGGAGAGTTCAAAACAAGTGCTTGTTAGCATAGCCATTTAGTCTAATGTGTAATGGGAGAGATCGATAATGCTAGCATTCATCTGTTGTGGCGATGGAATGACATTACTATGGAGAGTTGAAAACAAGTTGTTTTAAATTGTAAAAAGTTTATCCTTCTAGCATACTTTTGTATGAAACTGTACCTCTGTGCTTTTTTGCCAACTGTAATTATAAAGTATTCACTCAATCACACCCAGCTCTCTGACCCAACACACAGGTTATGTCTCAGAAAATTTACCCATAATTATTATAACTCACAAATTGGGTCAAAATAAAATCTCAATAACCCTGGTTCTGGTTATGCTCAGAGAACCCAGAAATTTGACCCAACACGAGTAACCCAGAAATTGGGTTATAGAATTGACCCATCCGTTTTTAGTGTTGTGGTGACTCACTTATCACGCACAATTGATGCAGACATTCACTGGACTTGAGGAGCGGAGTGAGTGCTCCTTTAAGCCTGGGGATTCTGGGAACGGGTGGGTATTTGGTAACCTATATTATGTCAGCTGTCAGCTGTCAACTGGCTGCTGTCACTTTAAAGTAGTAACGTTAACGTCTCTGCACTCTGTTGGATGTATGTAATTTATGTTGGGAAGTAAAAGGAAAAGACTCGACTACCGTCTCCCGTTTCATCCTTTCTTGCATTCCCACATTGGTGACCTGAAGTACGTGAGTGATTATTACATCATGACGGACGGAGAAGTGAACATTATCTACGCCGCAGCAATTAAGTTACCCGACTTCTGGCATCACAGCCCCCGACCCTGGTTTCAGCACATTGAAGCTCAGTTCGAGTTGAGAGGAATATCTCAGGATGTTACTAAGTATTATCATGTGGTAGCAGCGTTGGAATGCCCAGACGACGGCCCGCGCTATGGGGCTGCTGGAAGCTCCGCCAGCTGCCGGCAAATTATGACACTATCAAGGCATTCCTTTTTTCAATTATTTGAACTGTCGGAAATTGAAAAGGCGGATCGTCTATTGTCACTCAGCGGCCTCTGCGACGGCAAGCCGTCCGAACTGATGGACAGGATGCTGTCCGTTTTGGGCTTGGCAGATCCATCTTTTTTATTTAAACATGTTTTCATGCGTCAGCTTCCAGCGCCTGTGCGCACCGCTCTGGCCAGCTCTCCCGTCTCCTTCACCAAGGACTATCGCGCGCTGGCTGCCGAAGCGGACAGGATTTATCTCGCCAACCGGCAGCAGTTTGTGCATGCGCTGCTTCCAGCCTACCACCCACCTACCCACCTAGTGGACGCTGCGGACGCCGCTGCAGCAGTGACTGCCCGTCGCCAGGGTAACAGTGGATGGTGTTATTTCCATAACCGGTTTGGCGCCAGGGCCAAACAGTGTCACCCACCGTGCAATTAAAGTGACCAGGGAAACGCCAGGGCCAATGCTCATTAACAGCCATGAGCGTTAGCGGAGGCAGCAGGCTGCTATTTATTAAGGACACCTTATTTGGCCGGCGACTACTAGTCAACTCGGGCGCACAACGAAGCATCCTGCCTGCTACAGCTGTGGACACTATGGCTGGGGGCCATGGTCCCCCCATGGACGCTGCTAATGGCACGCCTATACGTACCTACGGAACCCGGTATGTAGAGGTGTGTTTTGGCGGGCGCTGTTTCGGGTGGGAGTTTGTCATGGCCGCTGTGTCAGTTTCTCTCCTGGGCGCGGACTTCCTGTGTGCGTTCAGGCTGCTAGTGGACATTACAAACTGTCGCCTAATCGATGCTGTCTCCTTTGCTACCTACCCGTGCACGCTGGGAGGGCCAGGGACACTAGGTCTGTCCAACATGCTTGCTGCCGGGGATGTATATTAGCGCCTCCTAGCGGAGTTCCCTATCCTCACCACGCCTACATTTTCCTCAGCAGTCGCTAAGCATGGCGTGGAGCACTATATAGCCACTGTCAGTCCCCCGGTCTATGCACGCGCTCGGCGCCTTGACCAGCTAAGCTCTCCATTGCCAGGGAGGAATTTGCAACCATGGAACGCCTTGGAATTGTGCGCCGTTCTGACAGTCCGTGGGCCTCCCCCCTGCATATGGTCACTAAGGCTGATGGTGGGTGGCGTCCCTGTGGCGATTTCCGATGCCTAAACAACGCCACGACCCCGGACCGGTACCCCGTCCCGCATATACAGGACTTCTCCGCCCACCTGGCGGGGACCACCATCTTTTCCAAGGTGGACTTGGTGCGGGGATACCACCAGGTACCAGTTCACCCACGGGACGTTCCCAAGACGGTGGTCATCACTCCTTTTGGCCTGTTCGAGTTTCTGCGGATGCCCTTTGGCCTCAAGGAGGCGGCACAGACTTTCCAGCGACTGATGGACTCGGTGCTGCGGGATATGGCATTCATGTTCGTATACTTGGACAACATTCTCGTAGCCAGCACGTCTGCAGAGGAGCACCTGACACATCTCAGGCAGTTGTTTGAGCGGCTCAGAGCACATGGGCTCATTGTTAACCCCGCCAAGTGCCAGTTCGGCCGGTCGTCTATTAATTTCCTCGGGCACAGGGTCTCAGCAGAGGGAGCCGTTCCGCTCCCTTCCAGGGTGGACGCCGTTGCCAGCTTTCCATGCCCCCGCACTGTGAAGTCCCTGCAGGAGTTCCTAGGCATGGTGAACTTCTACAACAGGTTCATTCCCCGTGCTGCTCACCTCATGCACCCCTTGTATGAGGCCCTGCGTGGTAAGGACCCCAAGGCCGAGGTGGACTGGTCCCTGTGTACCGACGACGCTTTTTTGGGCGCTAAAAATGCACTGGCCAATGCCGCATTACTGGCACACCCATTTCCTACCGCCCCTATCGCCCTCACAACTGACGCCTCAGACTACACAGTGGGGGCAGTGTACGAACAGTGGGTGGGGTGGGGGGGGGCTGGCAACCACTTGCTTTCTTCAGTCGCCAGCTGCGGGACAATGAAAGAAAGTACAGCACCTTTGACCGGGAGCTCCTAGGCCTCTTCCTGGCCATCAGGCACTTCAGATTCCTGCTGGAGGGCCGACGGTTTACTGCCTTTGTGGACCACAAGCCACTCACCTTCGCCATGGCCAAGGCCACCGAGCCGTGGTCAGGGCGCCAGCAGCACCAACTCTCCGCCATCTCCGAGTTTACCACGGACTTACGGCATGTCGCAGGCAAGGACAACTACGTCGCTGACTGCCTCTCCCGGACGGTGGTGGGGGCTGTCCACTTGGGACTGGACTACGCTGCCATGGCTGCCGACCAGGCCACTGACAAGGACATGCAGGCCTACCGAACAGCCGACACTGGGCTAAGGTTAGAGGATGTGCAGTTTGGTATTGCCAACACCACGCTCCTCTGCGACGTCTCCACCGGTCAGCCCCGTCCGATGGTTCCCGCTGGCTGGCGGCGGCAGGTATTCGAAGCCATCCATGGCCTGTCGCACCCGGGGGTGAAGGCGTCAACTAAGCTGGTCGGTGCTAAATTCGTCTGGCATGGCCTCAGGAAGGACATCGCAGCCTGGGCCGGCTCCTGCGTGGCGTGCCAGCGTGCAAAGATACACCATCACACCAAAGCCCCCTTGGCACCATTTCTCATGCCGGAGAGGCGCTTTGACCATGTCAATGTGGACCTGGTGGGTCCCCTGCCCCCCTCCCACGGGTTCACTCACCTCCTCACCATGGTGGACAGAACCACTAGGTGGCCGGAGGTGGTCCCGCTGGCATCGACCACATCCGCCGAGGTGGCCCGGGCATTCATTGGGTCCTGGGTAGCTCGTTTTGGCACACCATCTGATCTCGCATCCGACCGGGGCCCACAGTTTACATCCGGGCTCTGGACTGCAGTCGCCGAGGGCCTGGGAGTGAAGCTCCACCGCACCACAGCCTACAACCCACAGGACAACGGCTTGTGTGAACGGTTTCACCGATCTATGAAGGCTGCTCTGCGGGCCAGCCTTACGGACGGCAACTGGGTCGACCGGCTTCCCGCCCCCAAAGAAGACCTGCAGGCCTCGGCTGCTGAGCTGGTGTACGGACAGCCGCTGCAAGTCCTGGGGGAGTTCCTCCCGGATGCCGAGGCTCCCTGGTCGGTCACCTCATCTCGGACTGTGCTCAGGGATGGCGCCGGTGCTTTAACCCCAGTCCCAACTTCCCAGCACTGCCTCCCGCAGTCCTACATGCCTAGGGATCTGCAGTCAGCCAGGTATGTTTTCATTCGCCATGACAGCCACCGTACTCCTCTGCAGCCCCCTTACGACGGCCCTTTTTGCGTCCTGGAGGGGGGCCTAAGAACTTCATGGTGGACATTGGAGGAAGGTCAGAGCGGGTATCGGTCGACCGGCTCAAGCCTGCCCATTTGGACCTAGACAGGCCAGTTGAACTGGCCCGGCCCCCGCGGTGTGGACGACCCCCTGCCCGGCCCCTGCCAACTGCTTTTCCCTCTCGTCACCTCATATCTCCTGAATCCCCCCCACACACCCCACACCCCAATCCCCACCTCTACCCCTGCACGGGTGATACGGAGTCGTTTTGGGCGCCTGATTCGCCCCCCGCCTTGTTGACTGGATGATTTTTTGGGGGGTTATTGTGAATTCTGGGGGGGCCTGTGTGGTGACTCACTTATCATGCACAATTGGTGCAGACATTCACTGGACTTGAGGAGCGGAGTGAGTGCTCCTTTAAGCCTGGGGATTCTGGGAACGGGGTGGGTATTTGGTAACCTATATTATGTCAGCTGTCAGCTGTCAACTGGCTGCTGTCACTTTCGAGTAGTAACGTTAACGTCTCTGTACTCTGTTGGATGTATGTAATTTATGTTTGGAAGTAAAAGGAAAGACTCGACTACCGTCTCCCGTTTCATCCTTTCTTGCGTTCCCACAGTGTGTATATTTATGTATTTCTAAATGGCAAATGGTGCATTTATACTGTATATCTCTTTTATCCAAAGCGCTTTACAATTTTGTTCCTTACATTTTACCCATTCACTCACTGTTACATACCCCTGTGGAGGGGCGCAACACAAGGCAACAGACATGATGGGTGAGGATGCAGCGACACAAAACCAGGAAACAGTTTACAAAATAATAATATTTATTTACATACAAAGCAACACAGAGAGCAAGGAGGACTACCAGTGGCAACAAATCAAACACAAAAAGGAAAAGAAAACCCACCCCCCCCCCCCCCTTTACGGGCGCTAAGCACCCTAAAAGGTACAGTGGGTGGTGCTCACTCTAAACTAGGGTTTTTAACAGCAGGTAACCTACGTGATGTAAATGTAGACCCCAGGGTATCTTCCTGTCCTCAATCCCTGTGTGCAAAAACAAAAGGTTAATACATAGAAATATGGTCACCATAGGCGGGGTGACAACAAGGACAAACAAATATACACAGGTTCGATTTAAACAGAAATGTGCAACAACAAGTACCACAAAAGATATGTTTAAATAAACAACAAAGAGCGCAAAGACCCAGAGCTCTGCCAACAGCTCTCACACAAAAGATACCAAAAAGCCACAGCTCTACAATAAAGGATAACACAAAAGATAGGGTTCTATAAACCCACCACACAACGAACCAGAGCTTTCACCAGCTCTACCAGAAACATACCCTAAGAGCCACAGCTCTACACCAAAAGCCAGAGAGACAGAACTGAACACAACTGGGATACATGAAGGAGTGTGGAGGTTGATTGCAGATTGGGATCAGGTGGTGCTGGGGACTGGAGTTCTGATTGCAACCAGATGGTGATGGTGACTGAAGTCAGGGGATGCATCTGGGAAAAAGATATGGAGAAAACAGGGGGGAGACAGAAGACAAAACAACCAAAACCAGACATGCCTACATACATAACACACATAACATAAATCCCCATACATAAATAGACGGCATCCGTAACACTCACACATTCACACACTGATGGCAGAGGCGACCATGCAAGGTGCCAACCTGCTCATCGGAAGCAGTTAGGGGTTAAGTGTCTTGCTCAAGGACACTCCGACACGGTGCCCGGGAGGAGCGGGAATCGAACCGGGAACCTTCCGAGTACCAGACGACCGATCGACCTCTTGAGCCACTGTCGCCACCTTTCTACTATTACCTCCCCCCTCCCCCCATGCTGCTATGATGCTCAAAGTCCCCCCAAGGTGATTAATAAAGGAATATATACTGTATCTTGTCTTCATCTCGCCCTCCCAATCCTACCCCCCGCCCCCGACCCCCCCCCCCCCCCCTCCCGTGGGTGCTCCGCGCCTACATGGCAGCAGAGCTACACTGTGGCTGGGGGGGCACCAGGATGCTGATGTCTCGTCTCGCCTTCCCAAACCCCCCCCCCCCCCCCCCCCCCCCGCGCCTAACAAAGCAGCGGTGATACGCATAGGCTGTATGTGTATGAACCAAGCATCCTATGTGAAGCACTTTGGTTAACAGGTGTCATGTTTAAATGTGCTATATAAATACATTTTATTGATTGATTGATTGATTGATTGATCTATTAACAGCCGACCAGAGACGACCGCGGCTGGTTCATCTCCCCGCTGGGCCCCAACCCCTGGTGGACGGCGGTGGTGTCGGTCGTCCCGGCTCTGCTCTGCACCATCCTCATCTTCATGGACCAGCAGATCACCGCCGTCATCATCAACCGGAAGGAACACAAACTCAAGGTACTCCCAGAGCTCCGGTTGGGAACCGAGGTTTCTGTGTTACGGAGGTTTAAAGTCACCAACGCATATAGGTCTACACTTTATGCTTTGCTTTTATTTAGTCAATTCTCTGCTCATTTTATGCATGTCTATAATTATGCCAATGTTATGCCCATTTTATGCCTATGTCTATTTTACGTCTACATTACTGCTGTGAAGCACCTTGGGCAGCAAAATGGTAAATGGTAAATGGTGCATTTATATAACAGCTTTTATCCAAAGCGCTTTACAATTTGTTCCTCACATTTTACCCATTTGCACGCCGAATATCTGAGCAGACAGATAATAATAATAATAATAATAATAATAATAATAATAATAATAATAATAATAATAATAATAATAATAAACTTTCATGGGGCGACAGTGGCTCGGGTCGTCTGGTAATCTGGAGGTTCCCGGTTCGATTCCCGCTCCTCCCAGGCAGCGTGTCGAAGTGTCCTCAAGCAAGACACTTAAACCCTATCTGCTCCTCTGCTGCCTCCGCCGTCGGTGTGTGAATGTGTGAGTGAATGGATGAAATGTGCGGAACAAAAATTGTAAAGCGCTTTGGATAAAAGCTGCCATATAAATGCACCATTTACCATTTATATTTATATATATAAAAGTGTATACTTCTTCCTACTCCTTTTTCGAACAGGGTAAACTATGATTTGTTTATCTGTTTCTCTTTTTGTTGTCTTTTTTTATTATCTTTTGTATATACAGGTGCAGCTCAATAAATTAGAATATCGTGCTAAAGTCAATATATTCCACTGTATTGATGCAGTAATTTGTGCAAAAGGAGCCCCAACCAAGTACTGTGTGAACATACATGAACATACTATTCAGAAGGCTGACATTTCTATATAAGAAATATTTATGTCTTATGTAATATTCAAACTTTCTGAGATACTGAATTTTGGGCTTTCATGAGCTGTAAGCCATAATCATCTAATTTAAAACAAATACAGGCTTGAAATATTTCACTTTGTGTGTAATGAATCTATAATTCTTTTTGAATTGAATTACTGAAATAAAATAACTTTTCCACGATATTCAAATTTATTGAGCTGCACCTGTATATATGTCAAATGAACAGATATATATATTTGTATCCACTTTTTCTCCCCATTTTCTATTTTTCTCCCATCCCAATTTCGTATATCCAATTCTTCCCTCCCCTGTCTTGAACGTTGCTAGACTATGCCTCCCACAGGTCGGTTGTAGTGAGGACAGAAGCCTTGCATCACGTGTCCCCTCCGGTACACGAGGAGGCAGCCTGTCGCTTCTTTTCACAGCAGCAGCTCGAACCGTCGTACCGCGTCACCAAACCGACCTGTAGGAGTCGCTGTCCACAACGTCAAATCCCCACCCACCGGTTTTCCACTTGCCAATTGTGTTAGTATGAACGACCGGCCAGCCGGTAGCAACGCCGAGAGCTAGGCTCGAACCCAGCGTCTCCTGTGTTAGAGGCGAGCGCCTTGGCCACTGCGCCAATCAGCCGCCCAGATATATTTTAGTTTTTATACTTATTCGAAAATAAAAATCTTTCATTCATTCATATATACTTTATATATATATAAAAAGCGTGTTCTACTCCGCGTCTGTCCTCAGAAAGGCTGCGGGTACCACCTGGACCTGTTCGTGGTGGGGGTGATGCTGGGCGTGTGCTCCCTGATGGGCCTGCCCTGGTTCGTGGCGGCGACCGTCCTCTCCATCTCCCACGTCAACAGCCTGAAGCTGGAGTCCGAGTGCTCGGCCCCCGGGGAGCAGCCCAAGTTCCTGGGGATCCGCGAGCAGCGCTTCACCGGCCTGCTGATCTTCACCCTGATGGGCTGCTCCGTCTTCATGACCTCCGTGCTGAAGGTCAGACACATGTTTAACGTTCACTTTAGACACTTTAAACTGATGTGTGTTTATTTAACATTCACTTTAGACACTTTAAACTGATGTGTGTTTATTTAACATTAACGTTAGGTTATGGCTATAACCAAGTTCTGTGAGTATTGGTGACGCTCGGCGTCACTACTGCACTGTACCTCGCTCGTGCACGCGCACTGAATAAAAAATTCCACAATGCACCTTTACATCCCAACATCCGTCTGGCCACACCCCCATCAGCTTACCTACATAAGCAGGGGTGGGGCCACACACTCGCCTCCTTCCCAAGCTTTCACCACAAGGCGAGATCAAGGGCCGCAGTGGCGTCTGACGCCGGGCGTCACCAATACTCACAGAACTTGGTTATAGCCATAACCTAACGTTCTGTATCGTATGGCTCCGCTCTGCGTCACTACTGCACAAGGGAGGCCGAGCGAGAGCCATCGGCCGACAAATGTACCCCGCTGAGGCCCCCCACAACCATCAGATCAGGGAGGACCGAGCCCCCCCGACCCCCCCTAATGGAGGGCACCCCCCCTATTGGAGGATCACGGGAGGGCGACGGATCCGACCGTGCGAAGAGGCACTCAAGCAACTCAACGCACAGGGTGAGCAGACCGTGGCCTGACCCCACGACTACACACACGCACAACCCGCATGCCACCCGGGAACGAACGGAAGGAACAACCTCGTTACTGCCCCCAGAATCACGGTCAAGAACAAACCCAACCCCGTGGCAAGGCCGTAGCAGCGGAGCGCGAAGGAAGACCCAGACCCACTGAAGGGACTGGATCCCCTGGAAAACGGGGGCCCGGAGAGGTCAATGACGCCAGGCATCAAGACCCCACCAGGCGGTCACTTAGTGACACCGCCCCCCACATCGCCAGCGTATTCGGATAAGGCCCCTCCAAGAGCGGGCCCTTTCCCCCCAATAGCACACCGCCTGGTACACTGACCCTGCAGAACAGGCAGTCAGCATGGCCGTAAGCACACAAAAAAGGTTAACCAACGGAAGCAGGCAGCGCACCGGGGAAACCAGGCAACAGGCTGTAACCTGAGCCTGGAGCACTGCGGACGAGACAGGCGCCAAAGGAGTTTAGCTGAGAACAGCCCCCCCGGCGGAAGGGGCGTATGCTGGCGTTGTTGCATGACCAAGCCTCCATTAAGAAAAAACCACCCAGAGGGGTTGAGGCAGAGAAGGCTGACATGATTGGCAGACGTCATGAACGTGCAGGGGCACACTCAACCGGGTAACCCGGGAGTTGACACTGCTCCAACACACCAGGGAATCAACCACCTTGTCGTTACCCTATGCGGTGGTTGTTCCTATAACCCCTCAAGAAAAAACTCCAAAACACACCTGCGGGCATAACTGGCTATACCGCAGTACAAGTGTTTCAGTTTTCAAAAAAGGGTTATTCCAGGCCCACGGGTCGACGAAACATTACTTCGGACCGGGCCCGGCAGCACGGGAAGCACAGGGTTGCCAGAGGAGGTCCAAGACCACCCCAACAGCCGCCTCTTCGCCACGCGTGAGAGAGGAGCAAAAATAATGGAGCCAGCCCCAAGCACACCGCACTTGGTATTCCCAGGCCGTCTCCCAACCAAGTACTAACCAGGACCAAACCTGCGTAGCGGCCGAGATCGGACGAGATCGGGCGTGTACAGGTTGGCACGGCCATAAGCCATTACGACAGTGCAGAGTACAATATGTACCCAACAAGGGTCTCCATAGCGCCTAACCCTGTGACACCCGGACCGACCTGGCATTTTCCCCCCCGAAAAAAGTCCCTTGGGGTACCAGAACAGCAGATTTGCATCCCCGGCAGACAACGGGTTAACTGACCTGGACCAGCGTGACCAGACCAGTCCCGTGTCCTAACCACGCCGACATGCCCACTCCAGGAGAGGGGGTAGGTATGCGTGTCGATCTAAAACATGAAAAGAGGGCGCCACCCAGACGGTCCTCAGTTAGACCGTGCTCAGTGGCCCACCCCAAGGGCGTGAGACCCCTCTACCTATGTTCAGATCTATTCTGTTAACATCCCCCAGATATGAACGAGAATTCATCGAGACAACCTAGTAAACTGGCGCTCGGAAGAGACAAAACCCCATCCCAGTTGCCCTATAAAAACGCTGTTTTAAACAAGCAACCAAGGCGCACTTAGCCCCTGTGTGATCCTGTAACAGAAACACACCGAGCCAGCACTATGTATGCGTCGAGACCCAAACACATCAATGGATAGTCTAGCAAGACACCAAACATTGTTTCTCCAAGTCGCCTGGGAGAACGACACGGAGCCGTCGTGCTTCATGTACCTTCCTCTTTTTATTCAAAAAAGAAAGAACACAGACTGACATGAATCCCTCGTGACGCAGGCTGAGGGTACATTTTTTTATATTTTTACATCCCACCACCCTCCCATAGGGAGGAGGCGGAAATCCCCAGAGAGACTTCCCACGCGAGCTGTATAGATTGAAAAGAATATATTGCAACATTGAGCCATGTAAAATTTTGGTTTTAGGGCAACTCCGAAGAGGAGGCACTGAACCCATACACACTCAATAATCTAATTGAATCGAATACACACACAATAGAGCAGGACTCCTTTTTGGAGTTCTACTCACCTTGACAATCTGAGGAGGAGGCTCTGCACTCTGAGGAGGCTCCCTCACATGGAAGGAGAGTCCTAACTCACAGAAGGAGCTTCGTGAGGAGGAGCCCTGACCCCTCCCTGAAACAGATCCATCATATGGACCTGAACAGCTCACGGAAGTCTTACCAACAGAGACGCGCACAGTGACGTACTCTGTGGTGGGGGAATTTCTGCGGTGCACACGCCCAATATTCCAGGGCCGAACAGCAACGTGACAGGAACCTTGAAGGACAGGAGGTCTTAACCCCTGCCCATCAAAGAAGGGGAGGAAAGGATTACCAGTTCACCCCTTTACGACCCCACACCCATGATACGATGTAACGACAAAAAAGAGTATGACACAGTCATAGTCAGCTACATGAAGCGTCTAACAGCTTCACACAGCTCATGTGCCAACCTGCTATCTGATTTTTACTAAGGAAAAAACACAGAATAGAGAGGGCCCCCTTAAGAGCCCCGGTACCAGACTTACACATGTGCTTCTATGGCCAACCCAACCCAGTTGTAGATCACAAGATACACACAACCCTTTACCACCACAAAAAATGGCAATACACTCCACAGAGGAACGCCGTTTTTCATAATGAGAGAATACACAATTCTCGATTAGTATCGGCCACAGGCCTTGCTAAGCACACATGAAAAGTGACCAAACAATCTTTTCTTTTAGGAAAATACAGTTCCTCAAGCAGTTTTAGCACAACCCCAGCAATCAAGCCAAAGGTTACATCGTATCCCACCACACAGTGACACAATATATTGTAAACAACATGTCTGAGAGGAGGGTGAGGAAGTCCCCAGGGAACCGGGGGGAACACCTCTCCTACCTTACCCTTAATACGGCCAGTTGAACAGGTAAACCTGTTAATATGTGAACACACTGTTCATTGTCATTACAGGCTGAGAAAAGAATTCATTCTTCACTCATATGTCACTAAGCATAGCTTTATAGGTTAGTTTAACCCCCTTAGTTGTGAGTACACGGTACATGAACACACATGATGTTTCTCAACACAACAACCAGATAATTTTTACATCTGTAACAAACAACCCGATTTGCATGGAGAAGCTAATACCAGTGACAAGACAATTCACACACAACTCGCGTCGTATCCTAAATGTAGTGCAGCAACACTCATTTTGGAAAACATCGTTATTTACAAAACATTTAGAAGGGAAGGAAGAAGACGCGTTTTAAGGTCTGGTCAGGACCTTCCTACCGAGAGCGCAGATCAAGCGAACTGCAGTCTCTAACAGGGCCCCGATAGTAAACACAGCATCCTGTGTTTGACGACACGGGCAGCGTCGCTGCTCCCCGCCGCTACGGTTCTCCTTGATGACGCAGTCCTCGCCGGCCGGCTCCGGGTAGGTTCGACTAACATCCTCTGTCAAAGATGACGTCGTAGTCAGAGTGTTTAAGGCATGTTATAGTCACAGAAACCGTTCAACAGTGTAGAATTAAGCTAACAGCCGTTCGGCTGATAGCAGCAAGCTAACGTGTACTAGTCTGGTAAACACAGCGAGCTAACACCGCAGCTAACAGCTGACTGGCTAACACAGTAGGCCACAACTAGCACGCAAGCTAAGCAGCTATCTGCTAAGCAGCTACCACCCGAACTTGTACACAAACGATATAACAAGCCACACTTCAGACAGGCCGCCGTTCTGAAACCCTCCTCACCTTTTAAGAGAGAAGAGAAAAAGAGATGTCAACACAGTTTACAACGGTGATTTTACCAGACATCCGGCGGAGCCAGCACAAGTCCCATCTGGGCTGTAGCCGACTTGAACATGGATCTCCCGATAACGAACATCCATGCCCACATTTCCTCGTGAGGGTATACTCTCATTTGTATATGAAAGATGGGGCCTACACGGTGACAGAGAAGCATCCACTCGTCCAGAGAATCCTGGGATCACCAGTTACTGGTCGAGGCCCACTAGTTGACTATAATGGGCTTCAAACCAAGATCCTCCGCCGTCGCCTAAAAGGCTGAACAGAAGGACCCTAATCTGGGGCCGGTTTTCTTAAACATTGTCAGCTAGCCCCCATAGCACTAACAGACAAGTGGTGCTCGCAAGCAAACATTACTCACCAAACCTGGAACCCACCGCTTCTCACAACAGTCGGTGCGTCCTACAGTCCAGCTGTGTTGCTGGAGGGTCTTACCCCATCCAGCCGCAGCAAGGAGGATTGTAGTTGGGAGGCATGTCAGCGGCGTGAACTCCTAATACGAAAAAAACGGTGGAGGTGTAGAATGATCATCATCTTCCAGACACTCCAGTAACGAAGACAATATCGCCGTATTTTCTTGAGAAATAGTGAGAGAGAAAATAAAGATATGATGTCAACGTATCTCTTGTTTTCCAACTTTCTTCAACTAGCAACCTCGTCAAGTGGGGATCTACCGAAGGCACTTCCTTGTGGTGAAAGCGAAGAAGGAGGCGAGTGTGTGGCCCCACCCCTGCTTATGTAGGTAAGCTGATGGGGGTGTGGCCAGACGGATGTTGGGATGTAAAGGTGCATTGTGGAATTTTTTATTCAGTGCGCGTGCACGAGCGAGGTACAGTGCAGTAGTGACGCCGAGCGGAGCCATACGATACAGAACTTTAGACACTTTAAACAGATGTGTGTTTATTTAACATTTACCTTAGACACTTTAAACAGATGTGTGTTTATTTAACATTCACTTTAGACACTTTAAACAGATGTGTGTTTATTTAACATTCACTTTAACAGATGTGTGTTTATTTAACATTCACTTTAGACACTTTAAACAGATGTGTGTTTATTTAACATTCACTTTAGACACTTTAAACAGATATGTGTTTATTTAACATTCACTTTAACAGATGTGTTTATTTAACATTCACTTTAGACACTTTAAACAGATGTGTGTTTATTTAACATTCACTTTAAACAGATGTGTGTTTATTTAACATTCACTTTAGACACTTTAAACAGATGTGTGTTTATTTAACATTCACTTTATACACTTTAAACAGATGTGTGTTTATTTAACATTAACTTTAGACACAGATATGTATTTATTTGACCTCCGTGCTGAAGGTCAGAACCTGGATACGTGTTTATTTAACATTCACTTCAGACACATTAAACAGCAACCCACATACCCAGCTGGGCTGCTCATCCCACAAATTCATGTTCCTTACAAATGGGGCACCATTTAAAAGGTAAATAAACAGGCTTTCCAACGGTATAAAATGTATTGCCAAGAAGCATTGTTACAACAGAGAAATAATCTACCAAAAACAAATGTCCAAACTTTATGTTTTATGTTTATTATATATATATATATATATATATATATATATATATATATATATATATATATATATATATATATATATATATATATATATATACATCCACATCTGTCTGAATATACCTGCACATAAGCCTTCTATATACCTACTTATACCTGTATATAACCCATATAACTCTGTATGATAGCATGTACAATAATGCGAGATTCACTAGTTCTATTTGTTATTGTGGCGACAGTGGCTCAGGAGGTAGAGCGGCTATCTGGTGATTGGAAGGTTCCCGGTTCGATTCCCACTTCTCCCGGGCAGCGCAACGAAGTGTCCTTGAGCAAGACACTTAAGCCCTAACTGCTCCTGATGAGCAGGTTGGCACCTTGCATGGTCGCCTCCACCGTCGGTGTGTGAATGTGTGAGTGAATGGGTGAATGTGAGGAACAAGAAATTGGATAAAAGTCATATATAAATGCACCATTTACCATTCTGTTTATATTAATTATATATTCTGTATAACATGGTCTGATATTGTGGTCAGATGTATAACATGATCTGATATTGTGTTCAGATGTATAACATGGCCTGATATTGTGTTCAGATATAACGTCTCTTCCTGAAATGTTAACAATGTTATGTTTTATGCCTCTTGTGTCGCTGCAGTTCATTCCAATGCCTGTGTTGTACGGAATATTCCTTTACATGGGAGCCTCTTCTCTCCGGGGCATTCAGGTAATGCCAGATGGGCTACTTATTACATGCACTTTATCAACCTAAGGTTCAGTCAATATGTATGGGTGTCTAATAATAGACCTGTTCGCTGTATACAAACATACCATGTTCGAGCCAATCAGCAATACCAACTGAGTCATGTGACTAAGTTGCCCTCTACCTGCGCGAGCTGCTGCGCTAAAAAAGTATGGCTCTATGGAGAAACCATGACACTCCCCTGACTAAAAGTTGTTTCAATAGAAAATGGCTGATGTCATTTAGCCAAATCAGCATGGCTGTGAGTGTGAGTCTTTCACCTTTTACATATCTAGCTCTGGCATGGATTGGTTATTTAGATCGCTAGCATGGCTAACACATGCAAATATATTGTAGTCTGCCCTGTTGTTCTGACCAGGATTACTTCCTTTTGCCCCCTTGATGCACACACACACTGAGTCTGACGTGGACAGTGAACAGGTCTATAATACACTTTATTTTCTTTGATACAAGAATTGCAGCCCAAAGTGCCTCACAGCAGTAATGTAGACATAAAATAGACATAGGCATAAAATTGTTATAAATATAGTAGGGCTGTCAGTTTATCGCGTTAATTAGATTAATTAATTACACAGCAAATTATCGCGTTATGAAAATTAACTCAAAATTAATTACTATTTTTCTTTCTTTTTTTTTATATAATTTTTTGTATCTCATTCATTCCATAAGAATGTAGAATACACATTTACAGACTTTTTTTTTAATATGGCCATTTGCTGTTCTTGGTATCTGATTCTAGGGACATCTATGGATCTCAGGGAATGTATTCCCAGTGTCAGAAATACTGTGGGCTAGATCCACAAAGAATGGATTACACGGTGCAAGTTGCACCCTTACTTACAATTCATTATGAATTGAAAATTGGGGACCCTGATGTAAACAAGACGAAAGTCTTTCTCTGGTCTGCATCCCCTTAACAATTGTGTGTATTGAGCCGTACTGTATTGTACCCATTCTGCAATCTGTTAATAACATTTTCATTCAATCAATCTGCGTGGTGATTGATTGAACATTTTATTTTGAGTAAATTGTAATGAACCAAATGAGAATATCAATAATTTTTTTTATCTTTGACTGTGAATAACACCATGCTCAAATTACTAAATTGACCAGACCTTAAAAATCTAAGCAAATTAATAGATGGAAGATGATTAAACAGAAGGTTTTGTAGATACAGTACTGAATTCTGCCATCCAGACACATGCAATTTGAAATATGATTATAGAATATAGAATATGATTATATAATATAGAATATCAGGCATAAAATGGTTATGCGATTAAAATGCGATTAATTAGATTAATTAATTACAAATCCTGTAATTAATTAGATACATTTTTTTAATCGACCCAAGGAATTGACAGCACTAAAATATAGACAGGCACTCGACTCCCGGAGTCAGCATTGCCTTGGCTTGGGCTGATCGCTATACTCACTCGTTTGGCTGGGTTAGGGGGAGGGAAGCCGTGTGTGGGAAACTGGCGTTGTGGACAGCGACGCCTACAGGTCAGGTCTGGGCGCTTGCTCAGCGGAGGCAGGACTTGAGGAAGGCAGCGTGACCTCCCACGCGTTACATTTCACCAATGAGAGCCCTCGCTGCCAGGTGAGAAGAGAGCCACTGGCTGTCGCCGCACGTGTCGGAGGAAGCGTGCGGATACTTCAGGGTTCCCTTGTACCGACCAGTAGGAGAACATGCGCACAACAACCAGGTAGGGGAAGGGGGGGAATTGGCACAACGACTAAATAGGGACGGGGAGAAAAACAGAGAAAATCGGAGAAAGAGAGATAAAAAAAAAATATATATATATATATAGACAGGCATAAAATGAGCAGAGAATTGACTAAATAAAAGCAATGCATATAGTGCAGACATATAATGAGTATAAAATAGACAATAATCATAAAATAGACAACATACTGTACCATTTATACGTTATCACAATTGACCTGCACTACGCGTCCTATCAATTTATCCATAATACGCTATGAATGCCATATGATAAAATATGATCTGATATGATGCCATATGATAAAATATGATCTGGTATGATTCCATATGATAAAATAATGATCTGGTATGATGCCATATGATATGACGTAGTGTCTCACATATGACTGTGAATCTCTCCACCTCCACAGCTGTTTGACCGTCTGAAGCTGTTCGGCATGCCGGGCAAACACCAGCCAGACTTCATCTACCTGCGGCACGTCCCCCTGAGGAAGGTACACCTCTTCACCACCATCCAGCTCACCTGTCTCGTCATGCTGTGGATCATCAAGACCTCCAATTATGCCATCGTCTTCCCCATGATGGTATGAAGCACTGACATCTCCATGGCTCCTGGTTGGGCTTTTGGTTTAAGTTTAAGTTTATTCGCAAAAGGGACAGTGCATATTAATCAACATTAAAAATTTAAATACGCCAGAATTAGCCAGAAGGCTAGTTATATTATCGTACTGGCCAATCGCGTCTCGCTCTTCGCCATTATGAGATATCTCTTTTTTTTTGTATCCACTTTTTCTCCCATTTTTCTATATTTTCTCCCATCCCAATTTCGTATCATCCAATTCAACCCTCCCCTGTCACGAACGCTGTTTCTTGCCTCCCACAAGCCGGCTGCAATGTGGACTAAGTCATACATAGTACAAGTCCCCTCCGGTACTTGAGGTAACAGCAGTCGCATCTTTTCACCTGCGCAGCTCGATCTCTCAGTGGCGAGGAGTAACGCGTGGGAGGCTCACGCTGCCCCCGACACTTCCTGATTCTACTGCGCAGGCGCACCAACCGACCTGTAGGAGTCGCTGTCCACAACGCCCGATCCCCACCCATCAGTTTCCCACCCCCTAATACGGCCAATGTGTATTAGTATGAACGACCAGCTAAACTGAAAGCAATGTGGAGCGCTGGGCTCGAACAGGCAAGCCCAGCGTCTCCGTCATTCGTGGCGAGCGCCTTGCCCACTACGCCACGTAGCCGCCCCACCATTATGAGATATCTCTTATCTCCTAGCACCTACTGTGCTCACGAACAAACAAATGCACTCACATGCACGTGACCAGGCCACGCCCCCGCGTCCTACTATATGACACCGGACATGGTCACACTCTACCTTCCTCTTCTTTGTGTCCAGGGTACCTCAGGCGGGGGAAACATGGCCGCTGGTCGGGGGCCTCGCCACAGTCGCTGGCGAGGCCGCACCCTCACCTCTGGCTGCGTGGTGTGAGGTGGTGTGGGGCCTAGGTCAAATACCGCTTGTGCTCCTGCGGAAAAACCAAAGAGTCCCTCTGCGGAGAGGGGAGCCCTGAGGAGGATTAGCCTTTTCTCCTCCTCAAAGGAAGACTGCTCCAACCAAAGATGTCTATGAACAAGCGTTGATAGCATCCTGGTCCTCCCTGCGGTTATAGCTTGCGACTGAGTTAAAAGCTGTATAACCCCAAAAACACGCACGTTTTCGACGTCGACTGGCCCTAACCATTGTGGACAGAAAAGCAGTCAACTGAGCAATGACACTGGTCGCCGCTAAATTCCGTCCTGCGCCGGTATAAACTTCATCAGCCCATACAGCCACCTGCCGGGCCGACTCGCCCTCTGGCGTCGGCTTCCGGGTGGGACACCGTTCAACCATGCCAGGGCAAAGGACCGATGCTACCTGGCCCTCAAGCCACGGCACACCTGCCTTGCGCCCTGTTGTCAGCCTGAGCCCATCCACCCGTATAAAGGGTAAATAAGCCTCAGCAAAACCCCCCACATTAGACACCGATTGACCTTCAGCAATGAACCGGTTAAGAGGAGGGAAGAGTGGCGACAGCCCACGGCGGGGAACAAAGGAACAGTGACCCAGCATCGTAGCATTAGCATTAGCCGGACGCTCCAGGATAGCTGGGAAAACATCCAATTCAGAGTCATGACGACCATGTTTACCCAAATATCCTGCCCCTCGCGCCAATACATAACTCGGCTGTCTCACGGGACAACGAGCAGTATCACTCGTGCTAGTATCAATGCCTGTTAGCACAGGCCCTACCTGTGCGTGATGTAGCTCGACTGCTAACCATTGCGCGATGTCCCTCGATCCGCTGTCACGAGATGAGGAAACCCCAGGACAGGCCCGATGCGCTGTTAGGATGTGCCGAGAAGATTCCAGGGGCTGGTGAACCTCCGGCGAAAACTCCTTTGCTTCCTTTTTCAGGGTGTAGCGTAGGAATACCAGAGGCTGCCGTTCGGCTATTCTCTGGCCCCTCGCACATTCACCAAGTGCGTAGAGACCGCGCTGGAGCATCTACGTCGTCAGGGGATACTTTTCTATCTCGACGACATTCTGCTCCTCAGCCGGTCGGAGGAGGTCGCCAGGTCTCATACCAGGCTGTAATTCCTCACCAGTCTGGGTTTTGCTGTGAACTGGAAGAAGAGTACTCCTCTTCCCAGTCAACAGGTGGAGTACTTGGGCTTGGTTCTAAGCTCAAGGCCCATGAGCGCAACCCTCTCAGAGCGATGGCGAGTGGATATTCTCTGCGCGCTCAGGGGGCTCCGTCCTGGCAGGACGGTTACAGCGCTGTCCGTGATGCGCCTGCTCGGTATGATGGCATCTGCTCACTATGTGGTCCCTCTTGGCCTCCTATTTATGAGGAGGCTTCAGAGGTGGTTTTCCAGTATGAAATAGACCTGGTGAGAGGCAAGTGGAAACGACTGAAGGTTCCCATGTCAATACTGGGGGATCTCGACCACTGGGGGAGGACTGGTACCCTCACCAGCGGGATCTCCATGGGCTGCAGGCTGTCGCACGTCACGGTCTTCACCGACGCCTCCCTCACGGGATGGGGGGGGACGTGTCGGACCAACGCAGTAGGGGGCAGCTGGACGTGCCATGCTACTCTGTCTGCACTGCATATCAATGTGTTGGAATTATAGGCGGTCCTTCTGGTCATCAAGCAGTTCGGCCACCTGGTGGTGGGCGAGCATGTGTTGATCAGGACGGACAACACGACGACAGCGTCGTATATCAACAGACAGGGAGTACCGGGCGGCGGTCGAGCTCTGGCTATGGGCGTCTCTCAATCTGCGCAGCCTGAGGGCGCTCCACATCCCTGGCAAGGAGAATGTGGGCGCGGATGTGATGTCGCGGGCGGTCCTCATCCCGACGAGTGGGGACTACGTCCAGACATAGTCAGACAGGTCTGGGACCGATTTGGGGAGGCCACAGTGGATCTGTTTGTGAGCAGACAGTCTCACCAGTGCCCCTGGGGGTGGATGCCTTCTCGATGTATCCATGGCCGCCCGGGATTCTGTACGCGTTCCCCCCCATACACCTGATAGCTCAGCTGTTGGAGGGGATACTTCGGGAGCGCAGGACTTTGATCCTGATCGCGCCGGACCGGGGCATGGCTGTATGGTTCCCGGTCCTGATCCAGCTCTTGGTAGCCCCGCCGTGGCCTGTTCCTTGGTTGCCACGGGCCCTCTCTCAGGCACACGGATCTCTGTGTCTGTTCCCTGTTCTGGGGCAGCCACTGAAGGTTTGGCTGCTGAGAGGGTGAGTCTGGAGGGGATGGGTCTTGACGCTACTGTGGTCGACACCATCCGGAACGCGCGCGCTCCGTCCACTATCGCGGTTTACGCGGGTAAGTGGCGTGCTTTTCAAGAGTGGTGTAAGGTTGGGGGCTGGGATCCGGTGTCCTGCCCCCTGGACGCTGTTCTTTCCTTCCTCCAGTCTATCCTGGGTAGACTGTCGGCCTCGACGGTGAGGGTATACGCCGCAGCTATAACCTCTTGTCATGTGGGTTTTGGGGGCGGTACGTTGTTCAGCCACCCTCTTGTGAAACGTTTCCTGCTTGGCGCTCTGCATCTCAAGCCGGTGGGACGTTCTCTGTCTCCGAGTTGGGACCTCCAACTGGTCCTGGGCCGGTTGTCGGAGGCCTCGTTTGAGCCTCTTGAGCAAGCGCCATTGGAGCAGCTGTCTTTTAAGACTGCGTTCCTTCTGGCCATCACCTCCGCTAAGCGTGTGGGTGATCTGTGTGCTCTCTCGGTGCGGCCTGAGTGCCTGTCTATTCGGGCCAATAGCGGTGCGACTCTGAGGCCTAATCCAGTCTTCGTGCCAAAGAATATCCAGAGCTCTTTTCGCTCCAGGGATATTGCGGTTCAGGCGTTTTATCCGCCTCCTCATGCTAGTGGGTTAGAGGCGAGCCTTCATCTGTCGTGTCCTGTCCGTGCACTGGGGTTTTACCTCAGTCGGACGCGGGATCTCAGGGCTTCCGATCAACTGTTTGTTTGTTACGGTGGCCCTCGCGCAGGTGAGGCTTTGTCCAAGCAGCGCCTGTCACATTGGTTGTGCGAGGGCATTGCCCTTTGCTACACGTTGGCTGGACAGGCCCCCCTGGGGGCATCAGGGCGTACTCCACTCATGTTAGGGCCTTGGTGGAGGACATCTGTGCTGCGGCCTCCTGGTCCTCCCCGGGTCCCTTCGTTAAGTTTTACCTCGTGGACATGACTGGGGGTTCTGTCTCCCAGGCGGTTCTGAGGTCTGGGACCTCTCCTGCATCCCGCCATTTGGTGGGCTAGCAGGGGTGTGTAGGTGTGTGCCACGGGGTGATGTTTCACACGTGGTCCCCCCTGTGCTGTGCATTTTTCAGGGGTCTCTGGTTCCCCCTTTTTTTCACACTTTGGTGGAGTTGACTGCCTCCCCCCCCTTCGTTAGGACGGGCGGGTGGACGGGACTCCCCTCCTCCCTGGTTGGGGCTTACGGGCCCTCAGGGGGTACACTTGTCGGGCCACGTGTCTGCTCTGCCCCATATCTCATAATGGCGAAGAGCGAGACGCGATTGGCCAGTATGATAATATAACGAAAGCTTATCCTTTTTTTTTAACAAATTTTTTTTTCCCCTTTTTTTACATAAAACCAGACACACAATACATAAACAATGGAAATCCACAATAAATCACAGGACTATGATTGACACAATAATGACAATAATGACAGTCCAGTACTTAAATCAAAATAAATGTAGATTAAAAGATTTACCCATAATAAATGCAATACAATACCTATGCTCTTGCTCGCTCCCCCCCCCCCCCCCCCCCTAGTTATATGAATACTGGCTGAGCGTCTCGCTCTTAGCGCCCTGAGGTCCCTTGGTTGGGTTTTCAGTGTTGGAAACTTTTTCTGAGGAAGGTAGAGTGTGACCATGTCCGGCGTCATATAGTAGGACGCGGGGCGTGGCCTGGTCACGTGCATGTGAGTGCATTTGTTTGTTCGTGAGCACAGTAGGTGCTAGGAGATAAGAGATATCTCATAATGGCGAAGAGCGAGACGCTCAGCCAGTATTCATATAACTAGGTTATAGGATAACCTTTCGATTTCATCTGTAGTCCCTGGCTAAGATGTTAAAAAAGGGCATCAACCTAAAGTGATCAAAAAGGTTATCACACATAACATACATCAAATAGGCCTACCATCAACATTAACCCTTTCACCACCACACTATATAGACTGTTAACCCTTTCACTAACACACTATAGAAGGTTAACCTTTCACTACCACACTACAAAAGTCCTATATTTCTATGTATGCGGATGATTCAACGATTTACACATCAGCCTCAACAGCCAATGAATTAAATACGGTCCTAAAGGCAGAGTTGCAATCAGTGATGGAATGGATAAAGAATAACAAACTAGTTCTAAACATATCAAAGACAAGTAGCATCATTTTCGGTTCAAACCATACTCTAAGAACGAACCCAGTCTTGAAACTTTTGATAAGTGATGTGGTAATTAATCAAGTCCAGGAGACTAAACTCCTAGGGGTAACATTAGACAGTAAATTGTCATGGTCACACCATATAAACAATATAGTAGTGAAAATGGGAAGAGGGATTTCTGTTGTTAAAAGATGTGCTCATTTGTTACCACTAAATTCTATCAAACAGGTAATTCAAGCTCTGGTTTTGTCAAATCTTGACTATTGTCCTGCAGTATGGTCGAATGTAACGACGAATAAACTGAAAAAATTACAAATGGTACAAAACAAAGCAGCACGTATAGCGCTTCGCTGTGAGTACAGAACTAATGTTGCAGCGATGCACAGTTGTTTAACTTGGTTACTTGTCAAACATAAATTACTCTGCTCACTCCTTGTATTCACTAGGAATATTCTTGTTACAAAGATCCCCTCAATTTTATATAACAATTTATCAATAAGTCTTGACAGACACAACCATTCCACCAGACATGCTTCTGCACAAGGTTTTACACTTCCAAAAGTGAGGTTGAATGCAATGAAGCGAACTGTCATGTTCCGTGGTATGCAGGAATGGAACTCTCTTCCCAGACATGTTAAGCAGGAGAATAGTAAATGCCGTTTCAAAATCGTGGTAAAACAACATTTTCAACCAAAGAAATTTACATTCCCTAATAGATAGTGTGTACGTAAATGAAAATGTATGTGTCTGATAAAGAGATAGGTATATATGGATGAAAAGGCATGTGTCTGATAGGGATATATTATTAAAATATTGTATAATTGGCTGATATGAACATAGATAATGTATGTAAAAGCTAAATAGTATATTATGCTGTATTGTATTATGAATTAATTATGAGTAGGTATTATTGTATTGTATTATGAATTCATAAGGCGTATATATTTTTATATTGTATTATGAATTTGATTAGGGTTTTTATTGTTGTTTTAATTGTCTGTATGACATGTAAATGTTGTGAGTGTATAAGGGTTTTTATTGTTGTTTTAATGGTCTGTATGTCATGTAAATGTTATGAGTGTATAAGGGTTTTTATTGTTGTTTTAATTGTCTGTATGACATGTAAATGTTGTGAGTGTATACGTCTGTAACTGTATTTTATGTGTTATGGACCCCAGGAAGAATAGCCCCAGCACTGCTGTGGCTAATGGGGATCCAAATAAACTTAAAACTTAAAACTTAAACTTAACCTTTCACTACCACACTACAGAAGGTTAACCCCTTCACTTCCACACTACATAAGGTTAACCCTTTCACTGCCACACTACAGAAGGTTAACCCTTTCACTACCACACTATAGAAGGTTAACCTTTCACTACCACATTACAGAAGGTTCTATATCATACTGGCTGCCGCTCAGCGTCATCTGCACTAACCTCACTTCGTGCATATGCACTGAATAAAAATCCACAATGTACCTTTACATACCAACATTCGTCTGGCCACACCCCTATCCGCTACCTTCATAAGCAGGTGTGTGGTCACCTACTCGCCTCCTTCTTCACTTTCACCACAAGGAAGTGCCTGTTGTATACATCACTTGACGAGGTTAAGCTGAAGAAAGTTGAAAGGAAAACGGAAGATAAGGAGATACGTTGACATTATATCTTTATTTTCTCTCTCACTATTTTCGAGAAAATACGGCGATATTGTCTTCGTCACTGGAGTGTCTGGAAGATGATGATCATTCTGACCTCCACCGGCTTTTCGTATTAGGGGCTCGTGCCGCTGATATACTCCCCACCTGCAGTCATCCTTGCTGCGGCTGGATAGGTATTGAACCTCCGGTCATACAGCTGGACTGTGGGAGGCACCGGCTGTTGTGAGAAGCCGGTTTGCTTCCGAGCTGGGTGAGTACTGTTTGCTTGCGAGCACTAGTTGTCTGTTTACGCTATGGGGGTTAGCTGACAATTTTTACGAAGGCCGGCCCCGGATTGGGGTCCTCTGCTCGGCTTCTTAAGCGGCGGACGGAGGATCTTGGTCTGACGCCCATGATGGTCAACCTAGTGGGCCGCGACCGAGACCTGGTTTGAACCCGGGATTCTCTGGACGAGCGGATGCTTCTCTGTCCCGTGCAGGCCCCATCTTTCACATGAATGTGGAAGTACACCCTAAAGCACGAGGAAAAGTGGGCATGGATCTTCGTTATCGGGAGTTCCATGCTCAAGTCGGCTGCAGCCCATACGGGAATTGGATGGGCAGGCAGCGGCCTATCTGAAGTGTGGCTTATTATGTCGTTGTGTACAGTTCAGGTGATAGTTGCTTAGCTGGCGCGCTAGTTGTGGCCTACTGTTGTTAGCCAGTCAGCTGTTAGCTGCAGCGCTAGCTCGTTGTGTTCACTAGGCTAGTAAACGTCAGCTTGTTATCAGTCGGATGGCTGTTAGCTTAATGCTACACTGTTGAACGTTACTGTGACCATAACATGCCTTAAACACTCTAACATCCTCTGTCAAAGATGACGTCGTAGTCAGTCGACCCTACACCCGGGTGCCATGCCAGCGAGGACTTCGTCAACATGGAGAACGGCGGCTGGGTGGCGTAGCGGACATACCCTCGTCACCAACGCAGGAGATGCTGGGTTCGACTCGGTGTCCCGTTGACCAGTGTTGCAGTCCTCTCGGCCTGCGCTCAGGGTGAAGGTAGGAGTCCTGACCGGACTTTAAACACTTCTTCTTTTCTTCCCTTCTAAATGTTTTGTAATAACGATGTTTCCAAAACATGTGTTGCTGCAATACATTGAGGATACGACGCATGTTGTGTGTGAATTGTCTTGTCACTGGTATAGCTTCTCTCTCCATAGAAAATCGGCGTTGCTTTTTACATGTGTAAAAATGAACTGATTAGTTGTGATGAGAACATGTGTGTTCATGTAACGTTTATAAACGTGGGTGAACTCACAACTAAGAGGGTTAGTTAACCTGTGAAGCTATATTTCCTGGTCCCATGCCCTGAAAAATTGGGCGTGTGCACCGCGGAAATTCCCCCGCCATAGAGTACGCGTCTCTATTGGTAAGACTTCCGTGAGTTGTTCAGGTTCCATGTTATGGATCTGTTTCAGGGAGTTGTCAGAGCTCCTCCTCACGAAGCTCCTCCTCAGGGAGAAGTGCCTTCTGTGAGTTCGGACTCTCCTTCCCAGTGAGGGAGCCTCCTCAGAGTTTCAGAGCCTCCTCCTCAGATTGTCAAGGTGAGTAGAACTTCAAAAAGGAGTTCTGCTCTATTGTGTGTGTATTCGATTCGATTATTGAGTGTGTATTGGTTCAGTGCCTCCTCCTCGGAGAGCCCTAACCCAAGTGTTACATAGCTCAATGTTGCAATATTTCTTTTCAATCTATACAGCTCGCGTGGGAAGTCTCTCTGGAGATTCCCGTCTCCTCCCTGTGGCGAGGGTGGCGGGATGTAAAAATGAAAAAGAAATTACCCTCAGCCGCGTCACGTGGGATTCATGTCAGTTGGTGTTTCTTTCTTTTTTAAATAAAAAGAGGAAAGAACATGAAGCACGACGGCTCCTTGTCGTTCTCCCAGGCGACTTGGAGGAACAATGTCTGGTGTCTTGTTAGACTATCCATTGATGTGTTTGGGTCTCGACGCGTACATAGTGCTGGCTCGGGGTGTTTCTGATAAGAATTGAGCTGTATGTGTGTGTCACGGATTTCCCCAAGGGGATTAATAAATGAATATCTTATCTTATCTTATCTTATGAGGCTGGTACACCTTGGTTGCTTGTTATTAAAACAGCGTTTTTATAGGGCAACTGGGATGGAGGTTTTTCTCTTCCGAGCGCCTGTTACTAGGTCTTGACGGATTCTCGTTCATATCTGGGGGATGTTAACGGAATAGATCAAAACATAGGTAGAGGGGTCTCACGCCCTTGGGGTGGGCCACTGAGCGCGGTACGAATGGGACCGCCTGGGTGGCGCCCTCTTTTCATGTTTTAGATCGACACGCGTACCTACCCCCTCTCTTGGAGTGGGGATGTCGGCGTGGTTAGGGCACGGGACTGGTTCTGGTCACGCTGGTCCAGGTCAGTTAACCCGTTGTCCGCCGGGGACGCAGATCTGCTGTTCTGGTACCCTGAGGGACTTGTGCTTTTTTCGGGGGAAAAAATGCCGCGTCGGCCCGGGTGTCACAGGGTTGGGCGTTATGGAGACCCTTTGTTGGGTACATGTTGTACCCTGCGCTATCATGAAGGGGCTGGTTCTCCATTATTTTCGCTCCTCTCTCACGCATGGTGAAGAGGGGGCTGTTGGGGTGGTCTTATGGACCTCCTCTGGTAGCCCTGTGTGCTTCCCGAGCCGCCGGGCCCGGTCCGAAGTTGTGTTTCGTCGACCCGTAGGCCTGGAATAACCCCTTTTTGAAAACTGAAACACTTGTACTGCGGTATAGCCAGTGTATACCCGCAGGTGTGTTTTGGAGTTTTTTCTTGAGGGGTTATATCAGGGGTAGGCAACCCTAGGCACGCGTGCCTATGCAGAGGCATTTTCATAGGCACAGGGGGCAGCATTAAAAAAAAATAAAAGATTATAATTTTTTATTTATTTTTTTGCTTTGAAATATTAGTGAAATATTTTGCACTGTTGTCGCATTTATCTTGTTGAAATCCTCCCACAGGTTATTTTTACTACCACATATTTAATTGGGACCCTTTATTTGTTTATTATTTCAATTTAGCTGGAAATACATTGCTACAACATTCAGTAACATTTGCAGAGCCTTATACAAAAACATTATTACGGTCACCATTGTGACCAGTGGGATTAATCAACAAATTTTATTATTTATTTTTCTATTTCATTGAACATTGCACATGTTAAAAGCCATTTTTTTTACTCAAAATGTGAGTATTACCAAGTCAACTTGTGTTCTTAAAACAATGACAATAAACATAGTTTTATTAGGTTGAAATAATGTGGTTGTGTACTTATTTTTCTGTTAACTTATTATGGATTGAAAACTGAAAACCTTAATGCACAGTAACTGAACTAAATATTTTTAAGTTCTGGTAACTTATTATTATTTATTTTTTTACAGTGTAGTCTTGCGATCAATCAAAACTTATTTACACGATATACCTCACATTCACCCTCCATTCACATCCTGGTGTTCTCCTGGTGTTCTCCATTAGGCCTGTAGGTGGAGCTATGACAGCACACGTACAGTACACACACTGATGGTGTGTGATGTGTCCAAAAATGAATGGGCAAATGTGAGTGAAATGGTCGCACTGTATGCAGCTGTTTGTCTGCATTGCATTCCCCCCCCCCCCCCCCAACTCAGATTTAGGGTTGATACAACCATCATAATAATATTGTTAATAATAAGAATAACAATAATGATGTAATAATGTAAAAATTATCATTAAAAAGACCTGATTATGAGAAAAAAAAATTACAATGCATGGAATATTGTTGAGGCACACTAGTTACAACTATATTTCAAACAGGCACTCCATGTCAAAAAGGTTGCTGACCCCTGGGTTATAGGAACAACCACTGCATGTGGTACCAAGAGGGTGGTTGATTCCCTGGTGTGTTGGAGCAGAGTCAACTCCCGGGTTACCCGGTTGAGTGTGCCCCTGCACGTTCATGACGCCTGCCAATCGTGTCAGCTTTCTCTGCCTCTGCCCCTCTGGGTCGGGGTTTTTTGGTGGAGGCTTTGTCATGGTGCGCAACAATGCCAGCATACGCCCCTTCCGCCGGGGTGCTGTTTTCAGTTGACCCCTTTGGCGCCTGTCTCGTCCGCAGTGCTCCAGGCTCCGGTCAAACGCCTGCTGCCTGGTTTAAGGGATCGACCCCCTCTGGGGTTGTCTCCCCGGTGCGCTGCCTGCTTCCGCTGTAGTGTAGCTTTTTGAGTGCTTCAAGTTATGGCCATGCTGACTGCCTGAGTTTGTCAGGGTCAGTGTGCCAGGCGGCGTACTAGTGGGGGGAAGGGCCCGCTCTTGGAGGGGCCCTGTCCGAATACGCTGGCGATGTGGGGGGTGGTGTCACTAAGTGACCGCCTGGTGAGGTCTTGATGCTGTGGCGTCATTGACCTCTCCGGGCCCCATTTTTCCGCGGGATCCAGTCCCTTCAGTGGGTCTGGGTCTTCCTTCGCGCTCCGCTGCTACGGCCTTGCCACGGGGTTGAGTTTGCTCTCGACCACGTGATTTTGGGGGCGGTAACGAGGTTTGTTCCTTCCGTTCGTTCCCTGGTGGCATGCGGGTTGTGCGTGTGCGTAGTCGTGGGGTCAAGCCACGGTCTGCTCACCCTGTGCGTTGAGTTGCTCGAGTTTCTCTTCGCACGGTCGGATCCGTCTCCCTCCCGTCCTCCAATAGGGGGGGTATTCCCCATTAGGGAGGGTCGGGGGGCTCGGTCCTCTCTGATGGTTGTGGGGGGCCTCAGCGGGGTACATTTGTCGAGCTTCAGGCTCCCGCTCAGCTCCTGTAATGCAGATGACGCTGAGCGGCAGCCAGTATGATATAGAACGTAAGGTTATGAATATAACCAAGTTCTATGAATACTGGTGACGCTCAGCGTCGGGACGCCACTGCGGCCCTTGATCTCGCCTTGTGGTGAAAGATTGGGAAGGAGGCGAGTAAGTGACCACACACCTGCTTATGAAGGTAGCGGATAGGGGTGTGGCCAGACGAATGTTGGTATGTAAAGGTACATTGTGGATTTTTATTCGGTGCATATGCACGAAGTGAGGGTAGTGCAGATGACGCTGAGCGTCACCAGTATTCATAGAACTTGGTTATATTCATAACCTTACGTTAACCCTTTCACTACCACATTATAGAATGTTAACCTTTCACTACCACACTACAGAATGTTAACCATTTCACTACCACACTACAGAAGGTTAACCCTTTCACTACCACACTACAGAAGGTTAACCCTTTAACTAACACACTATAGAAGGTTAACCCTTTCACTACCACACTACAGAAGGTTAACCTTTCACTACCACACTACAGAAGGATAACCTTTCACTACCACACTACAGACGGTTAGCCTTTCACTATCACACTACAGAAGGTTAATCCTTTCACTACCACACTACAGAAGGTTAACCTTTCACTACCACACTACAGAAGGTTAACCTTTCACTACCACACTACAGACGGTTAACCCTTTCACTACAACACTACAGAAGGTTAACCTTTCACTATCACACTATAGAAGGTTAACCATTTCCCTACCACACTACAGAGGGTTAACCCTTTCACTACCACACTACAGAAGGTTAACCCTTTCTGTAACTGAGGGGTACAATTCCCTGACTGTATTGATAAGTATGGTATCATTAAACCACTACCGTCTTATGTACTTTAATTACTGGCCATACAGTACATGATATATATAATGATGAACACTTCCCACAATGAATCGGTTCCACACAAAGTTGTAATTAAGTATTTATTGCAGCAAAAGGTACATAATATACTTCTCTATTTACTTTGAATGCGCTTATAAGGCAAAGGAATGTGCGTAGGCAAATCAATAATGAATGTCCATTCTCTGGTTACGCAGGAGGTAATTATACAACCTGAATCTTAGGGAATTATATCTATGGTACACTAGTAATATATAGCGGGAGATACTGGAAGGGTCCCCCCGGTTGTAAGCCAGCAAGGGTAGAGGATCTGTCGGTAGTAGAGTCTGGGTCAACGATGATAAGGAGACTCCGAGTACGGGAGACGGTGCAATAAGATCTTGATCCACAGACGAATACAGCTGTTCTCCGTAGCCTGTAGATCCACAGGGAATAAAGCTAGCCTGCCTCAGGCTCTCTGAGGCGCAGACTCGACGTGGCTCCTCACAGGGTAAATCTTACACACGTGTAGGCGTCGGCGATTCTCCGCTCCATTAATCACAGGACCAAAAGCAAATATAATCCAGCCGCAAAGGGCTATGCAGTCGTCGGGTAGATAATCCAGTGTACATGTCCACACGGTTCTCGTCTAGGGCTCCTCGGGTGAAAGCGCCATGAAAGCAGCCCAGCCTGGATAAGCACTCTAGCTGATACGAGGAAGCGTTGGTGATGCTGGTCACTGTAGAACTTTAGCCGCACGATACACTATACACAAATAGACTATTACTGACTTAATAGAAATATGTCGCACTCGACGGTATAGCGCCAAACTCTGACACTTCAGTTATTAATTCGCACGCGGTCTCAATGCTCTATTTAGGGCCAAACAGGCCATACTTCACCGCACGGAGTATCGTGGGTGAGGCTTCAACTTTAGTTACTAAGTTTCTCTAAGTGCTTCTGTATTCACCTGCGCCATATTTATATGCACGGCGAACAATCTAGTGCCAACCTCATTTCTGTCTCGTATTCTTGGGCAAAGCCGGGCATGTACAGACATGTCTTGACGGTGGCTTTGAACCTGACTCTGGAGGCATGGCCTTGGCGCCTGTGGACCGCTGTCCAATAGGAGAATGAAATATTATGGTCTGTACTAGGCTAAAGGGATATTCCGTGTATATGTACAAGGAATATACAAGGGATATCAAACGATATACAAATATTATGCAATATATATCAATCAATAAATATATATATTCGGTTTAATCTGATCCTTTGTAACAGCCGGCCCCTAATTAGTCCCACCTAATTAGCTAAGCAGAGACAGATTAACCGCACTGTCCACTACTCAATGTCTGTTGTGAGGGGTCGGGTAGTTCACAAAGTCATGGGGTCATGGTCGTCATCGATAGTATCGGGGAGCCTTGGCAGTTCTATTAGCCTCGCCACGGGTCGGGTGTAGATCCGCCCTTGGACGAGCACTTCGGCTGCTCGGACCTTTCCGTCGGCACCGGTGATCACTTTGCTTACGCGGCCAGCCGGCCACATAGCTCGGGGTAGTGACTGGTCGATAATCATGACGACTGTTTCTTCTGTCAAATTGTCTCTCTCTTTCACCCATTTCTGGCGGGTCTGTAGAGACGGTAGATAGTGGAGTAGGAAGCTGTTCCAAAACTTGTCAGCCAATACTTGACTGTACCTCCACATTCTTCGGCCGTTCGCTTCTTCAGGCCTGTACATTATCTGTGGTAGCGCGGGGTCCAGCCGCCCCATCAAGAGTGTGTTGGGGGTGACTGGGTCGACATCTGCTACATCACTTGAGACGTAACCGAGGGGCTTTGAGTTCAATACTCCCTCGATCTCCGTGAGGACTGTCATTAGGACTTCTTCCGCCACGGTCTGGGCCCCAAGCACGGCGTACAGGGCTGTCTTTATTGAACGTACTTCTCGTTCCCAAGTTCCACCGAAGTGAGGTGCATTCGGGGGATTAAACTGGAAGTCAATCTGGGATGGAGCGAGGTGGGTCTTAAGTTCTGGGCCCATAGCTTGGAAGCTCTCTCTCAGCTCTCTTTCTCCGCCTTTGAAGTTTGTCCCGTGATCAGACAATAATAGACGGTTTGCCTTTCCGCGATGTGAATCTTCGGAAGGCCATAAGGAATGAGTCTGTGCTCATGGTTGGAAGGAGTTCTATATGCATCGCTCGGGTGGTCATGCATTTGAATACAATACCCCACCGCTTCTCGGTTCCTCTTCCTTTCTTTATATACATCGGGCCGAAACAGTCCATACCGGTGGAGTGAAAAGGCTTGTCGCTGAGTCGGAGGCGACAGGGAGGTAGGTCAGCCATCCGGGGTATACTGGGCTGCGCTCGCCACTTACGACAGTCTAGACAGGTTCGCTGGAAGCGCCGCACTGCTTCTCTCCCTTGCAGTATCCAATAACGACGTCTGATCTCCGCGAAGACTCTCTCTGCCCCGGCGTGATGCACATCCTCGTTGTATTTCTTTATGATCAGCTCTGTGACCTTGTGTCGGCTGTTTAAGACTATCGGGTACTTGACGTCATCCGGTAAGTCTGGAGCTCTCTGCAGACGACCACCCACTCTGATGAGACCATGGGCGTCGCTCTCGGGGGCTAGGTGGAGCAATCTGCTGTCTGATGGGACGGGCTTTGCTCCCTGTAGACAGTCTAGCTCATCAGGAAACAAGTCTCTCTGGGCTCGTTGTAGTAGAAGAAGTTCTGCTTCTTCGTAGTCAGCTGCAGTAATGTCAGTAGTGAGCTGAACCTCTGGGTGGTGCCACAGGAATGTCTTTAGCTGCGCACTCTCTAGGGTGAGGCAATCGTCTATGTCGGGGTCTGTGGAGACGAGTGTGTTCAATCCACAGAACATAGATTTCTTGTTTTCGGCCTCCTCTTTACTCGTTTCCCGTGGGGTGGGTGTAGGCCACTCTTCTTCCGGGAGCTTGAGGAACTCTGGCCCGTCACTGTATAGGTTGTGACGGGTGAGGTCATCCAGGGACATTCCCCGGGTGATGACGTCAGCTGGGTTGTGTTTTGTGTCCACATACCTCCAGCTTGCTACTTCTGTTAAATCTTGAATCTCTGTGACTCTGACTCCCACGAAGACCTTGTATCTGCACGAATCAGACCGGATCCATGTGAGTACTGTCGTGGAGTCTGACCACAAGATTGTTCTTTGCACCGGAATGGTGAGTTCACGTTGGATTAACGTGGCGAGTTGCGCTCCTGCTAGGGCTGCGCAGAGCTCTAGACGCGGGATAGATTGTTGCTTTCGTGGGGCTATTCTTGAGCGAGCCAGGATGAAGGCAGTATGTATTTCTCCTCCCTCCTCTCGGGCACGCAAGTAGGCCACCGAACCGTAGGCTACTTCGGAGGCGTCGCTGAAGACGTGCAGGTCCATCTGGCACGTCTCCGGCCTCACTGTGGGTGGGAAGTAGCTGCGGCGTATGTTGACACCTGGGAGTGAGCTGAGTTCCGTCTCCCACTCTCTCCATGTGGACGCAAGGTGCTCGGGTATGGGGTCGTCCCAGCCCTGGTCCTTGTCCCATAACGCTCTTACAATCATCTTTGCCCTGGTGGTGTAAGGTAGAATACATCCCAACGGGTCATATTGTCTGGCGAGTGTTCTGTATACACTCCGTCTGGTGGTCGGTAGTGCAGTCGACCTTCCCTGCTCCTTGGTCAGGGGTGTGTGTTTATAATGGAGCGAGTCTGTTTTGAAGCGCCAGACTAGTCCTAATGTCATTTCTTGAGCTTCTCCTGGGATGGTCGCCATCCAGGTCTCGCTGCTTGCTGCCTTGTCCTCGGGGGAGAGGCTGCGCAATACTTGCGGGTCGCTGCTGGCCCACTGCCTGAGATCAAAGCCGCCTTTGATCAGGGAGGCGCGGAGCTTGAGTAGAAGGGCCTCGGCTTCTTCTGGCGTCGAGACGCTTTGCAGACAGTTGTCCACGTAGAAACTATTTCCTACACTTTGTCGGACCTCTTCATCAGCTGCTGGGTCCTCTGCGACGTGCTTTTGCAGTGCAAACGTAGCACAGCATGGGCTGCATGTGGTTCCGAAAGGGAGGACTTCCCATTGATAGATGGCTGGTTGCTCATCCCCGATCCTCTCTCTCCATAGGAACCGCAGCAGGGGCTTGTCCTCCTCCACTAGTCTCACCTGCAGGAACATCCCTTTGATGTCGCCGCTGATGGCCACCTTGTCTTGGCGGAAACGTAGTAACACGCCTAGTAGAGAGGGGCCGAGTGTTGGGCCGGGCAAGAGCTCTTTATTCAGATTTTGTGATCCGATCTGGTAGCTGCAGTTGAACACAATACGATCCTTGCCGTTGTGGTGGACTTTGTGGTGCGGCACGTAACATGATTCGGTCGTCTGATCGGCCTCTTTAATGTCAATTTTCTTTGTGTCCCGCTGTGATTAGCTTGTTAATCTCAGCGCGGTACACAGTCTCTTGAGCGGGGTCTCTGGCTAGGCGCCGCTCTGCGTTCAATAGATACCGCTCCGTTGCTTCTTTTGGGGCGTGGAAGGTAGGCATACCCTCTCGCCTCAGGAGTGGAGTTGCGTATCTCATCACTCCGTTGACTTTGATTCTCTTTGTCCCCTGCTCGAGGAGGGCTATAGCGTAAGTGTCTTCCTTGGAACGAATGTCTTTCTTTTCGTTCTTAAAGGGCATTGTCTCTAGTGTCCATAGCCTCTCGACATGCTGTAGGAGGGTGGTGTCTTCTTCTGTCACTCTGGAGTGGAGGCAGCTAGTGGCTGCTGTTCGGTTAAGAGACTTAGCGAGGGGGCCTTGTAATGTCCATCCTAGGCGGGTCTCGACTGCTGCAGGACAGCCTCTGGGCCCTGTGTGGACCCGGTCAATCGGGACGATGAGGTCTGCATGGTCGGAGCCTATCAGCAGGGTCGGGGTGGCACCGTCTATGAGCGGTATAGGTAGTTGACGCAGGTGCACATATTTATCCATCAGCTTGGCGGTGGGGTAGGTGTACTGCGACAGGCCTATTTCTTGGCTGGTGAAAGCGTTAGTAATCCTATACCGTCTCTCTGGCTGCCCGCTTGCTGCGATAGTGAAGGAGACATTCTCGCCCTTTATCGTCTTTAGATCTCTTCTTATTGTCCGAATCGTCATCTGGTTTTCGCTCCCCCGCAGCCCCAGCTTGGCCGCAGCGGACGCGAGGAGAAGGGTCTTCTCTGACCCGTCGTCAAGGACGGCGTAAGTGTCCATGACCTTATCTTGGTAACTCAGTGTTACGCGGACCACCTTTAAGAGCACCCGGGCGCCCCCGCTGCTGGCGGGGTCAATGTACATAACACTTGCCTTTGTGCTGCTTGAGGGTGCAGGCTTTCTTCTGTTACTGTCGTGTAGGACATCTAGGTGGGCTCCGTCACACCGACTACACCTCTTCTTTAAGCGGCAATCGGCTGCCATGTGACTGCGCGCACATCGGTAACAGCGTCGGTTGGACTTTATCCATTGACTCACCTCGTCGGCGGTCATCTTCTTGAACGTGTCACATTGTGACAACCAGTGTTCCTTTTCGCAGTACGGGCACACCATCTTCCACTTCTCTTTCATCGAGGGGGTACTGTGGTTCTTGCTGCTCGGTACTGATTCTGATTGGTGCATGACGGTCACCAATCTGCGGCCATCGTTTGCTCTCCTAGGTCCCTCTCTGGAGCTTGGTGTGCTCCGCATGAACGTATCCAACCGTAGGCTGTTGACTTCTCTCGCCAGGAAGTCGGCTAGGTCTAGGAGGGATGGCTCGGGACCGTTAGGATCACGGTGGTCTCTTTGCCGCCTGAAGCGCTCTTGTCGGGCGGGCGGAAGCTTCTCTAAAATCCTCTCGACATTAGAGTTTGCGTACAGTTCGTGCATACCCTTTTCTCTTTTTGCGCCCGCAGCATCCCTACCAGGGATTGTACCTTGATAGACAGGTCATCTAGTGAGCGATTGTCTGTGGCTGGGGGTAGGCGGTCAATATGCCTTATCTCTTGTATTACGTAGTCCCATATGCGTCCATATCTTTGGTCGAGTGCTGCTAGAGCCGCTGTGTATGGGGTAGTAGAGGTGGCATAGGCCAGCGCTATATTGTGCGCTCGGGGCACCTTGAGGTGCTTCAGTAGGATAGCATATTTGTACGGTTCATCAGCTACATCGGACATCATTGTCTCTAAGCACATTCGTAGCTCCGTGTACTGTGCTCTGTTCTCGTGTGTGAAGTCCGGGAACGTCGGTGTGCCAATGTATGATGCCATGGATGGCTGGCACATCGGTGAGCGTTGGAAGAGAGGCCTCCTAGGCGAGTCTCCTCTTACGCCTCTTGGTGGGCTGGTACCTGCTGGGTACCATGGCCCGCGTATCCAGGTGCTGTTCCTCGGGGCTGGTCGTGCGTCAAGCTCACCCGTGAATTGAGTCGGGGGTCTGTAGCGCAGAGCCGCGGGGGTAGAGCCTGGGCTGTACTGGACCTCCTGATCCTGTGGAGTACTGTGCTGCTGTCGGGCTTGACTCTCCTTCTCTCCCTCTTCTTCTTCCTCTGGCAGGTCCTCTAGATCCTGTAGTCGTCTATTTAGCCTCTCCGCGGTGTAGACCGTTTCTTCTTTGTAGCTGGGTCTCACTTGGACCGGTCGGGGAAGGGGTTCGGAGGGGGGTATAGGCTCTCTCTGGTGGTCGGGCTCAGGGTCGCTTGATCGGGTAGGGGAGGGTGCCCTTGACCCTTGTCTTGACGAGGCCCTGGAACCCCGTGCGGAGGGAGGGGGTGTTGCCCTGGTGATCAGCTGCTCCATTATCTGCGCTTGTAATCGGTCGCGCTCGGCTTCGCACTTGGTGAGAGCAAGGTCGCGCTCTGCTTCTCTTTGGGCACCGGCAGCGGCGCGCTGGGCTTCGGCGGCGGCGCGCTGGGCTTCGGCCCGGTCCCTTCCCATATTCTCTTCCGTCTGAAGGCGTCTAATCTCTAGACGTATACGATCTTCGTCGCTCCGTTGCTGCGCTTGAAGGCGTTCTCTTTCCATGGAAGAATGTTCGCGCTCACTAAGCGTCTGTGCTTGGAGTCGATCGCGCTCTGTTGAGGCTGCTAGGCTGGCGAGGAAGGCCTGTGCCAGCATCTTGTCCGCCTCGCTGGGGGAAGACGCTGGTTGAGGTGATCCGCTCCTGGCAGTACTCGTTGGAGATCTGTTCTCCTGTGGCGAGTCCTGGAGATCCATCTCCGGGGTGCTCGCCTCTTCTTGTAGCGGGTCGAGTTCCATCCCTGGAGGGCTGTCTTTATCCTGGAGCTCTCCGGGGACTACTTCTTCGGTCTTGGCGGGGGGTAAAGTCATGTCGGGTCCCTCCTGGTCCCTACCGTGAGCTTGGTCAGTTACGTTAGAACCCACTAGGGCCTCTATTGGCGGGGTAGCCTGGTCGATAGGGTCGGACATAATTTTACTATCTACTTTTTCCGCGTTTACCGTCTGTAGAAAGCTAGGTAGTATATTGGCAACGTAATCCTCTAAGTACTGAGGTGTCAGCCGTCTACGCTGCGGGCGATCTACTTTAGGAGAACCGTTTTGTGGAGTGTTCATCATTGGCCATGTCAATATTAATACCACTATATTAATATTACGCTAGATACCCTCCGGCTCGAAGGACCAATTGTAACTGAGGGGTACAATTCCCTGACTGTATTGATAAGTATGGTATCATTAAACCACTACCGTCTTATGTACTTTAATTACTGGCCATACAGTACATGATATATATAATGATGAACACTTCCCACAATGAATCGGTTCCACACAAAGTTGTAATTAAGTATTTATTGCAGCAAAAGGTACATAATATACTTCTCTATTTACTTTGAATGTGCTTATAAGGCAAAGGAATGTGCGTAGGCAAATCAATAATGAATGTCCATTCTCTGGTTACGCAGGAGGTAATTATACAACCTGAATCTTAGGGAATTATATCTATGGTACACTAGTAATATATAGCGGGAGATACTGGAAGGGTCCCCCCGGTTGTAAGCCAGCAAGGGTAGAGGATCTGTAGGTAGTAGAGTCTGGGTCAACGATGATAAGGAGACTCCGAGTACGGGAGACGGTGCAATAAGATCTTGATCCACAGACGAATACAGCTGTTCTCCGTAGCCTGTAGATCCACAGGGAAGAAAGCTAGCCTGCCTCAGGCTCTCTGAGGCGCAGACTCGACGTGGCTCCTCACAGGGTAAATCCCACACACGTGTAGGCGTCGGCGATTCTCCGCTCCATTAATCACAGGACCAAAAGCAAATATAATCCAGCCGCAAAGGGCTATGCAGTCGTCGGGTAGATAATCCAGTGTACATGTCCACACGGTTCTCGTCTAGGGCTCCTCGGGTGAAAGCGCCATGAAAGCAGCCCAGCCTGGATAAGCACTCTAGCTGATACGAGGAAGCGTTGGTGATGCTGGTCACTGTAGAACTTTAGCCGCACGATACACTATACACAAATAGACTATTACTGACTTAATAGAAATATGTCGCACTCGACGGTATAGCGCCAAACTCTGACACTTCAGTTATTAATTCGCACGCGGTCTCAATGCTCTATTTAGGGCCAAACAGGCCATACTTCACCGCACGGAGTATCGTGGGTGAGGCTTCAACTTTAGTTACTAAGTTTCTCTAAGTGCTTCTGTATTCACCTGCGCCATATTTATATGCACGGCGAACAATCTAGTGCCAACCTCATTTCTGTCTCGTATTCTTGGGCAAAGCCGGGCATGTACAGACATGTCTTGACGGTGGCTTTGAACCTGACTCTGGAGGCATGGCCTTGGCGCCTGTGGACCGCTGTCCAATAGGAGAATGAAATATTATGGTCTGTACTAGGCTAAAGGGATATTCTGTGTATATGTACAAGGAATATACAAGGGATATCAAACGATATACAAATATTATGCAATATATATCAATCAATAAATATATATATTCGGTTTAATCTGATCCTTTGTAACAGCCGGCCCCTAATTAGTCCCACCTAATTAGCTAAGCAGAGACAGATTAACCGCACTGTCCACTACTCAATGTCTGTTGTGAGGGGTCGGGTAGTTCACAAAGTCATGGGGTCATGGTCGTTATCGATAGTATCGGGGAGCCTTGGCAGTTCTATTAGCCTCGCCACGGGTCGGGTGTAGATCCGCCCTTGGACGAGCACTTCGGCTGCTCGGACCTTTCCGTCGGCACCGGTGATCACTTTGCTTACGCGGCCAGCCGGCATGGCCTTGGCGCCTGTTGACCGCTGTCCAATAGGAGAATGAAATATTATGGTCTGTACTAGGCTAAAGGGATATTCCGTGTATATGTACAAGGAATATACAAGGGATATCAAACGATATACAAATATTATGCAATATATATCAATCAATAAATATATATATTCGGTTTAATCTGATCCTTTGTAACACTTTCACTAACACACTGCAGAAGGTTAACCCTTTTACTACCACACTACATAATGTTAACCCTTTCACGACCACACTACAGAAGGTTACCCCTTTCACTACGACACTACAGAAGGTTAACCTTTCACTACTGACTGTGGTGGTTTCAGCTGTCCTGACTGTGGTGGTTTCATCTGCCCTGACTGTGGTGGTTTCAGCTGTCCTGACTGTGATGGTTTCAGCTGTCCTGACTGTGGTGGTTTCAGCTGTCCTGACTGGTGGTTTCAGCTGTCCTGACTGTGATGGTTTCAGCTGTCCTAACTGTGATAGTTTCATCTGTCCTGACTGTGACGGTTTCAGCTGTCCTGACTGGTGGTTTCAGCTGTCCTGACTGGTGGTTTCAGCTGTCCTGACTGTGGTGGTTTCAGCTGTCCTGACTGGTGGTTTCAGCTGTCCTGACTGTGATGGTTTCAGCCGTCCTAAAACTGTGATAGTTTCATCTGTCCTGACTGTGACGGTTTCAGCTGTCCTGACTGGTGGTTTCAGCTGTCCTGACTGTGGTGGTTTCAGCTGTCCTGAGTCCTGACTGGTGGTTTCAGCTGTCCTGACTGTGATGGTTTCAGCTGTCCTAAAACTGTGATAGTTTCATCTGTCCTGACTGTGACGGTTTCAGCTGTCCTGACTGGTGGTTTCAGCTGTCCTGACTGGTGGTTTCAGCTGTCCTGACTGTGGTGGTTTCAGCTGTCCTGACTGGTGGTTTCAGCTGTCCTGACTGTGATGGTTTCAGCTGTCCTAACTGTGATAGTTTCATCTGTCCTGACTGTGATGGTTTCAGCTGTCCTGACTGTGATGGTTTCAGCTGTCCTGACTGGTGGTTTCAGCTGTCCTGACTGTGGTGGTTTCAGCTGGCCTAGCTGTGAGGGTTTCAGCTGTCCTGACTGTGGTGGTTTCAGCTGTCCTGACTGTGATGGTTTCAGCTGTCCTGACTGTGGTAGTTTCATCTGTCCTGACTGTGATGGTTTCATCTGTCCTGACTGTGATGGTTTCATCTGTCCTGACTGTGACGGTTTCATCTGTCCTGACTGTGGTGGTTTCAGCTGTCCTGACTGTGGTGGTTTCAGCTGTCCTGACTGGTGGTTTCAGCTGTCCTGACTCTGGTGGTTTCAGCTGTCCTGACTGTAGTGGTTTCAGCTGTCCTGGCTGTGGTGGGAAGTTTGTTCCACCATTGTGGAACCCACCCCTTCCTGGCTAAGTGGGAGATAATAGGCTTACTAGGCTTCTCTAATACACCAGGGAGGAGGTCCAGTCTATTTGGTGGGATCTTTTTCCTCCAGTCTCATCGGCGAACGGTAAGAGGACGCTGACGTCATTTTCAGCGTGTTTGTTTAATATTATTAATGCAAACTGCTCTGATCAATATATCACCCATACTACATAAAGCATTTACTGACGATCACGGAATTATAAACGACCCCCCCCCTCCCCCCGTTCATCCACGCATGATAAGTCATAACGCTTAGGATCACGTACAGTTGAAATTTTTAATATAGCGTGTATCGGCAACAAACGGCAGTTGATATATGCGTTTATGCCTATAACTCACGCTCTAGGAATTACTGCAGAAAACGATAAAAACATATTTATATTCTAGACGGTATTTTCGTATTAATCTATGAATGAAAAAGTATAACGTTCCTACATCCTGAACGATAGATAATCGATGTTGAATGGGTCATAGTAATGTCAATTTAGCAATACAATTAAAAAAGTTATAACCCTGCAAAGAAGGAAAACATCTCCATAGGCTTAGAGTGGTGGCAGAGAGTGGTATAAGACGGGCAAACTCCGTGGCAGTTAATGTGTTAATAGACTTTTTTGGGGTTCGTTTTGAGACTTTTCAGGTAATAGGAGGGTTAAGATAAAATAACAAATCCATTTAATTAATTGACAGTAACGTAATGTTGACACTGACACAACAGTAACGTCATGTTGACACTGACACTTAACGTCATGTTGACACTGACACAACAGTAACATAATGTTGAAACTGACACAACAGTAACATAATGTTGAAACTGACACAACAGTAACATAATGTTCAAACTGACACAAGAGTAACGTAATGTTGAAACTGACACAACAGTAACATAATGTTCAAACTGACACAACAGTAACATAATGTTCAAACTGAAACAACAGTAACGTAATGTTGAAACTGACACAACGTAACATTGAAACCCTCCCCTGGGTCTGAGTGGATGTATTGTTGTAGTTGTTGATGGGTCCCAGTGCACGTGAGCGGCGCGGCGCGTGATCGGCGCGGGGAGCGGAGCGGGCGGTTTTGACGTGAGCGAGGAGTGGGTTTTAAAATGGGTCGGCGCGACGTCCAGAGCGAGAGTTCTCCTCCGCTCCAATCCACTCCAGGCCGCTCACAGTGGTTTAACACTGATGTAATATACATGTAGTACAATGCCAAAGCAACAGATGGCGATGTACAAACATGAAGGCCATTTTCAACCAATGAGAAGGGTGAACCTGTGATATCCTGTTCAGGCTTTGTCACTCACATCCTGTTAGAAAAAGTTTTGACGCCATTGTTGTTGTCGTTAGCTTACATGCTAACGTTAATGGCAGCGACCATAGCATTGTGGCTAGGCTAGCTATCATCGCTTAATAGAGCTAGTGAATGGATAAACAACGTTATTTAACATTGCAGAATGGGTACAATTACAATGCGGCTCAATACAAACAATTGTTAAGGGGCCCAGGGGGTGTAGACTGTTGTAGTTTGAGCTAATTTACACCATGCTCCAAAAAAAAAATAATCTGCCGAGCGATGTGGAGCGGGGAGCGGGGAGCGCTCGATTCAAGGTGAGCGGTGAGCAAGCGGAGAACGACTTGGGGGCGGGGTCAACATGAGCGATTAGCGGAGCGGACCAAGCTTTAAAGAGCGAAGAGCGGATTTCTCGCCCGCGCCGATCCGCTCACGTGGCCTGATGGGTCCTAACAACCTTTCAGGTTCCGGCTCTGGTGTTTGATGGTTTATAATCGTTCAGGTGCTGGTCTGGTGTTTGATGGTTTATAATCGTTCAGGTGCTGGGCCCCGTTCCTTGTACCTGGATAACTGAGTTAGCCGGATAACTTTAACTGGATAACTGAGTTAGCCGGACTTTCCGGTTCCCCGTACGTGGATTTTCCAAATCACCATGACAACAGATCCAAAAGTTTGAGCCTGGTCGAAAGCAGAGTTTAAGTTCAAGTTAGCCTGAACCATCGCCACGCCCCCGCAAAGAAGTGACAGCCCGTTTCCTGAAACTATTCCCACAGTCTACGATCTGCATTATACCATTCTGAATTACGTTTTTGTGCTCCATTCTTCCAGAGGGGGCTTTTGAAATGTAAAATAGACCCAAAATGCTGATACTAAATTCACTTTGTCCTAAATAATGCACGTTATATATACCGTGGCGCTCGCTCGTGCGATGTACACATTATGTGGTTATTTTAATTGTAACTGGGATTAAGATGTCTGATGAGATGCGCTGTTTGACGGATTTGAGAAATTGAATGAGCCGTTGACGTCACATTAATGAATGAGGATAAAGAGATAAACTTCATTCAAAACAAAGGATATTCTAAACACGGGTCTCTCGTTCATTAATGTATAAACAATGAATTTATCCCATCTGGCACAGTGGTGCAGCGGTAGTGCTCAAGCCTGCCAACCCAGCGACCGGGGTTCAAAACCCGGTGTTTCCAATATGATTTTTTTGAATATAATATTAATGATTATACGCCAAAGTAGCCTGGTTTTAAGTTAAAATATTATAAATCTACATGCATTGAGGATGTCATTCTTTATATAGCTCTCAACGTGCACCAAATTGAATTATTCCTATATTGCAAAAAGAAGGAAAAGACTAGGGTCTCGAACCCCGGTCGTCTGCGTGATAGTCAAAACAACAACCCGTTAGACCACATTGGAGATACGTTAAAGATCGACTATACATCAATCAATGGGTAAGAGAGCCGTATCGTAATTCTGTATAAGTTTAACTAATTATTTTCGCTAGCAAGATCTCATTTGATTATTCAATCCAGCAGGCAAGTTTAAAGAAATATAATCTGATTGATTGAGGTAATGAGGGACTTAAAATTAGCCTATAGATAACGCATTTAACTTGTCGGCGAGGCGATTGAGCCGTATTGCAATCTGTCAATAAAGTTTTAAATCAATTAATCAATCAATGGCGTTAGAGAATCAGGATCTCTGCCATCGATACGTGCTGGCTTTTCGCCTGAAGCGGCCGCGCGCATTTAGCCTGAGTCGCAAGTCTGGCTTGAGTTAACGAGACTGAATCCACCTTCGAGGAACAGGAAAATCCCGGCTTCGAACATCGGGTTAACTGAAGCTGGATAATGACATCTTGATCGACTTAGTTGAACCAGGTACAAGAAACAGGGCCCTGGTCTGGTGTTTGATGGTTTATAATTAGGGATGCCCCGATCGATCGGCCACCGATCGTTATCGGCCGATAATTAGTATAAATATGCGATCGGGGAATTCCGATAATTAGTCATATTCGCCGATCGCGGAAACTGATCAAGTGGATATCTCACTCGCTTGTCTCAGACGCACAGGACCTGCAAACTGCTCCTCCTCCCTAGCCCCGTCCGTACCCGTGTAGAGTTTGTAAACACAGAGGAGGCGGACCTCCTCTGCTGAGTCTAGATAGTGCATTCGACCTGAGCTAACGTTAGCTACCTAGCTATCGTTACTGTTTAAACAAAATTACCCAGTCAACTATTCACTTTTAGTAGGCATTGTCTAACGGTATTTAGCCGGCTAGCTACCGATAGCTCCTGATATCAACAAATGCTCCAGCAAGTCTTGTAGTGCATGTTGATACCTCCGTTAGCTCGCGTTAGCTGACGTTAATTCACTGTTCAAAACGAAATGTCCGATTGAACTAAATAGTTGTCTTAACGTCATCTAGCCGGCTAGCAGTAGCTACAGATAGCTCCTGATATCAATGTCTTATAACATTGATTGAATGCGTATTCGAGCTGAGGGCTTGCTGAATGTGAAATGACCAAAGCATAACGTTACCAATAGGGTCCCGCTGCAGCACCGGAGAATCCTTTTTGGTAGCTGGAGGCTACTAGAGTACACACAGACAGTGGAGCTGTTTGCAGATAGCGAGCATGTTGACTTGTTGCGTGGTGGCGATGTCTCGCAGATAATACAAGTACAAGTCTAATTATATAATATATATATTTTATTAAAAAAAATTATATAAAATAATTTTTAATTTCTTTTTAATCAAAAACGATCGGTATCGGATCGGTATCGGCCGATATGGCTCAGGACGATCGGTGATCGGTGGCAAAAAACGTGATCGGGGCATCCCTATTTATAATCGGTCAAGTGATGAGCTGGTGTTTGATGGCTCTGGTGTTTGATGGCTCTGGTGTTTGATGGTTTATACTCTTTCAGGTGCTGGTCTAGTGTTTGATGGTTTCTACTCTCTCAGGTGCTGGTCTGGTGTTTGATGGTTTCTACTCTTGCAGGTGCTGGTCTGGTGTTTGATGGCTCTGGTGTTTGATGGTTTATACTCTCTCAGGTGAAGGTCTGGTGTTTGATAGTTTCTACTCTTGCAGGTGCTGGTCTGGTGTTTGATGGCTCTGGTGTTTTTTTCTCTTTTTTTTCATATATTTTTATTTCATTTTTGGATGAAAGGCACAGGTACAGGCATACAATGCACATAAAACATAATTTAAATGATTTGCCAACTACAAGCATTGGCTTGCCCCTTGCCTCATTTAAAATAAAAAATCTTACCCCCAAACCCCTGCACCAACCACCGTTGACACAAAAAAAAATAATCCCCCCCAACCCACCCCGTCATAGGCCCGAAAAGAAACATAATTAAGCAAATTTCAACAAAGACCAAAAAAATTAAGGGAATTATACAGATATAATTAGTTATGTCATGCTAGTTATATAGTAGAGGTCCTAACTTGATAGAGAATATGGTTCCAGCTATCTATTGTTTGATAGTTTGCACCATTTAATCTAGCTGTAGAAAGCTCCATTGTTACAACATCATCTAATAACTGTTTCCAGTGATTAAAGGGCAGAGAATGTGGAGCTTGCCATCGCAGTGCCAACATTTTCTTTGCAGCGTTACTTCCTGCCAGCCAAAATCGTCTCTGAACAATACTTAAAGCTAAAGAATCATCATCATTAAGGAGCAATCATTTGGGACAACAGGGAATATGTTTTTGTAATACTTTAGATAGATAATTAGTTCTGTTCCCAGAAACTTTTGACTGTGGGGCATTCAGCTTTCCCACCCCTAACACTGCTAATTGTGTTAGTATGAACGACCAGCCAAGCTGATAGCAATGCGGAGAGCTGGGCTCGAACCCAGCGTCTCCTGCATTGGTGGCAAGCGCCTTGCCCACTACACCACCTAGCCGCCCCCGGGGTTAAATATGTTTTATGGACAACATTTTAATGAATCTGCTGATGATTTGGGTTTTGTGATGCCATAATAATATTTTCCCAAACTCTGGTCCAATTGATAGATTGATGGTGTTCTAATCCCAATTCTGTGCTCCACGATTGGATAACAGGTATTAACGAAGTACATCTTTGTGATAGATCTTTTGTATTTTATTTTTTTATTATTTTTTAAACAAACACATAAACAAACATGACAACACACGATAAGATATACAAGCATTAATTGTCAGAGCACATCCAATGAGATCACATTTTAGTTAATTGTCTTATATAAGATATACCCCTAATACCTGTTATCTAAAAAAACCTACACACATATGCTCCAGCTCGAACCCCCCCCTCCCGGACCCCACCTTGAGAAGTACCTCCACTATCCCTCGCACCTAACCAGACACTACCATTATAAGCTAGCTTTTATTCTCTCCACCACTTCTAACCACATTGACATTTTGGATTCATTGAGACCCAGAATTCTTGCTGTAGATATTTCTTGATAAATCACATCGAGATATGTAAGAAACCAAACTTTACGGCACATTTTTTCCGGTTGAAACCAGCGTGATGCGATCAGCTTTTTAGCTACTGTGATACCCGATAAAACCAATCTCTTTAGCTGTGGATTCACTGCAAACTCAAAAACATCATTCAATAGTAATACAGAGGGGTGTACAGGTATATTCCAAGATACAAGTTTTGATAATTGTTGGGTCACATCTTTCCAGAATGCCTTAACTGGTGGGCAGTCCCAATACATGTGCATAAATGTCCCTTCGTCCCCATTTGTACATTGGGAGCATTTGGAGTCTTGTTTAAGCCCCATTCGGCACAGTCTTATAGGAGTCAAGTATGTCCTGTGAATATAGTTAAGATTGATTTGTTGATGATCCGGGTTCCTTGATGTAAGTCGGACATTTGCCCAGGCTCCTTGCCAATCAAAGTCATTTTCCAGGTCTGGTATATCCCTCCTCCAGACAGAGTCTAGTTGGAGGGTTTCATACGAGGACGTTAGTAATTGATGATAAAATTCTGAAACAAAACCTCTCGATGTCTCTCTTTCGTAGAAGAATTTGTGGTATCTGTGGTGTTCAATTGGTCTGTCTAATGGAACACCGTGAGACTTCAAACATAGCTGTAACTGTTTGTAAAAAAGCCATGTGGACTTGGTGAGATTACATTTTTTGCGTATTTCTTTATCACTACAAAAACCCTGTTTGTTAAAAACATCCCCTAATGAGTGTATGCCTTGCTCTTCCCATATAGGGAATCTTATAGGTCGTTTTTCAATTAAGAGTGCATTGTTATTGAATAAGGGAGTATGATTGTGCCATTTATGTGGGTTAGGATTTTTTTTTGTGATTCACGTCATATCCGGATCGCATGAGTAATTATGGGGCAACATTTTCGTTCACAGTGCTTGATTGGTAGTTCAGTGTATGCTATGTCCTTCAGTCTATGTGGTGCTACTATGTTTTCTTCTAATTTTCACCAGGATACTAATGCTTGGGGGTCAAACCATGTTGTCAATGGTCTTAATGTGTACGCCTTAAAATATTGGAAAAAATCTGGAAATGCCATGCCACCATCTGCTTTATTTCTCTGTGCGGTGGATCTTTTTATACGTGGTGGTTTGTTATTCCAAATAAATTTGTATGTGGAGGAGTGTAATCTTTTCCAGTAACCCTCTGGAGGGGGTAACGGTAGCATTGAACTGAAGAAGTTGATTCTAGGTAGTACATCCATCTTAACTAGGGATGTCCGATATTATCGGCCGACCGATATTATCGGCCGATATCGGCAGTAAAATGTGATATCGGAAAATATCGGTATCGAATTTTTTTTTCTTCTTTTTTTACATTTATTTAACCTTTATTTACCCAGGCAAGCAAGTAAGAACCAATTCTTATTTTATTTATTGTCAAAAGTATGCATGTTGGTTTAATTCAACAACAAGAGATATGTAATGTTAATTTTTACTTTTTTAATTATCATATTTTGCACAGATAATGCTTACATTTAGAAAGCCTTTTGAATGCATCCAGTGAAATTATTAATTACCTGAAATTATTCCGTTTTTTTGGGGGGAAACCCTGCATATATCGGTATCGGTTGATATCGGTATCGGTATCGGTATCGAAATTAAGAGTTGGACAATATCGGAATATCGGTATCGGTAAAAATGCCAATATCGAGCATCCCTAATCTTAACTATTGATATCCGTGCTTGTACTGTGTTTTTAAGTTTTGCCCATCTATCAAGGTCGTCTTTGATTTTGTTTTGGATTTTTGTGTAATTGTGCTTCACCGTTTGTCTTATGGTGGGGAATATTTCCACTCCCAAGCATCTGAAATGTTTTACCATCGGTATCTCTCCTGGGAGGGTTATATCTTTTTTTGCAGGGGTGTTAAGTGGAAGGAAAGCCGACATCGGCCAATTTATCTTAAATCCCGATAAATCACCAAAGTCCTCAATCAACTTGAGCAGATGAGGCAATGTGGTGTTGGGGTTTTGCATGAACAATATTACGTCGTCCGCATATAAACTAATTTTTTGTTGTGTGCCCTTGATTACGATTGGTTCTATGGATTGGGATTGTCTTATATATTGTGCTAAAGGCTCTAATGATAGATTGAATAGTCCGGGACTAAGAGGACAACCCTGTCTGGCAGAGCGTGATACCGGAAAGATTTTGGAGATGATTGTGCCTGTTGTAATCATGGCTGATGGGTCTTTGTATAATACTTTAATCATATCAATGAATCCTTTACCTAACCCCATCCTTTCTAGTACTGCCCATAGATACGACCATTCCAGCCTGTCAAAGGCTTTCATAGCATCCAGGGACAGCATCGCCTTAGGTATGGTGTCATCCTTGTCGGCATCTAGTACGTGCAGTATTCGTCTTATGTTATCAGTGATCAGGCGGCCTCTTATGAAGCCAGTTTGGTCCGGGTGAACTAAAGACGTCATATGCTTTTGTAATCTGATGGCTAATACCTTAGAGTACAGTTTGATATCGGTTCCGAGGAGGCTTAAATGTCTATAACTACCGCACTCGTTGGGGTCTTTGTCTTTTTTAAGGAGAACTGTTATGAGTGCAATATTGTCATTCTTATGGAAGTTCCCCTCCTTGACTGAGTATAAGATCATATTTAGTAATAAGGGACCAATTATGTCCCAACAAGAAAGGTACATTTCTGATGGGAAACCGTCTCTTCCAGGAGCCTTACCACTTTGCATTGCGGTTATGGCCTTCTTGAGTTCCTCTAGTGTGATCGGTGTTTCTAACTGTTTAGCGTCATCCTCTGAAAGTTTAGGGAGAATAATTTGATTAAGAAATGTGTCCATTTTGTTTTGATCGAAGGTCGTTTCTGATTTATATAAGTCGGAGTAGAATTCTTTGAATGTATCGTTTATTTTTACAGGATCTGTTACAAGTACTTGTTGTGCTCTAATGGTAGTTATATCTGCAAATTTTGCATTGCAGTGATAGATCTTTATAAATTATAGAAACTTGACCTTTGGACAGACCTGCAGTTTTTTTTAGAGAAAGTAACTAAGGGGTGAGTAGTTGGTTTGGTCCATGGAACTCCATAGGCTCGCATAGCCGAACGGAGCTGTAAATATAAAAAAAGGAGGTGCCAGGTAAGTTATATATATGACTCTTTCAGATCTGAGAATGATCTTAAACCATTGTCCTCCATAACATCGGCAAGTACATGAATGCCACAATTGGACCATGATTGAGCTACAAAACAGCGGCCTCCGCTAAGAAATAAAGGGTTATGGAATAAGGGAGTCTGTTCATGCCACTTAGTATCCCATTTAAGTAACTTTTCATATTTGCGCCATAAAGATATGGCATGCGCTATCATCGGACCATAATGTAATCTACACTGCTTTAGTGAAATATCTGTGAAGACAATGTCTTGTAAACGAATCGGTGCCACAATATGTTTTTCAATATTAAGCCAGGGGGCCTCAGAATTTAAATTAAACCAACTCAACAGAGGACGAAATGATAACGCTTGAAAATATAACTTAAAATTTGGTACAGTTAAACCGCCAGATTGCCGCTCATTTTGTAAGGTAGCAAGTTTAACCCGAGCTCGCTTGCCTCGCCATATAAATTTTGAGACTGATCTATGTAAATTTTCCCAATGAGCAACAGGTGGGGCAATAGGAATCATGGAACTACAGAAGTTTACTCGAGGTAATATGTTCATTTTGATAATAGAGAGTAGACTCTTTGATAATAGAGACAGGTATATTACACCATCGATTGAGATCGTCTATGATTGACCTAATGGTTCTATTGTAGTTTACAGACACAATTTTTTCAATTGAAGGAAATATATCAATACCAAGATATTTAAATTGGGTTACAACTGGGATCTCATGGTCAAGCACAGAGTTGGGAGTGGTTCTTAGGTACATTAGTGCTGATTTGGTCCAGTTTATTTTATAACTTGATATTGAACTGAATTTTTCCAAAATGTGCAGGAGGCTTGAGAGGGACTGAGATACATTCTCCATATATAACAAGATGTCATCCGCATAGAGAGAAATATGATGATCAGTAGAATTTACAGAGATTGGCTTAATGTTTTCTTGATTGCCGTATAGCTTGGGCTAAAGGTTCAAGGGATAAAATAAATAAGCTTGCAGAAATCGGATCCCCTTGCCTACTTCCACGGGTGATTTTGAAAGGAGGAGAACTAATATTTCCGGTTATAACACTAGCTGATGGATTACAATTTTAAATTTTTACCATATTTATAAAATTTTGACCTAGTCCCATATGTTTCAGTACAGCCCAAAGATAGGTCCACTCCAGACGGTCAAAGGCCTTTTCTGCGTCAACAGAGAGAACAGCTGACGACACTTTAGCATGATAGGCGGAGTTGACAATGTGAAGGAGACGTCACAAATTATCAGACGAAAGTATTTTTTTTAACAAAACCACTTTGATCTGGGTGAATCAGTTTAGGTAAAAACTTTTCAAGACGGCAAGATAATACTTTACAACATAGTTTGGCATCTGTATTAATTAAAGAAATAGGGCGCAAATTAGAACACTGGTTTGGATCTTTACCTTTTTTTAATAAAAGAGATATTAGGGACATATTTACGTCTCTCCCTAAGGATCCATTAGATGTGGATATATTAATCATTTCAAGTAGTAGTGGGCCTAAAACATCCCAGAACCGCAAATAAAATTCAGGGGGAATGCCATCCCACCCTGGAGACGTGCCTTTATTCATAGTTTCCAGAGATGTTTTGAGTTCTTGTAATGATATAGGAGCACCCATTAAACTTGATTCAACTGATGACAAAACAGAGAGGTTAAGGCCACTTAAAAAAGATTCCATCTCTTCAGAGGAGCGCTCGCCTTCTGTAGTATATAAATCATTATAAAATTTAGCAAATCTTGTATTGATTAATTTTGGATCTGTAAGCAGCTCACCATTTTCTGATGTAACAGTAGTAATATTTCCTACAAGATCACTATTGTGTAGTTTGCTGGCCAGTATTTGACTCGATCGACTACCATGAAAGTATTTACTTACTCTACCTTTATGGATGGAAGATTCGGCTCTTTTCCTGATAAGATCGTTTAGTTCACTCCTATCATTGGCTAGTGTAGCGGCAGTCTGCTGAGAGTAATGCCTCTGTTGAGATAGGTCCAAGGTAGACAGCATGGTTTCTAATTCCGATATTCGTTTTAGCTGAGATTTATTAAGACTTGAAGAGAAAGTAATAGCATTATTTCCGACAAAGCCTTTAGTGGCGTCCCAAAGTATCCTGAAATCATCCACAGAGCTATTATTAATCAATAAAAATTGGGCTAGCTCAGACTGAAATTGCTCACAGAATGCTGGATTATCCAATAAAGAGCAATTAAAGCGCCATCTTGTGGCCTTTTTCTTAGCCTGGCTGAATTGAAATTGACAGAAATAGGCATGGTGATCTGATAAACTCATAGGTCGGATTTCAATTTGTTTGATGTCTGAAAATAAGGATGCTGATATTAAAACTAAAGCAATACGGGAAAATGATAGATGTCTATTAGAGAAAAAGGTATACTCCCTGTTGCCTGGATTATGAACCCGCCAAATATCAATAAGATTAAAGTCAGATAGCAAGTGCTTTAAAGCGTTTGTCGAGCGAGCATTATGATTAACTGCTTTAGATTTATCCCAGGTATGATCCAAAACAGAATTCATATCTGACCCAATAATCAACTGGAAATCAGCTAGTTCCATTAGTGCTTTATTCAATGATTGAAAAAAGTCTGGTTCATAACAGTTGGGTGCATAGACATTAATAAACGCAATTCTTTTACCATTATGAATACATTTTAGAAACGCTATTCTTCCTTCTTGATCACTGCCTTTGCCTATGATGGTAATTTAGCATTTTTTATCAATGATTATAGCAACCCCTTTGGTTTTTATTCAAAGCTGAAGCAGAAGAAGCCACTTTATAACGCTGATTTTCTAATTTATGCATATCTCTTTCAAGCAAGTGCGTTTCTTGTAACATGGCAATTTCAACTCGATTTCTTGATATAGTATCAAGACAGCTAGCCCTTTTAATGGAATTGTTAAGACCTTTAACGTTCCATGAAAAAATAGCTAAAGACGACATTTATAATATGAAGTAAAATAATTCAAAAGTATATGAATCTGTACTAATAGATAACCTAAATGTGGTCTTTGTTGACGAGATGCCCAAAGTACGAACATAAGAAGGGGAAAAAAGGCCCATATAACCCACCCCATTTAAAAAAATATATATATATATATATTCACAGCAGCCAATACTCAATCAATAAGCGTGATCGATATTTGGAATGGCGATCAGGAATTGGAATGATCCTTTTGGAGAACATCTGATCTGAGGTAAGGAATCTATTTTACCAGTCTTGGGATAATCAGAGTTGTATTCGCTGAGATCTCAGCGTTTGCCCTACTGTATGTGTGTGTGTGTGTGCGCGATCGCTGATGAGGAAATAAGAGAATAGATTGTTCAGCTCGCGTCTCTAGCGTGCATAAGTACACATACTATCGATAATCTAGCGTTTATTTGAAAACGATTCATAAAGAGGCAGAAAAATTACAACGTTTTTGTGTATTATAGAATATTCCAGTAAATGTCTTTTATCATGGAATCTTTATATTTTCCTTGAAAACAAGGGCTTTTCAAAATGCTATCAAACGAAAATTAACTGATAAAAAAACAATCCGCTTCGACAATGTTGACTGGAAAACGAGTCATTGATAAGCGACGGGCAGATTAGACACAGCCATAATTTAAAACATAGATTAGGCGTTATTAACGCTAACATTGAAGTGGATGGTGGGCATTCAACGGGTAAATCAAGGTTAAGCAAGGGCTCTGAAAGTGTTAAAAAACAGTACAAAAAAAACAAACAAAAAAAAACAAGAAAAAACAAAGGTGCTTGGTGCCCCTCCCACATAGATCCTCCCCACCCTGTATATCTAACACAGGGTTGTGACATAGCTGCAAAAGGAAGCTCATCTCCTCATGTCCCAGTGGGTGGCTGTGTGCTGGTCGGTTTCTGTGCAATTGGAGTAAACGGTATTGATTAACAGGTGTCTGAGCAACTATTCAGTTGGAACATATCTTTATGACATTTGTCAAATTGATAAAAATAATGTTAAAAAACTTTGTGTTTAACCAATTAATAAGTAGACTTAGATAGCTTAACTATGTCCCTCTGCACAGAGAAGCCCCGCAGAACAGCACCACAGATTAATCCTATGATGGACTATGCAGATGGATAGGTTCAATACAATTTAAAAAAAATTAAAGAATAACTGAAGAAAAAATAAATATGAAGAGCAACAGGTAAAATAAAAGTGATATTGGCCAAAGGTATGAAAATTACTTTAACATTGTTGGTATCACCATTAAATAATTAGTGTTCTGACTGTAGTCAGAGTCGAGTCCGGAAATTCTCTCCATCCTCCCTCCCCCCCACCACCCCCTCCCCTCTGGGTGCTCTGAGAGACACACAGACTCAAGGCTAGTTTAACATGTCTCAACAAATGTGCATGTTTGTATTAATTAATGATTGTGCCATTATTGCTATCAAATGTAATAATTGTGAATGATTTTCTGTAATGAGTTGTATGTGTATTTATCAAGCATCCTTGACTTCCAGGGACAACGATGTAAATAAGTCATTGGCTTTTTTGTTCCTATCCTTGACTAAAGCAAATATGTGATGTAATGATCTGTATATGTTTTGTTGTCTAAATAAATACCTATACCTACCGATAGGTTATGTAGATAACCTAGTTATATTAGTATTGGCTGAGCGTCCCGCTCTGAGCCTTACGAGATACCTCCCATTTCCTGGGATACCTAATGTATCTCCCACGAACAACTTACATGCACCCCACCTGTATGGGGCCCCGCCCCTTATGGTGGCACAGCCCATATAACCATGACTCTGGTCATGAAACACCCTTCCTCGCCAAAACCCGTCCCAGGAAAAGATCCCTCAAGAGGGAACACAGGGCCGGGCAGAGCGGGACGCTCAGCCAATACTAATATATTGCTATATATCGTATTTGCTTTCGCGTCCCGCTCTGAGCCTTACGAGATAATGGGGAAGAGCGGGCGCGAGACCCGACAGATGTACCCCCTGAGGACCCGTAAGCCCACATCAAGGGGTGCGGGGAGCCCTGTCACCCCATCCTTCCTAACGAAGGGGGGGCGCAGTCAACTCCACCTGAATGCGAACAAGAGGGAACTAGAACCCCTTGAACACACCGTACAGGCGGAACCACGTGTGACTCAACACACTGTGGCCCATACCCATACCCGACCAAAGGACGGGAAGCAGGAAAGGCCACAGACCCCAGAACCGCCTGGGAGACAGAACCCCCGGGCATGTCCATGAGGTAAAACCTTACAAAGGGGCCCGGTGAGGACCATGAAGCCGCAGCACAGATGTCCTCCACCGAGGCCCCACCCAGGAGAGCGGCAGAGGCAGCCACCCCACGAGTGGAGTGCGCCCTGACGCCCCCAGGGGGATCCTGCCCAGCCAACGTGTAGCAGAGGGTAATACCCTCACACAACCAATGGGACAGGCGCTGCTTCGACAGTGCCTTACCAGCACGAGCCCCACCGTAACAGACAAAAAGCTGGTCGGTAACCCTGAAGTCCTGAGTACGGCTGAGGTAAATCCCCAAAGCACGGACTGGACATGACAGGTGAAGGCCCGCATCTAACTCACTAGTGTGAGGAGGAGGACGAAAAGCCTGAACCACAATATCCCGGGAGCGGAAGGAACTCCGGATATTCTTAGGCACGAAAGCAGGATTAGGTCGCAGAGTGGCACCGCAATCGGTCCGAAAAGACAGGCACTCTGGACGTACCGAGAGAGCACAGAGCTCACCCACGCGTTTAGCGGAAGTGACAGCCAGTAGGAACGCGGTCTTGAAAGACAGCTGTCCCAACGGCGCCTGCTCGAGCGGCTCAAACGGGGCCAAGGACAACCGACCGAGGACCAATTGAAGATCCCAAGTCGGAGCCAAGGAGCGTTGCACCGGCTTAACGCGTCGAGCGCCAAGCAGGAAACGCTTCACAAGAGGGTGGCTGAACAAAACAGTCCCCTCAAAACCCTCATGATAGGAGGATATAGCTGCCGCATATACCCTCACTGTCGAAGCCGACAGCCTACCAAGAAGAGACTGGAGATAACGCAGAACAGCATCCAGGGGGCAGGAGACTGGGTCCCAGCCCCCCCCCCCCCTTACACCACTCTTGGAACGCACGCCACCTGCCCGCGTAAACCGCGACAGTGGAGGGAGCATGCGCACACCGGATGGTATCAACCACCGCGGGATCCATCCTCTCCAGACTCACCCTCCCACCAGCCACACCACCAGGCGTTGACCCAACACCGGAGGCTGGAAAAGCACTCCGTTGTGCTGCGAGAGGGCCGTCGCTGACCACGGAATGACCCAAGGAGGAGCGACCAGAAGCTGGATTAAGACCGGAAACCACACTGACGTGCCCCGGTCCGGCGCGACCAGGATCACCGTCCTGCGCTCCCTCCGTATCCGCTCCAACAGCTGACTCAACAGCTGTACAGGAGGGAAGGCGTACAGAAGACCGGGCGGCCACGGAAAGGTCGAGAAGGCATCCACCCCCAAGGGGGGATGATCCGCTCGACTGAGCGAGAACCACAAGGGGCACTTGTGAGAACATCGGCACGCAAACAGATCTACCGAGGCCTCCCCGAACCGATCCCAGATCTGTCTGACTATGTCGGGGCGGAGTTCCCACTCGTCGCGACGAGGACCGCCCCGAGACATTATATCCGCCGCCACATTTTCCGTACCAGGAACGTGGAGCGCCCGCAGACTGCGCAGCCTGCGGGATGCCCATAGCAACAGTTCGCGCGCCACCCGGAGCAGGCGGGCGGAACGAGTCCCACCCTGCCTGTTGATATACGCCGCCGCCGTCACATTGTCCGTCCTGACCAAAACGTGTTTGCCTACCACCAGGTGGCCGAGCCGTTTGAGGACCAGGAGGACCGCCTTCAACTCCAACACATTGATATGCAGGACAGCTGGGTCGGCATGACCCGTCCAGCTGCCCCCCACTGTATGGGTCCGAAACGCCCCTCCCCAACCTGTGAGAGAGGCGTCGGTGAAAACCGTGACATGGGAGCCACTGCTGCCCATGGGGACCCCAGCGGAGAGGATACCCAGCCTCCCCCAGTGGGCGAGATCCCCCCATATCGACAAAGGAACCGTCAACCGTCTCCCTTTGCCCCACACCGGATCTATTCTCAAAGAGAGAAACCACCTCTGTATCCGCCTCATAAAGAGGAGGCCAAGAGGGACCACCGTGTGGGCCGCCGACATAAGGCCCAGCAGACGCATCACCTGCAGCGCCGTAACCGTCCCTCCCAGACGGAAACCCCAGAGCGCGTGACGGAGATCCCCCCGACGCTGCTCCGAGAGGGTTGCAAGCATGGGCTTCGACCTCAATGTCAAGCCCAAGTACTCCACCTGTTGACTGGGAAGAGGGGTACTCTTCTTCCAATTCACAGCAAAACCCAGGCTGGTGAGGAATTTCACCACCAGTCGAGTATGAGACCTGGCAACCTCCTCTGAACGGCTGAGGAGCAGAATGTCGTCGAGATAGAACAGGACTCGTATCCCCCGACGACGTAAAGGCCCCAGAGCAGCCGCCACGCACTTGGTGAATGTGCGGGGAGCCAGAGAATAACCGAACGGCATTCTGTGGTACTCGTACGCTACGCCCTGAAACAGGAACCGTAGGAACTTCCTGTGAGGAGGGAAAATGGGTATGTGAAAATACGCATCCTTCAGGTCTATGGAGGTGAACCAGTCCCCCCTCCTGACAGCAAGCAGAAGGAGTCGGACGGTCAACATCCTGAACGGTCTCACTACAATCAACCGATTGAACATGGACAGATTCAGTATAGGTCTGACTCCCCCAGTTTTCTTGGGCACCAGAAAATAACGGGAGTAGACGCCTGACATTGCGTCCTCTCTCGGGACCACAACGACGGCCTGCTTCGCCAACAGAGATTGGATCTCGTCGGCCAGGGCTGTCACTGCGCCCGACCCTAACAATAGGGTCGGCACCAAACCTGAGAACGGAGGATGGGGCCGCGCAAACTGCAAAACCAGCCCCGCCTCTAACGTTCTCCTCATCCACCGATTCAAAGGGCATTCCCGTTGCCATATGTGAATATAATCCCACAGCGCCCCCGCCGTCAACTGACGCTGGGCCGCAAGGAACAGCAGATAATTGGCCCGGTCCCCCCCGTCGTGCAAAGCACCCAAGGGGGGACCCCGACAGAAAGGGCCGGTTTGATACGGGAGGAGCGGTCATCAAACTTGTGGACACACACTCACCCCCTGAACACCCCTCCAGCACACGCTGAGGAGTTGTTCCGCAGCCAGACACGCAAGGCCTGAGGACCCCATGGGCTCCTACACGCCGAAGCCCTGCAGTGATATTGCTACCACTCAAATCACGCTCACCTCTCCTTTGCAGACCACTGCCGGTTTGACGGGAGTGGGAGGCAACAGCGCGATACCCCGCCTGGCGAGGGCGAAGCCGGGGTAACCCCTGCTGAGCATTCAACAGAAGAGGCACCGAGTCCCCCTGCTGACCACTGGAGCTAGTGGCAGCTGTAACACCAGGTTCCACCCACCCACAACCTGCGGTGTAGGAACCACGCAACGACGGAACATTCTCACGGACAGACCCAGGCTCAGCCATCAACTGGGTGTCAGCCCCTGTCTCCATGAGAAGCGAAGAATGGGGCCGCATACGCTTCAATGAAGGTTCGCGGCCCGCAGCCAAAGGAGAACGCTCAGAGCCCCGCTTCTGGGGATACCAGAGAGAGGATTGAACGGGGAGCGGGCTGCTCGCGGCAAAATGACGACGGGTTGGTTTACCAAACCCGAAATCACCCAAAATGGCCGATCCCTCGGCCGCCAAGACTGTCGGCCTTGCGATACCCTGTCGATTCTCCAACCAGGGCACCACTGGCGGGGGAAACATGGCCGCCTGTCGAGGATCTCGCCACAGTCGTTGACGAGACCGTGCTCCCACCCCTGGCTGCACAGCGTGAGGCGGTGTAGGACCCGGATCAATAACCGCCTGCGCCTCCACAGAACGCCCAAAAAGACTATCTGTGGAAAAAGGAGTCGTGAGGAGAGAAAACCTATCCTCTTCCCCAAGAGGAGACTGCTCCAACCAAACATGCCTAACAACCAAAGTCGATAGCATCCGAATCCTCCCCGCAGTTATAGCTTGCGACTGAGTCAAGATCTCTATAACACCACAAACATGAATCACGTTCATAGTGTCGGTTGGACCCAAAGACCTACAACCCGACGCCATCTTGGATAGGAAAGTAGCCAGCTGAGCCAAAACACTGGCCGCCGCTAAATGCCATCCTGCAGCAGTATACCACTCATTCGTCCATACTGCCACCCTCCGAGCCGACATGCTATCAAGCAACAGCCGGGCGGAACGTCGTTCATCCCCGCCTGGGCACAAAAAAGAAGCTACCTGGCTACTTAGCCAAGGTACCCCCGGGCTGCACCCCGTCATCAGCCCCTTCACCCGCAAAAAAGGTAAATAGAGCTCAGCGAACCCCCCCACATCCACCACCGACTGACCTTCATCAATGAAGCTGGCAAGAGGAGGGAAAAGCGGAATCCCGCGGCGGGGATTATTAGACATTCCAGCGTCAACATCAGCGTTAGCAGAAGAAGCAGTAGTAGCATTAGCGTTAACAGCATGTTCCAGGATCGCCAGGACATCGCCCACTACAGTGGAACGATCGCCAAGCCGCCCCGGCCCTGGTGCCGAAACATACTCCACAGCACGACCAACACCGACATTGATGCCTACTGACACAGACCTCACCTTTGTACAAGCCGACCCGTTAGCCAAACCTTGTAGGCTGCCCCTCGGTCCGTCGCCGTCAGCCGAGGAACCACCAGCACAGGTCTCATGTGTCGCCGAAACAAGCTCCGGAGAATCCAGGTAAAAACAACTCTCCGGTAAGCCCTCAACATTACGAATCTTCCTTAATCTTTTCATTCCGCTAGTCTCGTATGGTGCACGCATCCATTACGCTGGGACGAAAATAGAGGAAGGGTGTTTCATGACCAGAGTCACGGTTATATGGGCTGTGCCACCATAAGGGGCTGGGCCCCATACAGGTGGGGTGCATGTAAGTTGTTCGTGGGAGATACATTAGGTATCCCAGGAAATGGGAGGTATCTCGTAAGGCTCAGAGCGGGACGCGAAAGCAAATACGATATATAACTACCTTCTTGAGTGAAAGTAAAAACAAATAAGAAACAGCAATAATTAGTAGTACTGATAATATCGCCTATAGTAGCATTTTATTTAACCATCAAAAGATGGTGAATATGAATGTCTGATATTATCTATATCATCTGTTAAGTATTATGCTAATGCAAGTGGTTATATACTAAACTATAGTAAGTTTAGTCTGAGGAGAATTTTAGTAATGGAAAACAAATAATGAAATGAGAAAAACAAGAAGAAAACAAGTAGTTAATAATAATAATACTAATAATAATAACAAAGAAGGTAGTAATATACACGTTAGACTCACTCCCCTACCTATACTTAAAAAAAATAAACGATTAAATATAAAACATTTAATATATATATATATATATATATATATATATATATATATATATATACTATGCAAAGGTAGTAAACAAAAGAAAGGGGGAGAAAGTAGAACAACTTAAATATTAAGTAACCAATATTTAACACTAAACGAAATTCATAAAATAATAATCATTAATTTCAAAGGAGTGCTCAATGGTAGAAATAAGTTTAAAAAAAAAAGAGTGTGGAAAGACTATAGAAAACCTTTATATGGAGTATTATGCAAGTGTGCTACCAACCTAATTATTATAAAAAAAAACATTGAAACAAAAAAAGCCTATTGTTGAAATAATGAGAATTTCAGATGCAAAAATATAAATAGTAAATATACTATATAAAAATAATAATAATAATTATGAAGGAAAAGAAAACCAAAGATGTAGGCTATAAACTGTAGATGCCTAAAAAATAGAGGGGATTTGTAATAATGCCTACTAATAGTGAACCATAAAGCACCAATAAGCTAATTACTATAGGCCCCTTTTTTCTTATTTTAATTTATATTTTTTTAAACACAACAAAAAAAAGACAAAAAGCCATATATATATATATATATATATATATATATATATATATATGTATATATATAAAAAGGAGAACTGCAGGCAATAGCAAGTGAAAAAAAAGAGAACGAGAAATAAGGAACCCCACCTCATATAAGCAACAGAGAGGCTAATGGACAACATTTGAGGAAAATAAAATAAATAAAGAATCCATTAGACCATGTCGGGTTTCCATATTACTTAATAGCCAATATCAGCGTGAGGTTACTCAGCTGTAGGTTATAATAGACAACAATAGATCATTTTAATACCTGCTTTCTTGTAATGTCCTTGCGCTGATTAATAGATAATTCACCATTGCTTAGACGTCTCCCTCCTATCAAGCCTTCGCAGCTCAGATCTCACCTCTTTAAATTCAGATCTTTTCTTTAGGATTTCGGGATTAACTTCGGGGAAAATGCTGATCTTTGCCCCATTGTAGCTTATAGATTTTGATTCTCCTGCCAGCCGAACAATCTTTCTTTTGACCTCAAGGCTGTATAGCCTCGCAATCATGCACCGAGGAGCATTCTTCACGGGGCCAGTGCGATGCGCCACACAAACGACTGGAGCGGGTCCAATAATATCTTCTCCAAACATCTCATACAGGAGCTTGGTGGTATAGTTGCCAGCTTCAATACCAGCAGAGAGCCCGAAAATTCTTATATTAAACTTTCGGCTGTGATTCTCGAGCTGTTCTGTCTTCTGTCGCAGACGTTTATTTTCTTCCATTATCGTATTCTGGCGACGCTCCAGCTCAGAGATTCTCACATCAGCTTCAACACTGGCCTGGTCGTGGTCATTAATTCTGTCAATACAGGACTACACCTGGGTCTTTAGCTTATCCAGACATGTATTAACTGAAGCCAATTTAATATCCAAGGCTGAAGTGATTTCTTCTCTAACAATTTCACGCATTACCGTAGCCATTTCAGCAGTGAAAGATTTACCGTGGCGCGTGCCTTGAGCCATGGTGAACAGCAGCAGGTGTGCCTGTGGCTCGTTAAACAAACAGGTGTAGTCAATCCAGATTGTGTCGTCTTGCCCTCTTACACGCTTTGATAGTTCAAGTTCAATGAGGTATCACACGGAAAAATATAAAAGTCTTTCTCAGAACAAAGAGGTTTTAATTAATTAGTAGCAAAAGTCCATCGGAATACTTATATTTGATTAATGGGAGCAGCCGGAGAGAAGCAACCAAACGTGTCACAGCATGCCACCGGAAACCTGTACTGTTGATGGCTCTGGTGTTTGATGGCTCTGGTGTTTGATGGTTTCTACTCTCTCAGGTGCTGGTCTGGTGTTTGATGGTTTCTACTCTCTCAGGTGCTGGTCTGGTGTTTGATGGTTTCTACTGTCAGGTGCTGGTCTGGTGTTTGATGGTTTCTACTCTCTCAGGTGCTGGTCTGGTGTTTGATGGTTTCTACTTTTGCGGGTTCTGGTCTCGTGTTTGATGGTTTATACTCTCTCAGGTGCTGGTCTGGTGTTTGATGGTTTCTACTCTTGCAGGTTCTGGCTCTGGTGTTTGATGGTTTCTACTCTTCCACGTGCTGGTCTGGTGTTTGATGGTTTCTACTCTCTCAGGTGCTGGTCTGGTGTTTGATGGTTTCTACTCTCTCAGGTGCTGGTCTGGTGTTTGATGGTTTCTACTTTAGAAGGTTCTGGTCTCGTGTTTGATGGTTTATACTCTCTCAGGTGCTGGTCTGGTGTTTGATGGTTTCTACTCTTGCAGGTTCTGGCTCTGGTGTTTGATGGTTTCTACTCTTGCAGGTTCTGGCTCTGGTGTTCATCAGGAAGCTGATGGACCTCATCTTCTCCAAGAAGGAGATGAGTTGGCTGGACGACCTGATGCCAGACAGCAAGAAGAAGACACTGGAGGACTCCGATGAAGAGGTATGTTTGAAAGGGAACTCGCTGCTTAACCCTTTCACTACCACACTACGGAAGGTTAACCCTTTCACTGACACACAACAGAGGGTTAACCCTTTCACAACCACACTACAGAAGGTTAACCCTTTCACTACCACACTACAGAAGGTTAACATTTCACTACCACACTACAGAAGGTTAACCCTTTCACTACCCCACGACAGATGGTTAACCCTTTCACTACCACACTACAGAAGGTTAACCCTTTCACTACCACACTACAGACGGTTATCCATCTGTAGTGTGGTAGTGAAAGGTTAACCTTCTGTAGTGTGGTAGTGAAAGGGTTAAAGTGACTAAATGTTTCAGAGCTTGTTTCGTTGAAACATTAGGCGACTAATGACAAGACCACGACTCACCTCCACGGTACTGGAGGTCAAAGTGACTTTGTTTATTTATCAATGTGTCGCTTTTAGATCCAATTGACCATAATATTCACATGGCGGCCATTTTGCTCTTATGTCGTGCTCAGGTTGGACTTCCTCTTTCTTTGCCTTCCAACTGACTGATCTCTGACCATTGTGTGTCGACTTGTAACTGTCTTAGCTCGATCTTTTATTGTTTATTCTTATATATTATGCCTAAAGTATATACGTATGCAATTGCTGATAAACTGTGTCTTTGTTTTGTAAGCTTGTCGTGGCTGTAAACGAGGGTAACCTCGGTGTCTCACGAGTTGAAATAAAGATTTGAAATGGAACGAAGGCTCTGACATGAGAGCAAAATGGCCGCCCTGTGAATATGGTCAATAGAGAGCTAGCTGGCGTAGTGTTTCTCTGGATTATCGCAATTCATATCGTACGTCAATTTTCTTCTTAAATCAGGACGACGATGGACTCGGGAAAGAGACGGTTCCCCTGGGGGGGCAAACGTAAGTTCATCCATCGTACATGTGACATGTATTCGCTGCTTATTACAAGGAACATGATTATGTGCATAACTGACATTTCTTTAGCGAATAAAAAAAAATGTGTTGCCTACTTATTGCTTCCTCAGAGGTGTCCCTGTCATGAACATCACAGATGAGATGTCCAAAGGCTCTTTTGGGAACACTTGGAATGCCGACTGAAAAAACAACACCGTAGAAAATGAATGGTAAGAATTTATTCATAATCCCACAGATTATTATGTATTATTAATTATTATTATTGTGTATCAAACTGATGGCGTTCCTCCACCGCATGGCTGCTTCTCAACCTGTGGCTGCTTTCCTCAGAAGCAACAGTTGTGATAGGAGGATCAAGAAAAGAGGGTGGGGATTGAGCCAATTCTGCATTGATTGACAACTGATTATCACGTCCACAGTTTCACACACAACACTGAGCAGTGAGAGGTCAGAGGTCAGAGGACGACGGTGAAGAAGAAGATGGAGTCCTTAGTGAGTCTCTGGTTCCTCCTCCGTGTTTGTCAACAAACCAACATGGCCATGTTGCAATCATTCCTTCACGTTTTTGTCTTGTAGATATATGTGTGTAAGTGAATAACAGTATTTATTTGATGTTTCTGAAATATTCTGCTTCTTCAATGAGGATTTCTTTTTTTTTAATGTGTTTTGATGAGAAATTATACCAGCAAGATCTATGTGAGGGGAACTTTATTGAATATGAAATTAGAATGATGTTTCAGTTTTCCCTACAACAAAGAAACTATTTTCAAGCTACTTCTGTTTTTGGATTCCGTTTGTATGTACCATTTCATGTTTTGTTTTAAAACATCACTATATTAATATTGATTCGTTTTTACAGTGTCTATGTCAATGCAATTGTAACATGGGGAATATTGCAGGTTGTAAGGTAAGAAACGTATCTCTGACTACAGTCAAACAAAGCAGTATTGATAAGCGTATATACTGTACAGTGGTGGAAAGTAACTAAGTATTTTTAGCTACAATTTCTAGCTACTTGTACTTTATGCGAGTATTTACATTTTAGGCAACTTTGTACTTTTACTCCACTACATTTATAAGGAAATGTACTTTTTACACCACTACATTTATCTGAACCCATCAGTTACTAGTTACTTTGAAGAAAAGGATTTTGCATAGAAAACGTAATATATACAAAATAAAACTATATATAACTATATCAACTATTATATACTGTCAACTTCAAGATGACATAATCAGAGCAGTATGACTGGACCACATACCACTTTAACATAACCTTTAATCAGAACAGCATAACTGGACCACATACCACTTTAACCCAACCTATAGAGTTCAATGGATACACAAACGTCATGTAGAATGTGTACTTTTACATTAGATACTTAAGAACATTCAATAGCAAAAACGTCTCTACTTTTACTTAAGTAGAATTTGAATGGAGGGCTTTTACCAAGTATTTCTACTTTTACTTAAGTAAAGGAACTGTGTACTTCTTCCACCACTGATTTTACTAGTCCTACCTTCTGACTAAACCACTGTAGGCATGTGTACTGTATATTTCAAAGGCTATTATGAAACTGCACAAGCTCCTTGTGAGAGAGATCCTCACATCTGGGAGTGTATATATTCAGTGCTTGTCACCATAGTTGCTGCTTTTTCACAATTTCGCATAATACGTAAACTTTGAATATAGTTTGAAATGTAATATTTATAAACATTTAACCCTCCCCCCTCAGAATTCTATGTTAGAATTCTAACCGCTTCGACGGTTTCAAAAGTGACAACGATAAACGTTTTTCCTGTTGCCATGTTTGCTAATGCAATAGATGACAGGAAGTACTAACATCTGGGTCCAAACTGTCACCTAGCAACAGAATTCCAGTGAAACCCGTCTGTAGCTTTTAATGACCAGTACCCGTTGTGACCCATTTTCATTAGAATGTTCTGTTGTCAGAATTCTACTCTCATTTGTGAGACCGTACACCTGTTTAACACGTTTTAAGTTCATTTATTTAAAGATTTAGGTCATTATTGACCATCATTGTGTAAATCTGGCAGACGAAGAGCATTATTATTGTTTAAAATCACCAGTGGTGGAAAATAACTACTGTAAGTATTTTTACTCCAGTAGGCCTACTGTACTTAAGTAAATTTTCAAGCTACTTGTACTTTATGTGAGTATTTTCATTTGAGGGAACTTTATACTTTTATTCCACTACATTTCAAGGGAAATATGGTACTTTTTACTCCACTACATTTATCTGAACCCATCAGTTACTAGTTACTTTGAAGAAAATGATTTTGTATTGAAAACATAATATTATACAAAATAAAAAATTATGAAGATGATATACTTTCACATTTGAAGCCTGTCAACTTCAAGAGGACGTAATCAGAGCAGCATAACTGGACCACATACTGTACCACTTTAACACAACCTATAGAGGTCAATGGATACATAAACGTCACATAGAATGTGTACTTTTACTTTAGATACTTAAGTACATCCAATAGAAAATACTTCTCTACTTTTACTTAAGTAGTATTTGAATAGATGACTTTTACTTTTACCAGAGTACTCATTTATCTGAGTATTTCTACGTTTACTTAAGTAAAGGAACTGTGTACTTCTTCCACCACTGCAAATCACCATATCTTATCATTCAGTTTTTGAGAAGGGATAATGCGTGCCAGTTTTTATAATAATAATAATTAAAAAAAATAATAATAATAATACATCCACAGAGCTTTTAGAAAGGTGCAGAATAGGACGGCCGGGTAGTGCAGCGGACTAAGCGTCTGTCTACCACCGCAGAGACAGTGGGATCGAATCCGGCTGCCCCGGTACCTCCGGCTTGGTCGGCCGTCCATACTGACACAATTGGCAGTGTCAGCGGGTGGAAAGCCGGTGGGATGGGTCCTGGTCGTTGTAAACAGCAACTCCTACAGGTCGGTCAGGGCGCCTGCACAGCAAGGAAGGGAGCTGGGGGAGGTAGTGTGATCCTCCCACGCGTTACACTTCCCCAGTGAGGGTCCTCGCTGTCAGGTGATAAGAGGCTGCTGGCTGTCTCCACATGTATCGGAGGAAGCATGTGATAGATTTCAGGGCTCCCTAGACCGGCAAGTGGGGGGCAAATGCGTGCAACGACCAGGAAGGGGAGTGGGGAATTGGCATAACGACTAAATTGGGACGGGAGAAAAATACAGAAAAATAGGAGGAGAAAAAGTAGATAAAAAAAAAAGAAAGGTGCAGAATACAAATATTATTTCATTCATTTATCATGTAAAAATAGTTTGCAGGTCCAAAATGAATGTTGTTTACAGTACATGTATCCCCTTCCTACTTCCCATTTCCCCACGTGGAAAGCACCTGATTGGATAAAGTACCTGCTGGTGCTCTAGTGTGACATCTAGTGGCTGAATGTTATCTATAGCACCTTTAATGATTGTATTCTGACAAACCTAAAATGAAGCTGAACGCAGTAGGCCTACTTTGGTGTCTACTGAAGCCCGACACACCAGCACACCTCTATAGACCTGTTCACTGTCCACGTCAGACTCAGTGTGCGCGCGCATCAAGGGGGCAAAAGGAGCGTAATGCTGGTCAGAACAACAGGGCAGACTATAATATATTTGCATTTGTTAGCCATGCTTGCGATCTAAACAATCAATCCATGCCAAAGCTAGATATGTAAAAGGTGAAAGACTCACATGCAACCATGCTGATTTGGCTAAATGACATCCAGCTGTTTTTTTTAAACTACATTTAGTCAGGGAAGTGCCATGGTTTCTCCATAGAGCCCTGTCATACTTTTTTAGCACAGCAGCTCGCACAGGTAGGGGGCAACATTAGTCACGTGACTCAGTTGGAATTGCTGATTGGCTCGAACACGGTATGTTTGTATACAACAAACAGGTCTATACAAACAACAGTAATGGACATTCTCATTCTGATTTGTCAAATCCATCAGCCAATATATTTGGAAAACATCCAATAGTGGTGGAAAATGTCAATTATCCTGACGTTTTTAAAACATCAAACGTTCGACATTTATCTCCAGCTGGTTGTATTTGCTTAAATGTAACCTTTTCCGCCCAATAACCCTGACTCCTTTCAACATCATGTTTGTAATAGTGTCTCTAAACCTCACAGCTCAGCCAGGTGATGTCTCCTGCCTTCGTGACCAAAGAGCTACTGTACTCTGCTCCAACAGTTTAACTAATCGGGCAAAGAACGCTTGTTATTTATATGAGAGACGACTGGACTGTATTTTCTTTGTACAATAGGAAATTATGGGGACCTTAGATTTTAAAGATTCAATGCAATGAAAACTGTGTTTTTCAATTTTGTTGCATTTTATGTTGCAGAAGGTATGTTGACGTAAAATTTACCAAAATTAAATTTAAAACTGTATTGTTTGTTTTGTTCTGTAAAGTGTCTTTGAGCATTCGGAAAAGCACTATACAAATTTGATGTATTATTAAAATGTTAAGATTGTTAAAACTGAAAATGATGACTACTCTTTGATCTATATTCCCATGGATATCATCAGAATCAACCCATTTCAAATATCCAATCTGTTTCCTCTTAAATATTGCATAATACACACTTGTTGCTCTAATTGGCCCGTCAGTCACATGTAGTTGTTCTGATTGACCCATCAGTCACATGTAGCTGTTCCGATTGGCCCCTCAGTCACATCTAGCTGAGTGGCGCCCCCCCATCAGCATAGTCCTATCAAGCATCTATACTCTATAGTGTCTAGTGACGAGGTCATTGTCGCAAAATAATTGACCGTACATTATCCCGCTTATTACAGGGCTACAGTAACTTACTAACAATATACGTAATTCATTTTACGCCATCGACAAGACTAGATCAAATGCAGACGCAGTTCTGTTGCTCCTCTGTCATCTGACTGCGATCAACATGCTTGATTGTGATTGGTCAATAGCGCTCTGTTGCCCCTAACAGCGGTCATTATTGCGCGTTGCCCGTAGCAGCGGTGAATTATCGAGAAATAATTGACCGCTGTTAGGGGCAACCGAGCACTATTGACCAATCACAATCAAGCATTTTGGCGAATGTTAAAACGCCATGTAATAATGAGAGTTAATCATCTATAGTGAGTGAACAGGCCACGCCCCCTCAGTCTATTGAGAGTTAATCATCTATAGTGTAGTGTCTACAGGCCACTAAACAATTCATAACATAATTTATAAAACATCATTGCACTGGATCTTTAACTTGCTCACCTAAGATGTTTATTTTGCTGTGAAATTTCAATGCTATCATCTAAAATGACATTGTCATTTTACATGTAACATATCTTTAACTATGTACTAAAAGGTTAATCTATAAGGACTTTTTACCATATTAAACATTCCTTGTTCATCTTCTTGTTATTGGTATGTTGGTTTGAACTCTGCCCCTTTTAAGATTGCTTGTAAAATACAATTTTATTATGTATGTATATATCTTGTTAATCTTAATAAATGTCTATGAGCACTCATTTCTGTCAATCACTGGTACAAATTACATTGAAGTTACATTTATTGGTCAGGTAAGGCAGCCACAATCACGTATTATTGATCACATAACACAAATGTCACTTAACACACATGTTAGTCACAGAGCCACACTGAGGACTATCTGAAGAAAATAACCAAATATCAAAATAATAACATTTCCCTAAAACGGTCATGCAATCATTTGATATTATTTGAATATTTAATTAAATTAAATGTTTTCCGTTCACACTTCACAGTAATGAACAGTTCCATAAAATAAAAATAAAGGATTTCATAATCAAAGTACCTCTCAATTTACACATTCCATGAGCGAAAAGGAGCATGGAGAAGAAAATATTATCTAGCCTGCCCCCTTACTCAAAACAATACATAAACAATAGACATAGATGGTCTGTCAATTACACATATTTAACAAGCAATACTTACAGTAATATGAGAAAAAACTAAATAAGTAACATGAGAAAAAGCGAAATAACCTGTTACCCCTCAACTTCATGAAGTCTTAATTGTTCTTTCTTTATAATTTATAATATATTATAAAAACAGTACACGTACAATATAACTCAGGGCTCTGAGGGGCAGTTATAGGAGCAGAGTAGAGTACATGGTACACACACATTCACACATGCATGTATGTGCTCACATATGAACACACACACATCCTGTGGTGACATTCCATTGACATAAATTAATTGATACAGATCTTTATTGCCTATATTTATTGTAACATATTATAACCAACAGAGCATACAGACCCTCATATGCACCTTTGTTTACACCGTATATTTTTCTTGTATTTTTATAGTCGGAGTTAATTATCTTTATTTTTCTCATATTTCAAAATTCAAATCTAATTGTATTGCCTATAATTATGTCCTTCTACTATTACCCTGCCCATACCTGTACCTCCCCTCCCCCCTGTCCCATGCTGCTATGACCGCCCAAATTTCCGCCAAGGGGATCACTGAAGGAATATCTTATCTTATTTGATCTTATCTTATCTTATAACCACAACACTAACCTTTACCTAATCCTTATCCCTGAAACAGCTTGGTCATGTAACTCTCGTTTTCCTTCTTTGTGGGGACATTCGGTCCTCATAAGGATAGAAAAACAAGGACATACACACACACACTGCATCCATGTAGGGGTGTGTGTTCCGTAGTAAACACGACGCATACAGTGATGTGGACTCAGACAGACACTGAAGAGAGAAGATCTGCTAAGGAGAAGTAAGCCAGCATATGACCCGTCAGAGACTTGGCCTATAAATAGATTGGAGTGGGCAGAGGGTTTGTGTAATCAACAGATGGTTTGATGCGCCGTGGATGACAGCTCAGAGAGGTAGCAGATCCCAACGCGTGTCAGGTAGTTGGCTCATGTGAATTATTGTGTTGTCTCCTTGCCAGGAAGAAAACCTGAATGATGTTTACCCAACCAGCGATCCCAAGCAGTCTGCTTTGATTGACATGGTTCTCCCTCTCTCTCTCTCTCTCTCTCTCTCTCTCTCTCTCTCTCTCTCTCTCTCTCTCTCTCTCTCTCTCTCTCTCGCTCTCTCTCTCTCTCTCTCTGTCAGTTTAACTCTCCCTGGTTGTCGGTGCTTCACTGGGAAATCTTTTATTTTTCTTACATTTCTTACAATATAGTACAGTTGACAGCCAGGTGAGACGCAGTCCATAGGGAGCCCCCCCCCCCCCCCCGCAGCAGAGGATCCACTTAAAGCACAATATGACTCGTCAGGCGGATTGTAAAGTAAAACCATATGGCAAACAATTAGGCAACAGGTCCGCAGCTTCAGCTTTTACGCCGACTGTGACATTGATTAAATTAACGCAACAGTGCTTTTATAATGAAGGATGGATGTTTGTCATTTTATATTTTATTTAGGTTTACAAATGTACTAGTGGCTCAGGCGGTAGAGCAGTCGTCCGGTAATCCGGAGGTTCCCGGTTCGATTCCCGCTCCTCCCGGGCAGCGTGTCGTAGTGTCTTTGAGCAAGACAATTGCAATTGCTCAATTGCTCCCGATGAGCAGGTTGGCACCTTGCATGGTTGCCTTCTAAATCTAATCTAACTAACTAGTGGGGACAGCCTTGGTGAAAAGGTGCGTCTTGAGAGATGTTTTGAAAGTGTCCAGGGTTGGGGCATTGAGGATTTCAGGGGGGAGAGAGTTCCAGAGGGTAGGGGATGCCACACTGAAGGCTATGTCACCGAAAGTCCGCAACCTGGTGCGAGGGATGGAGAGGAGACCCAGATCAGAAGATTGTGGGTTCCGGGATGGAGTGTGCTGGTGGAGGAGATCAGACAGGTATCGGCGGGTGAGGGCATGGAGGGACTTGTAGGTGAGGAGCAGGAGTTTAGTAGTTTGGTTGACATCCAGGTTTTTATGGCATGGAGGCAGTTGACCCTATGTACTGTGGGGGGAGCTGGGAGGATGGTGAGGTGCTGAGATAAATCTGAGTATCATCAGCGTAGCAGTGGAAGATGAGGCCGTAGTGCCGTATGATCTGACCGAGGGGGAGCATGTAAATGGTGAAAAGTAGGGGACCAAGCACGGAGCCTTGCAGGACACCGTGGTTGACTGGAGCCGGGGGGGGATGAGCCGGATGAGGAGGCTGATGTGTCCGGAGTCTGCAGCAAGCAGGAGGTCATTTGTGATCTTGATGAGGGTGATCTCTGTGCTGCGATGTGCTCGGTAGGCTGACTGAAGGGGTTCGTAGAGCTCATCCTATGTACTGTGGGGGGAGCTGGGAGGATGGTGAGGTGCTGAGATAAATCTGAGTATCATCAGCGTAGCAGTGGAAGTTGAGGCCGTAGTGCCGTATGATCTGACCGAGGGGGAGCATGTAAATGGTGAAAAGTAGGGGACCAAGCACGGAGCCTTGCAGGACACCGTGGTTGACTGGAGCCGGGGGGGGGGATGAGCCGGATGAGGAGACTGATGTGTCCGGAGTCTGCAGCAAGCAGGAGGTCATTTGTGATCTTGATGAGGGTGGTCTCTGTGCTGCGATGTGCTCGGTAGGCTGACTGAAGGGGTTCGTAGAGCTCATGGTTGGACAGATGTTGATTAAGCTGTGCATGCGACTGCTCTTTCCAAGGTTTTACTTAGGAAAGGAAGGTTGGAGATCAGCCGGTAGTTGTTCAGCACCCCAGGGTCCAGACCAGAGGCTTCTTAAGGATGGGAGTGATGGAGGCGGTTAAGCAGGAGGGAACTATTCCAGATGACAGAGAGGAGTTGATGATGTCCGTTATGATGGGGCAGAGGGTGGGAAGGCAGGCCTTGACCAGCACCGTGGGCATGGGGTTGAGGGAGCAGGTGGACGCTTTGGCTCTGATAACCAACTTCGCGACCAGTGGAACATCCACTGGGGAGAAGGAGGAGAGAGAGCATTGGGGATGTAGGGGTGCAGCTGGGAGCGTGCAGTCTGGCGTCAGTGGCATGTGAGAAGTTGTTGGATGGAAATCATTTTTGCCTGGAAAAAGTCAAGACACTTGGAGCAGAGGTCAGGAGCATAGGCAGTATGATAGACAGTGAGAAGGTGGAGGAGACGATTTATGGTTGAGAAAAGAGATCTGGAGTGATTTTGTTGTGAAGTGATGAGAGTGGAGTAGTAAGCTGTCTTGGAGAGAGCCTCCTTGTAGGACCTCACATGGTCGACGATGCTAATATGTCTATACTACTACCTACTATGCTAATATGTATATACTACTACCTACTATGCTAATATGTATATACTACTACCTACTGTGCTAATACGTATGCCTATACTACTGCCTACTATGCTAATATGTCTATACTACTATGCACTCAAGACTGTAGCACTCAGTTCAACACTGTTGAATGAAGTTTGATTAACAATGCCACTCCTCCAAGCAGCCGCCATGAGCAACCATATGTAGCTAGCTACTCCTCCAAGCAGCCACCATGAACAACGATATGTAGCTAGCTACTCCTCCAAGCAGCCACCATGAGCAACCATATGACATATGTAGCTAGCTAGTAGCTACTCCTCCAAGCAGCCACCATGAGAAACTATGTAGCGCTACTCCTCCAAGCAGCCGCCATGAGACACTCTATGTAGCTAGCTACTCCTCCAAGCAGCCGCCATGAGAAACTCTATGTAGCTAGCTACTCCTCCAAGCAGCCGCTATGAGAAACTCTATATAGCTAGCTACGGGAGCATGTATATGTTCCCTGGGTCCTATGTTCCCTGGGTCTTATGTTCCCCGCTCCCGATAAAAAGGGTCCTATGTTCCCCGGGTTCTATGTTCCCCGCTCCTGCAAAAAAAAGTGTCCTATGTTCCCTGCTCCCGAAAAAGCGTCAGAGTTGTGTGAGGGTGTAGATCGGCAATAGGCAGCCTGCGGCCGAAATAGGCCTGTCAGTTTATTTTGAGAATATGATATTTATTTTATTTGTATCATATTATTTTTATTATATGCATACTTTATGTTTACCCATGTTGAGAGTGAATAACATGGTATATACATGTAGGCAGTGAGGTGCAATGTACCATAGGCCTATAGGCTTGCTCAACATGAGGTCATTCAAGCTTTATATTATCTTTACTCATGACTGACGGCACCACACATGTAAACAGTAATGCAATTAAAAACAATGCAAAAACAATGTAATTAAACTTTAAACAAAAAAAGTGCTTGAAGAAGCTCCTGAAATGACATTACGAGACATTCGTTAACTAAATGAAAAATACAATTTGGCATTAAACAGTAATGCAATTAAAAACAATGCAAAAACAATGCAATTAAACTTTAAACAAAAAAGAAGCTCCTGAAATGACGCGCTACATATAGGCATTTGAATTACGAGACATTCATTAACTAAATGAAAAATACAATTTGGCAATAACAGGCTTAGTATTCACTTAGTGTGAAAAGTGGCATCTCCCGTCGGTCACTTACTTACTTACTTACTTACGCCTATCGCTTCTTTTGGGGGAGCATAGGCCGTCGACAACAGTTCGCCAGGGTCCTCTGTCCTGTGCTTTGCTTTCCAGCTGTTTCCATGTCAGTCCGCTCTGTGTGATGTCTGTCTCCAAGTCCCTGCGCCAGGTGTTCTTGGGCCGGCCTCTCTTCCTTTTGCCTTGGGGGTTCCATCTAAGGGCCTGTCTGGTGGTGCTGGTGTTTGGTTTGCGTAGTGTGTGGCCGATCCATCCACACTTTCTTCTCTTGATTTGTTCTTCCACTGGTTGTTCGCCCGTTCTCTGCCAGAGATCATTGTTGCTGATGGTATCTGGCCAGTGGATGTTCAGGATCCGCCTCAGGCATCTGTTGATGAATGACTGCACTCTAGTCATTGTGATCTTGGTTGTCCTCCACGTCTCTGATCCGTATAAGAGTACTGGCTTGATGTTGGATTTGAATAGTCTGATCTTTGTCTGCTGACTGATAACCTTGGAGCTCCAGATGTTCTTTAGTTGGATGTATGAGGCCCTTGCCTTGCTGATTCTTGCTCTGACATCTGCCTCCGTGCCACCCTTCTTATCTATGATGCTACCTAGGTAGGTGAAGGATTCTACTTCCTCAAGTGCTGTTCCCTCCAGGTTTACTGGGTCTTTGTTGTTTGTGTTGATCTTGAGTATTTTGGTCTTTCCTTGGTGGATGTTGAGGCCTAGTTGTGTTGAGGTGTCTGCCAGTATGTTAGTCTTCTCCTGCATCTGTTGTCGACTGTGGGATAGTAGGGCAAGGTCGTCTGCGAAGTCTAGGTCATCCAGTTGTGTTGTGAGTGTCCACTGGATCCCGTTTCTCCTCTGTGCTGTTGTGGTCTTCAATATCCAGTCGATGGCCAGGAGGAAGAGGAAAGGGGACAGGATACCACCTTGCCTTACTCCGGTCTTCACTTGGAAGCTTCGTGTGGTCTGTCCGCTGTGTATGACTCTGCAGGTCATACCTTCATAGGAGTTCCTCATGATGTTGACAAGCTTTTCTGGTATGCCGTAGTGTCGAAGCAGTTTCCAGAGGGTGTTTCTGTGGAGGCTGTCAAATGACTTCTCATAGTCTACGAAGTTGATGTATAGTGGAGAGTTCCATTCCAATGATTGCTCGACTATGATTCGGAGGGTTGCAATCTGGTCCACACATGATCTATTGGGCCGGAAGCCTGCCTGCTGGTCTCTTAGCTGCGGATCCACCGCTTTCTTTATTCGTTCGAGGAGGATTCTGTTGAAGATTTTTCCTGGCACTGATAAAAGCATGATTCCTCTGTAGTTGTGGCATTGGCTGAGGTCTCCTTTCTTAGGTATTTTGACCAAGTAGCCTTCTTTCCAATCTGTTGGCCCTTCCTCTTTCTCCCAGATCTTCTCAAACAGAGGGTGTAGCATCTCTACCGAGGTGTCTATGTCTGCCTTCAGTGCCTCTGCAGGGATGTTGTCTGGTCCTGCTGCCTTACTATTCTTTAGTTGTGCAATGGCCTGTTGGATTTCCTGCTTGCTGGGCTTTCCACAGTTGATGACTATGTCAGTCTCCGCAGGTTGAATGTCCGGGGGGTTAGGTGGTGCCGGTCTATTCAGTAGTTCTTCAAAATACTCTGCCCATCCCTCTTGCTGTTGGTCCAGTCTTGTGATGGTCTTTCCTTCCTTGTTTTTGATTGGTCGTTCTGGTCTGCTGAACTTTCCAGACAGTTTCTTGGTGGTGTCATACAGTTCCTTCATGTTTCCTTTTGCTGCTGCCTCTTCTGCTTCTTTAGCCAGGTTGTCGATGTAGTTTCGCTTGTCCTTCTTGGCATTTCTTTTGACCTTTCTGTTTGCCTGAGTGTACTCTCTTTGCGCTTTTGCCTTGGTTGCCCTTGTTCTGCTGTTGTTAACTTCTGCCTTTTTCTGTCTCCTTTCTTCTATGTTGCGTAGTGTTTCTGCTGGTATCCACTCTTTATGGTGTCTCTTCTTTATTCCTATCACTTCCTTACATGTTGTTGTGAGAGTTTCCCTTATCCTTTCCCATTGGTATTGCTGGTCTCCTTCGTCACTGCTTAGATCTTGCAAGGCTTGATATCTATTCTTCAGCTTCAGTGTGAACACTTCTCTTATCTGTGTGTCTTTTAAGAGGTGGACATTGAATATCTGTTTCTTTGATGTTGTTTCCATCCAGTGTTTCTTCAGTTTCAACTTGAGCGTAGCGCTTAGTAGGTGGTGGTCTGATGCTATGTCTGCTCCTCGCCTTACTCGTAGGTCTTGTAGTGATCTCCTGAACTTGCTGGTTATGCAGAAGTGGTCTATCTGGTTCTCGGTCACTCCATCCGGTGATACCCAGGTTGCCTTGTGGATTCTCTTATGTGGGAAGACGCTTCCTCCGACAACCAGGTTGTTCAGGGCACAGGTGTCCACAAATCTCTCTCCATTCTCATTAATTTCTCCTAGGCCATGCTTTCCCATCACTTTTTCGAAGCATGTGTTGTCTCCGCCAATCTTTGCATTGAAGTCTCCCATGAGAATGCTGATGTCTTTTCCTTTTTGTTGTTCCAGGATGCTCTGTAGTCTGTTGTAGAAATCATCCTTTTTTCCATCATCGCTGTCATTGGTTGGTGCATAGCATTGTATCACGTTCAACTTGATTTTCCTCTTCTTGGTTCTGAAGGTGGCTGTTATAATTCTTGATCCATGTGCCTCCCATCCAATCAGTGCTTTCTTTGCTGTTGTTGATAGCAAAAGGCCAACCCCCTCGGTGTGAGGGGCTTTGTCTTCTTCGTGCCCAGAGTAGAGTAGCAGCTCTCCTGTCTGTAGTCTTTGTTGTCCAGATTGCGTCCATCGTGACTCACTAATTCCTAAAAGGTCTAGTTTGTATCTCCTCATTTCTGCTGCTACTTGTATGGTTTTTCCGGTCTCATACAAGGTCCTGACGTTCCATGTTCCAATTCGTATGTCTCTGGTTGACAGAAGGGGTTTCGACTCTGACTTCTGTGACTTGACAGCTTTCATCACACAGCATCATATTTCCTCTCATTGAGGATCCTTCTTCTTCCAGGGCTGAGGTCAGTTCTGTTGTCGGCGTTTTTGTAACGGTTTGTTTTCTACGGGATGGGGTTGTTGGCCCCACGCCCAACCCCCATCTCTGGGGGAGGGTTTTGGAGTTGGCTTGTTAGTCCTCTTCCCACGCCTATTGTCTTCCAGGTGATGGATTACAGCCTCATACCACGTGAGGCCAGACAGGCTGAGGGTTGTGTACAAGCTGTCTCGGCACGTCAAGCCCAACCAACTCCTGCTACTGTGTATTGAAAGCTGCACTAGGCGAGCTAACCCTACCAGCAACACAAGACAGCCGTCGGTCACTATTCGCTGGATATCTGGTGATGTGGACGTCACTTTAATCCGCAGGCAGTTCTCAAGGTTTTTATGCGTCAGTCGGTTCCTCTGATTTGTCTTTATCGCATTAATTGATGCAAATGACGACTCGCATAGGTGGAAGGGAACATTGTGACAACAATAAATAAACAACAACAAATATCATGGGGTTAATACAATTTTCATATAACCATTATACTAATTATTATACAATTTAGCGCAATAAAATTTTCAAATAACCTGTTAGGGTTGAGGGTGATGATGAAGGTGAGAACACAGTTTGCAGATCAGGAGGAAGGAAAGGAGGCAGAGACGAGGGGTGATGCTTAACGAGGAGAAGTTTACTAACAAAATCAGAATACAAAACAAACGAAAGGACCTAGGACTACTAAGACAACGAAGGAAAACAAGAAAACGAAAGGGAAGGCAGGTACGACACGGGGAAAACGAGGAGACAATGACGCCACAAAGATCCCAACAAACCACAAGCAATAAATACAGACACTAATTAACACTGATTACAATGGCAAACACCTGGGGGAAGAAGACACTAGAACAAATACAATAAACAACAATCCCGAACAAGGACTAAACTAAAACAACACACAGAATCAAAATGCCAACACAGAGAAAACCTAAACAAACAACACTTCTAACATAGACACTAATTGCCACAATAAAATATGATTAATCTGAGCAATCAGGGTCAATGTTGACTGCAGCTTCTGCAGATGACCGCTAGATGGCGGCATGACCCTGGGGCATTGAGCAGGTCTGGGCGCGTCTATTCTTTCCCCAATACATTTCCAGTTCCGCATGCGCGTTCTGCGATCTGATTGGCCACAGACGTTTCTGGTGCAATCTGATTAGCCACTGACGTTTCTGGTCATGTGACATGTGTGCCCAATCGCGTGACGAGCTGTGTCTTTGCCCATTTCCGGGTCTGCAAACTACCTAACGCCTAGTTTATCACTGGTTAAGCTTAGGCGACTCTTTCGAAGTTGGTTAAGGTTAGAGTTTGGAATCAGGGCTGGTGTTCTATCGCCCTGCTCGAAGACAAACTCTAACCTTAACCAACTTCGAAAGAGTGCCTAAGCTTAACCGTCGAAATAACTTGCCGTCACACGATTGGGCGCACATGTCACATGACCAGAAACGTCAGTGGCCAATCAGAGCGCAGAAGGGGAACGCGGAACTGGAAATGTATTGGGGAAAGAATTCAGGCGGTCTGGGCGTGTAACAATAACCATTATACTAATTATTATACAATTTAGCGTGCGATACAAGGAGCATATACGAAAAGGGCGAATAATAAAACATAATCAGGTCAACAGTAAATATATATCTTATACAAATAAAACAATATATATATAAGGTATAGAAAATTATAAACGTGAACTTTAGGTGATAGCCTAATCTACCTTTTGTTGAACTAATTCTAATTATTAATCTGGACCTACAGAACACAATGTTTGAACCACACACACGCACGTAGTTTGCCCTCTGCCGGCCATTGCTGTGCCTTCTTTATTTTTTGCTCAAGTAAAACATTATACTTTTGACATTCACCCCTGGCTCTGTGTCTCGCTATTGCCTTCTCCTTGTCCTGTTCTGCATTTGGGTCCTTCGCCAACACTAATCCTTAACAGAATGAACCGACCCCACAGCTGGACAAGTACCTGAGGTCCTGGTTGGAGTGCCTATTCCCGCTTCCAGCCTCCAGCCAGGCCTCTACTGCCAGCATGGCTCCAGTTGCTAGCATAGCTACTGCTAGTACAGTTCCTACTGCTAGCATAGCTTCCACAGCTAGCATGGCCTCCACTATTGCTAGCCCCACTTTACGTGTAGCTCACTCAGCTAGCATGGCCTCCATGGCTAGCACAGCCCCTACTGCTAGTACAGTTCCTACTACTAGCGTAGCTCCGTCAGCTAGCCTGTTCCCCACTGCTAGGACTGCCCCTTCAGCTAGCAAGGTCAGTTTCCCTGGAGCCGCTCTGTCGGCTAAACCCTTAGTCTCCACGGCTAGCACAGCCCCTACTGCTAGTTCAGTCCCTACTGCTAGCGTAGCTTCATCAGCTAGCCTGTTCCCCACTGCTAGGACTGCCCCTTCAGCTAGCAAGGTCAGTTTCCCTGGAGCCTCTTTGTCGGCTAACCCCATGGTTCCTACAGCTAGCCCCACTGTGTGTGTAGCTCATTCAGCTAGCTTGTCTCCCACAGCTAGTACAGCCCTGTCTGCTAGCTTAGCCCTTGGAGCTAGCCAGGCCTCCACAGCTAGTACAGCCCCGTCTGCTAGCTTGGCCCCTGCAGCTAGCCAGGCCACGTGAATACTTTCCCTAAACCAGTTGTACTTCCGTGTTCGGTTTGCGTGATCTGATTGGCCACTGACATTTCTCTCGGCACCCAATCGCGGCCTAACTTTCAGTTCCACAAGTCTGTCGCATCAGCTACCTACCTGCATCAGCTACCTACCTGCATCAATATACTCTATCAACTAACTCGCTACCGCCGTGCATCAATATACTAACTAACTAGCACATCAATATACTAACTAATGCGCTACCGCTGTGCATCAATATACGCCGTGCATCAATATACTGCTACCGTCGTGCATCGCTATACTGCTACCGCCGTGCATCTATTGATTGACTTGCGCAACCTAGTCAATTCGGTAGAAGAGTCTGGTGGGCGAGATTATGCATGACCAGCCTGTGATCTAAAAACTCCTGCCTGTGGCTGAATAATGAAGCCCAAAGTCGCGTCACACGCAAGAGCATATTACCTACTTCTTATGCCGTGCCCGTGCTCAATATTAAAACTCACTGCTCGTCCACCCAACGTAAACAGAGCAGAGATAAGAAATAATGAAGTTGTGTTTTGAACAGAGCAGAGATAAGCAATAATGAAGTCGCGTTTGCAGAGATAAGCAATAATGAAGTCGTGTTTTAAACATTTATGTTGTGTTGATGGAATCACGTTAATATAGAGAGATGAAAACAATACAATACGTTATTTCGATTGATATGAATAGCTAGTTACGTTAATATAGAGAGATAAAAACAATACATTATTTATATTGATGTGATGTCGGACTGAAGGACTTGGGCTGTGGAACTGAAAGCTAGGCGCGATTGTTAGGAGTCAGTGGCCAATCAGATCGCGCAAACCGAACGCGGAAGTACAACTGGCTTAGGGTAAGTATTCACACAGCCAGGCCTCCACAGCTAGTACTGCCCCGTCTGCTAGCTTAGCCCCTGCAGCTAGCCAGGCCTCCACAGCTAGTACAGCCCCGTCTGCTAGCTTAGCCCCTGCAGCTAGCCAGGCCTCCACAGCTAGTACAGCCCCATCTGCTAGCGTAGCCCCTGCAGCTAGCCAGGCCTCAAGAGCTAGTATTCTTTCATTTATTTGCATTTATTTTAAATTTGTTGGACCTTATGGTGTTCTTGTTCTGTTCTTGACTTATTGTTATGTTTCTTCTTGACTTGTTTAAAGAAGACGTGTACGGCCCATGGGGACATTAACGTGTGTTGTCGGGCCTTACAAATAAATGTTATTTGATTTTGATTTGATTAGTACAGCCCCGTCTGCTAGCTTAGCCCCTGCAGCTAGCCAGGCCTCCACAGCTAACCCAGCCTCTACTGCCAGCCTAGCCCCTGCTAGTGTAGCCCCGGCTGCTCCTGTCCCTTCTCCGGCACCCTGGGAGACCCCGACTTCTGGTCCGGGCCCTGCTTCTGCTCCTGTCCCCAGGGAGTCACCTGGCCCAGCCGCTACGCCCGGTCCGGCTCCCACGCCTGGCCCAGCCGCTACGCCCGGTCCGGCTTCTACACCCGGCCCAGCCTCCACACCTGGTCCGGCTTCTACACCCGGCCCTGCCTCCTCGTCTGGTCCCGCCTCTATGTCCGGGTCTGCTTCCTTGTCTGGTCCCGCCTCTACGTCCGGGTCTGCTTCCTCGTCTGGTCCCGCCTCTACGTCCGGGTCTGCTTCCTCATCTGGTCCCGCCTCTGTGTCCGGGTCTGCTTCCTCATCTGGTCCCGCCTCTGCATCCGGGTCTGCTTCCTCATCTGGTCCGGTCCTACGCCCTGGTCTTCGCCATGGTCTTCGCCGTGGTCTACGCCGTGGTCTACGTCGGCAGGGACCCCCGTCCGGGGTCCTACGCCAAGTCCCGCTTCCGGGGTGACCCCAGTCCCAGGTCCTACTCCTGGGCTGTCATTGGCCCTCTGTCCCCGCTTCCAGTCCCCTTCGACCCCCTCATCGGCCCTCTGTCCTCGTTTCCAGCCCTCCTCTCTGGGCCTCTGTCCCTGTTTCGAGTCCCCCTCACCGAGTCCCCCTCACTTTTCCCAACTCCTAAATCTGTACTACTGCCATCCTGTGGACTTCCGTCGCTACTACCTCTACTCTTGATCACCCACTTCCTTGTAAATCGGTCCTTAGTGTTTAATGTACTTTCTGTCATGTTACCTTTTGTGCTCCCGTGGTTTTGTTAAGTGTATTCTGTCTTTTAGTGTATTCCCCAGTGTGTTTGGCCTTGTGTTATTTTTTGTCCTGTACCCCTGTGTGTTAGTTCTGTTTTGCTCCCAGCTGTGTCTCGTTTCCCAATCACCCTCATGTGTCAATTAGTGTGTGTATATCTGTCTCATCTGCCAGCTTCCCTTTGTCGGTTTATTGTTGGAGTTCCCTACTAGTGTTTGCTTGTGTTTTGGTGTCCACACTGTTTGCTGTTCCTCGTCCTTGTTCATGTGCTGTTCTCCTGTGTTCCTAGTAAGTTTCCTAGTGTTCATTTGTTTGTTCCACCATTCTTTGTTTTCGTGTAAAGTTTGTCTCGTTTGTTAGGGTTTATTTGTAGTCGGTTGATCTATTTTTCTTTGCCTGCCTTGCAGTGAGTTTGTTTGTGCCTTTGGGACTTGCTCTCATTTATGAGATTATTCTTTGTTTTTGTAATTTGCCCTCTGCCGGCCATTGCTGTGCCTTCTTTATTTTTTGCTCAAGTAAAGCATTATACTTTTGACATTCACCCCTGGCTCCATGTCTTGCTATTGCCTTCTCCTCGTCCTGTTCGCGTCTATGCCAAATACAACTTAGTTCGGTTTCCGGGTTCCTCTGATTGGCCACTAAGCCCACGTGACCGCGCGCTAGCACGCCCCCCCTATCGCCCGCTGCCGCGCTGTGAAGCGGAAGAGCCAGCGAGGCGACGCGAGGCGGTGGTTTCAGCAGCAGCGGCCGTCTTCTTCCGAGGCGGCTCGTTCTTATTAATCCCTAATGTCATGTATGTTGTGTATGTCATAAATGTCGATATGAATTGAAAATGGGGGACCCTGATGTAAACAAGACGAAAGTCTGTCTCTGGTCTGCATCCCCTTAACAATTGTGTGTATTGCGCCGTACTGTATTGTACCCATTCTGCAATCTGTTAAATAAAGTTTTCATTCATTCATTCATTCATTCATTCATTTCTCCCCCACTACTCCCAAAAGTAACACTAAATAGATAAAGTACAACAACACCAGACTCAAGAAACTGTGTTCCCTTTGGCACAATACACACAATTGTTAAGGGGATGCAGACCAGAGAAAGTCGTTTGTCTTGTTTACATCAGGGTCCCCCATTTTCAATTCATATCGACATTTATGACATACACAACATACATGACAGCTTTGGCTGTTTGTACGATGAAACAAAGAACTTCTAAGATATACATTAACTTGGATTTCAGTGATGTTCAGCGGTTATGTCAGTGTTCTTAAAAGCTTGTAGTTGTGCATGTCATAAAAAAACAAACTCGCATCATTTGGGTATTTCTGAATGTTTTGGCATATGAGTCTATATAGGATGCATTTTTGTGTAATTGTTTGATCATAATACAGGACTAAGGAACATGGTATTTTTTTTTATTTCAAATGATATATATAGGACTATGTATAAAGAAACCATTTCTTCTTTCAGAAAGGCTGATATAAAGCTAATGTTTTGTGTAATTGTTATACTCATTGAGGACCATTACATTTGTAGTATTAATCGTAGAATCATATCATATCAGTACCTTCAATAAAGAGTAGATCTGACTACTTTACTGAATTAACAATTACTGTGAATATCTCCAAACCACACTCACAAACATTGAGTAACAATACCTTGGATGATGTAACTGATATGGATATTAGTCGCGCTACTGGAGAAAAAGACGCTGGTACCCTTGACAGTTAAAAAAAATAAATCACTTTATTCATTCCAGATGTAGCTTATTTTCCCAATCATATTGTACTGAACAAAGATTAGCAACACATTTTCTTGCGGTGAATTCCTGCCTGAACATTCAAGACATGCTGTATTGCGTGGGGCTTTTAGAGAGGAAGATCCGTAGGACGTGTCGTATAATCTATACAATATCTAAGGCTATTTGCAGCACAAGGAGGTCGCTAACTGGAAGGAGGAAAAGGAGAGCGATGGAAACATGGTCTTCTCAGTTGACTTAGTCAGATGAGAAATAAACGTGCAGTCCAGACAAAAGGAACTATATTTCAACCCTCTCAGATCGATTTGAACCATCTGCTCCTCTTTTCAAGAAACTAAACATTCTGACTGTGTCTGAGGTTAATTCTTTACAGATATGTATATTTGTGTACAAATGCATTCATGATCACAATCTACCAAATGGTTTTAATAGTTTTTTTTCTTTTAATTCAGATGTCCATTCATATGCTACACGTCAGTCCAGGGACCTGCATATACCTTATTGTGGTACTTCACTTAGGCAGTTCTCAGTGAGGTATAGAGGGTCCAATCTTTGGAATGCAGCTGATCCTATGCTGAGGAAATCTCCATCTCTGCTTATTTTTAAAGCAAACTACAAAGAAATTCTCATCCAAAAGTAGTAGATAGAAAACAGGTCATACATGTAGGTATGCATTTGGTTATGTGGGTGGGTAGGTTTATAGGCAGGTGGGTGGGTTGTTATATATTATTATGTACACAGTATATCCATGTATGTACTGTGTATGTATGTTTGTATTAACACGAATCTTTTAATGTATTCTGGTATTTTATAATATGCATATTCTTGTATTTTTGTATGTTTGATTTTATAAAACGGGGGACGTTCTTGATAAGCCTCTAGGCTTCTAACTTCTCCTTCACAATCGTTATAACTTATTATGTATTGTTTTTACTTCTGTTTAACTGTGTTAATAAACAAACAAACAAACAAACAAAACAAACAAAATAGCCCATTCACAGTGGCTTCCTTACATCAAGACATTGTTGCACATAAATAGCAGTCAGGTTTATGCATGAAACGAGAATGTACTAAGCCATACACATGAGCACAACCTGGTCTAAGGTAGGAATTACATGTTACTCTAGCCAACAATAATGAGTCCATGATTCTACTCACATGTATAACAGCACATTTCTCTGGTGGTGTGGTTGGAGGCTCAGCCGGACCCCCTGGGGACGGGTAGGTGGGCTGGCCTCTCAACTAACGGTACTGCTCTACTACTTATAGGTTTGAATGACCTCACTTATTTTTAAACTGGTTCAACCAATCACAAGTATCGGTCTTCTTGTTGGGGCTGATCTGCCCCAACATGTCCTTGTCGTGTGGGGGTTGGTGTCGATGGCCCCCTCCTTTGGGCTGTGGCTTCTCATGTTTGGACAGAGGGCTGTGTCTCCTCTGAATGCATCAAACACTTCAACATTCCTTCGTGTACCATTATTGATTTTCCAATCTATATGGTTTGTGTAATGACCTACAGACCTCTCATATCATCCCAGTACAGTCATTGCTTCTAGGCTGATACCAGACATCATATAGGAGACCACACCAACCTTTATTTACCAGATAATATAACTGTGATAAATATACCAGGATTTTATAACAAGAGTGAAATAACACTATTACTTTCATACTCGGGTGACATTCTAAATGGTATTCTTCTTTGTAAGTTACCTTCTACATTGATATGGTTAATGTAATAAGTAATACCAGATTTCCTATATAAAGTATACTGACTTAATAGTTCCTTGGATGTGTCTGCTAGTTATCTGCTAGACCGGCTGTCCCTCTGCTAGTTAGAGTGAGCCACCGTTTCCTGTGGGGTGTGACTTCCCCTGCGGCCTTTTATGACCTGCAACTGTTGTTCTCTAATCCAGTCTTACCCTGAGCGGAAGTTTGTTTGGAATGTCCTATCTAACACCAATAATCACTTTTGGCTAAGCCCTGCTTTTACATTATGGATTCTCTAATTATTCACACATATTAGTTATGAAATTCAATGTCAAATATCACCACATTCCTCACTCTGACAATTTACATTGTCATAAACAGTACATTGACTTGATTTTCTATACATACTAACCATACAACATAATAACAAAAATCATAATTTTTTCAAAATTTTCTCAATTTCTTTTTTTTTTCTCAATTTTTTTTTTTATTATTCTTTGGTACATATCCTCAATGAGCTTTTTCTCCTCATGGCTCATTAGCCAGAGGCCCATCTTTTAAACAACAACTTTTGGGTTTGTTGAAAACAATAAAAAAAAAATGTAATCTACAAATTACACATTAAAATATAATAAATCACAAATTTAAAACCCAATTTCCTTAATCTACATTAAAGTTTGTTCCCACACTCCTTTACATGATGTAGACTCCTTTACCTATAAGCCTACTGCGAGGGGCAAGTGGACTGGCTTGAGTTAGACGCGTGCTTGAAGAATTCAATGTCCAGAGAGCTCTTATCATTTTCGATATGCCAATCCTTTTATTGACTTATCAACCAAATAATATAATACACAAACTCTTTTTACTAATAACACTGACCGCCGACCTATACGGTACATCTACACGAACACGACAAGACACGTTCAAAAACTGTATGGCTATTCCACTTGCGCACCTGGGGCTCATCACCCTCTGATCAGTATATATGGGTAACCACCCCCTGTGGTGGTTGCCATGGTGACTAATAATGCCACACCTCTGCACCGTGAGTTGAAATAAAACTAAATAAACAGAAGGGCATTTTGGCTCCAACACACCGACCCCTAATTGAGAATGGCAGGAGGCCAGGAACAATTCAAAATAATAATTACATAATGGAGCCAATAAATGTATACAAAAGAACTCAAAAAACAATTAGAATTAGAAGCTTTAAATTGCAGCTACTTGAAGCAAGCAAAGTTTAGTTACTGGTCTATTAAATTGCAGCTTCTTGAAGCAAGCAAAGTTGAGTTACTGGTCTACACTCGTGCAGAACGCACCAGTCCTTTCCTGTCGGGATAGGTCTCCAGGACTCTTCCAAGTAACCAGGAACCACATGGGGCTGTAGCGTCTGCGATCAATACAATGTCTCCAGGGACAAGACTTTCTCTCCTTACTCCACCTCTGCCGCTCCTATAGCAAAGGTAAGTATTCTCTCAGCCAGTGTTTCCTGTTCCATTTTGTCTGCATCCTCATGACTCCGTTTCTTTTATGACTCATCTCCAATAGAGTCTTTCGTAGTTTCAGGATCCAAGCAACTGACCTCTTCAACCTTTTCTAGTTAGAAAGTAGGTGATCAGTTGGTGTGTGGCACTTGGTGCATCGACAATTACTGCATTGATGTTGAGATCCTTTTTGACCTCAGGGTCATCAGCAGAAATTGTTGTACTCCAAGATACCATCTGGCCACTCTTCCTCTGGTTTCCAAAGAAACTCAGGGCCCTCAATCCACCTTCTGTTGGTCAGCAAATCATCCACCTTAACTCCCCTTGAAGTTTTGTCAGCAGGGTTCTGAGTGGTATGAATGTACCTCCACTGCGTGACATCAGATGTTCTTTGGATGGCAGAAATCCTGTCTCGGTGGAACTTCTCATCTCTCCCAAACCTCCTTTTCAGTCCAAGGATGCGTTGCCTAGCAACAAACTGATTGTTTGGCAGAGACACTTCTTTCCTTTTAAAGGGAAGCTGCAAGGTGTAATGTCCGTCCTGAAGTTTGCATGAATCAGTCATGTTTTCCATGAACTTCATGTCATCCCTCGACATTTCCTCTTTGCCTTCTGATGACCTTTCATTAAAATCATGGTTGTACTGAATGTTCAGCAACTCCTCCAGATTTGTTATAGAGATCCTATTAACAATAGCAGCGGGGTTGACATTCTCACTCCGCTGCTCACTGTAGCCTGATAGGGGACCATTAATGACCCACCCCAATAGGGTCTTAATGGCATATGGCCCATTGCCATGACTATTCACAACTTCCCAAGGTTCAAGCAATTTGGAGGCATTGGTACCTATCAATAACTCCACATCAGCTTGAATCCGAGGAAGGGCAACCCCATCTAAGTATGGCCACTTAGCCAACTCCTCTTGGCTAATGATGTTACTCGTGGTTACGGGCATCCTCTTCTGGGTGTAGACCTTGGGCAGGTCATAGAACTGTTTCCCAGTGAGGCTGGCGATCTCCAAGTCTGTCAGCATGTAGCTGGACACCGATGCCTTTGGGCCCATGGTATGTAAGCTGATTTGTGTTTTCCTTCCTGTAAGGTTCAGCCTTCTCATTAGGGTTTCTGAACAAAATGTGTCAGTGCTGCCTGGATCTAAAAATGCATATGTTGTAATGATGTTGTCTCCCTCGCCGGACTTCACCTGTACAGGCAAGATTGACAGAGCCCCATTGCTGCTTCCGGCCCCCGTTTGTCCACATGTCTGCAAAGAGATCTGTGCGTTACTCACCGAAGGTTTCTTTGGCTGGTTTGTGTTGCTTGCTCTCTCCTTCTGATTTATATGAAGAACACTGGGATGGTTTTGGCTGCACACCTTGCAAGTCAAGCGCTTCTCGCAATTCCTGCTAAGATGTCCAATGCGAAGGCAGCCAAAACAGATTCCTTTTTGCCTTATAAAAGTAATCTTGTCCCTGTGTGTCTTCTCCTCCATCTGAGGACATTGATCCAGAGTGTGGTTTTTAGAGCAACACACACAAGTGTTGGTGTTGTGAGCACATGCATTTCTTTGCTTTGCAGGGGTTTCGATAGTAACTGTGGTTGCAAAACTGTCTCCTATGAATTTGGGTTTAATTTGTGATTTCATTCTGTTCATGTTCATAGGTCTACTTCCTGTATTTGGTGGTGTATTTTGAATGTCTCCGAAGACTGGGTCTGAGACAATCTTTACCTGGCGCTCAATGAATGTGACAATATCCATGAATTGTGGTCTGCGATGGTGTTTTTCCATTATCGAACATACAGAGACTCTCCAATTCTCTCTGAGCTTGTATGGAAGCTTTGAAATCAATACTTTCATGTTCGCTGGCATATCGAGTTCCCTCATGTACTGGACATTCTCCATAGCATTACAGCACTCCCGAAGGAAAAGAGCATAGGCTTGAAGAGATTTTATGTCTTCAGCCTTCACTAGCGGCCAGTTGAGCATCTTCTCCATGTAAGCTGCTGTGATTTTATATTCATCTCCAAAGTGTTGTTCAAGTAGGTACTTAGCCATATCATAGCCTCTGTCTGGAGCCATGTGTTGACAGCTACGCACAAGCTCTTTAGGCTGACCCCTGGTGTACTTCTCCAAGAAGTACAAACAATCACCTCTGTTTCTCGTGTTCTTCTCCACACAATGAACAAAGGCTCTGACAAAGGTTCTGTACTGCAGAGGATCCCCATCAAAATATGGAATCTCTCTTGGTGGCAGTAAGTGAGTTGTTTGCTGCTCCACTAGCATTGCTGTTATCTCATTTTGCCTTTTTAATAGGTTACATACAACTGAGGTTTCATTGCTTTGGGGTGAAATTACAGTTGGGGTCGTTAGCTGCACAGGAGCTTCCATGTGAGTTGTATTGTCCTGTGCTCCATCCCAAGACACATGTTGTCTTTGTAAAGATGGCGGTTGTGTTTGAATGGGAGTTGGCTGTAACAACATAGATTGTTGTCTTTGCCAAAATGGGGGCTGTTGAATGGGTGTTGGCTGCATCAAGTGCATAGGTTGTTGTATTTGCCAGGGTGGTGGTTGTTGAATGAGTGCTTGTTGCTGTTGCATAGCTTGTGGTATTTGCCAGGGTGGTGGTTGTTGAATGGGTGCTTGTTGCTGTTGCATAGCTTGTGGTATTTGCCAGGGTGGTGGTTGTTGAATGGGTGCTTGTTGCTGTTGCATAGCTTGTGGTTTCCATAGTGATGGTTGTTGCACATATGATTGCTGTGCAGATGGTTGCTGCAGTTCTGGTGGTTGCATAGACGGTTGCTGTGGTAGTGATGTATATTCCTTTGCATGAGGATTGAGAGTGACTGAGGGTTCCTTTAACCTTGTTCCTTTCCTGTAGTAGGAGTCCATTCCATCGGACTGTGTGAGTGAAAGAGCTTGGTGACTGGGGGATTGAAATACTGCTATTCTTGCGTTGGTAGCTGCCAGTTGTGCATCAAGCTCCATCGTTTCCTTTTTCTTTTTCAGGATCTGTTCCTGCTCTTCCAGAGCGTGTTTATCCTTTTTTAGAATTTGTTCCTGCTCCTCCAGAGCGTGTTTATCCTTTAACGCTGCAGCTTGAATCACAAGTGAAGCTCTATCTGCCTCGGCCTGTAAGCGAGCTGCTGAGGTAGAAGATCTGCTGGACCTGCTGGACCTGCTGGTACCAGACCTTGTGTGACCTTTGTGAGCAGATTTTTTACTTCCCACATTAGAAATGCTGTCATTTGGATTAATTAGATTTTGCACATCCTCCTCATCCTCATTAACACTTTCCACAGGTTGTCATTTTTGTCCATGCATTCATGTGATCAATAAAGTCATTGACATTGATCATTTTGGCTTTGAACCAAATGTCATGTTTTCCCCTTTCCTCAGGAGGTACTATTGGCAACAGAGCCTCCTGGTTTGCTTCTGCTTCCTTGCATATGTGGAGATATTGCATAAATGCGCATTGCACCTCCTGTTTGCATCCACTTTGCATTAACCCCAAAATCGTTTTTTGCAAGTTAGAAGCCTTGTTAAATTTAGATTTATGTAATTTATGTAATGTGTCAATTTTATCCAATAGGGCTTTTGGTGTTAATTTGCTCTTGCGTTTTGTGACCTGCTGATCGGTATCAACATTGTGTGTGATTTGACCTGTGTCCACCTCGGACTGTGTTTCAGCCACTGTGGGTGTGGGCTGTGACTTTTCAACCAATGAAGGTTCTTTACAATGAGTTTCAGCCGTGGCTGGCTTTTCAACCATAACGCTGGTCTTTGTTGGATTCTGAACACCTTTATCAGAATTCATATCAGCAATATAAGACCAACAGATTCAATATGAAACGGTACCTTTGGTTAAATCACAATAAACAAACCCACAGTTAATCATCACATGACGTTCTAACCAAACCTTGACACACACACGAACGGGTTGCACAATCATATACCACCAATGCATTGGTATTTTCCCTTTTTATATTTTTCTCAATTGACCCTGTGTGCACATTTGTTTTTTATATGGCCATATAAGATATACCGGTAGCGCGCTACATACCTGTTCGTTGCGCAGCGCTGTCGGGGCCGTTTGACTTTATTCTTTGAACTTCGAAAAGTCTTCAAACAGCGCTCCTTGTCCGAGCGCTATTCAACATCAAACAGCGCTCTTTGTCCGAGCGCTCTTCAATAAACTGCTTGCGCGCAGGACAGCTCCCTGGTCCGTTCCCTCGCCCAAATGGTGCTGGGGCAGGTGATGCCGTCCGCTCCTTGACGGTGGTACCGTGGACAGCTCCCTGGTCCGTTCCCTCGCCCAAATGGTGCTGGGGCAGGTGATGCCGTCCGCTCCTTGACGGTGGTGGGCAGCTCCTCCTGGTCCGTACGCTCCCCGCCGGTGCTGGGCAGCTTGGTCCAGATTGTCCACGTTCCGTGCAATTCCAAGCGAAACGGTGAACCAAACAGTTGTCACTAATGTCTTTCAGCGGCCTCAAAAATCAAAACACTGTCCCGCTGATCAGCTGTTGAATCTTGAGCGCAGAGCGCGCTGTCTCGCTGATCAGCTGTTTGAATGAATCTTGAGCGCCGAGCGCGATTATCCTCGTCTTCCAATAAGTAACAAAGGCAATTGTCCATTTCAAACGAAGAGCCTGAGTTTTTGACTAATGTAGACTCCTTTACCTATAAGCCTACTGCGAGGGGCAAGTGGACTGGCTTGAGTTAGACGCGTGCTTGAAGAATTCAATGTCCAGAGAGCTCTTATCATTTTCGATATGCCAATCCTTTTATTGACTTATCAACCAAATAATATAATACACAAAAACTCTTTTTACTAATAACACTGACCGCCGACCTATACGGTACATCTACACGAACACGACAAGACACGTTCAAAAACTGTATGGCTATTCCACTTGCGCACCTGGGGCTCATCACCCTCTGATCAGTATATATGGGTAACCACCCCCTGTGGTGGTTGCCATGGTGACTAATAATGCCACACCTCTGCACCGTGAGTTGAAATAAAACTAAATAAACAGAAGGGCCCTTGCTCACCTTTTCCGCACAGTCCCAGACCGGCCTTGCCTCCCCCTTCCCCCCATGCTAGCCAGCCTCAGCCGTAGCAATTGTTGTAGGCCTGTGATCCCGTCATATTTTGACCTATGACTGTCCTTCCTCGGATTTACAGACGGCTCTCTCAGTCTGGACGCATCCCAAACCCGTGCCTGTTTTCACAAATCAACCTGGCCTCTGTTCTTGGGGTTATGATGAAGGAGGGGCTAGTGTCCACAAGCGACCTCTTTCCACAATCTAATAATTTCCCACAGGAAATAACTGAACAGGTTCACTCCACTGTGTCGTAATCTAATGGAATGTATTCATACTCAACAGTTTATGACTCCTGTACATGTGCCGTTCCGCATTCCCCCCTCGACTGAACTGTGAGGGAAAAAAAACACAAAGCAAATTCATTTACACAATATGTCAACATATTTTTAAGAGAAGCCATCGATAATTCATATGCAAATGTGATGGAACCACTTAGCTTTCGTCGTCATTCCTGTCCCGACGTTTTACTCCTGTCACCAGTTCTCTCCCCTCTCACCCAGACTGTAACTGAGGGGTTACAATACCCTGACTGTATTAAAGATTGTGATATATTAAACCACTACTAGTTATGTACTTTAATTACTGGCCATACAGTACATGAATATATATGATGAACACCCACACAAGAATAAGGCATTGACACATAAAGTTCTATTGGAGGGTTATTTATTATTAGTAAGCAACGTTAGGTTACAGATTGAGAATTAGGCTCGCGCTTGTATGGCGAAGAACATACGTAAAGTCAGTCAAGAGCATAAGTCAATGAGAATAGTATGAATACTATGATGGGTCTAAGCTGACGCCACCTGTGGTATAGCAATTATATGGGCCACACCGGTACCAGCTGGAGACACTGGGGGGTTCCCTCCGGGTGTAAGGCCGGTAGGGGTAGAGGAATGTTCGGGTACAAAGTCTGGGTCAACGAGGAATAACGAGGCTCCAGATACAGGAGCCGGTGCATGTACTCCCTTGATCAGCAGACAAAGCAACAGTTGTAATCCAGTATGCTCGACAGCATTGACGACAGCCAGCCAGCCCCTTCCAAGAGGCGGGCCCGAGTGATGATCCTCACAGGGGTAAATCCCAAACAACAGTGGGATCAACGGTTCTCTTCTCCAGTGGTCACGGTCCCAAAGCAATATAATCCAACCAGAAATGGTTCTGCAATCGCCGGTGTAGATTCTCCTGTGTACATATCCAACGGTTCTCGCCTAGGACTCCTCGGGTGTGGGCACGGATTTAGGCCGCACAGCCTGGATAAGTGCACTAGCTAAATACACAACGAACCGGTGGTAATGCTGGTCACTGAAGAACTGTAGCCGCACTATACACTATAAATGATCGACTATTACTTCACATTAGATTAAGTCGAACTCAACGTTACTGCGTTAAACTCTGACACTTTAGCATTCTATTTGCACGCGGTTCTCAATGCTCTATTTAGATGCAAGGTTGCTCACTTCACTGCACGTTGACTCGTGGTGAAGGCATTAAGGTTTTGGTAAGACTACTGCTGTTTACACCTGCGCCGTATTTATACGTAAGGTGAATATCTAGTGCCAACCTCAGTTCTCGTCTCGTATTACTGCGCAGACTCTGGGCATGTAATGACATGCCCGGAGTTGCCTTTGAACTTGCCGTTGGGGGCTTGGTCGTTGGCGCCTGGGGTCGCTGTCCAATAGGAGAGCGAATATTACTCTGGTTTGTACACAGGTAAAGGGATATTCCGTGTATATATACAAACAATATACAAGGTATATCAAAACAATAAATATATATATTCAGTTTAATCTGACCCTTTGCAACAGCCGCCTCCTAATTAGTCCGCACCTAATTAGTTAAAGCGAAGACAGATTAATAGTCCTGTCAACTACTCAATGTCTGTTGTGGGGAGTAGGGCAATCTACAAAGTCAGTGGGTCATGATCGTCATCAAGGGAGTCAGGGAGCCTTGGCAACTCTATCAGCCTCGCCACGGGTCGGGTGTATGTCCGTCCCTGGGCAATAACTTCTGCCGCTCTGACCTTTCCGTCTGCACCAGTGATCACTTTGCTTACGCGGCCGGCCGGCCACATAGCTCGGGGTAGTGACTGGTCCACGATCATAACGACTGTGTCCTCCGTCAAGTTGTCTCTATCTTTTACCCATTTCTGGCGGGTTTGTAGAGACGGTAGGTAGTGGAGGAGGAAACTGTTCCAAAACTTGTCAGCCAATACTTGACTGTACCTCCACATTCTTCGGCCGTTCGCTTCTTCGGGTCTGTACACCGTCTGTGGGAGCGCGGGGTCCAGCCGCCCCATCAAGAGAGTGTTGGGGGTGACTGGGTCGACATCTGCTACATCACTTGAGACGTAACCGAGGGGCTTTGAGTTCAATACTCCCTCGATCTCTGTGAGGACTGTCGTGAGGACTTCTTCAGCCACGGTCTGGGCCCCAAGCACGGCGTACAGAGCTGTCTTTATGGAACGTACTTCTCTTTCCCAGGTTCCCCCGAAGTGAGGGGCGTTCGGGGGGTTAAACTGGAAGTCGATCTGAGAGGGAGCGAGGTGGGTCTTAAGTTCTGGGCCCATGGCTTGGAAGCTCTCTCTCAGCTCTCTTTCTCCGCCTTTGAAGTTTGTCCCGTGATCAGACAACAATATAGACGGTTTTCCTTTTCGCGCTGTGAATCTCCGGAAGGCCATGAGGAATGAGTCCGTACTCATGGTCGGAAGGAGTTCTATGTGTATTGCTCGGGTGGTCATGCATTTGAATACAATGCCCCACCTCTTCTCCGTCCCTCTTCCTTTCTTCACGTAAAGCGGGCCGAAGCAGTCCATGCCGGTGGAGTGAAAGGGCTTGTCGCCAAGTCGGAGGCGACAGGGAGGCAGGTCAGCCATCATGGGTATACTGGGCTGTGCTCGCCACTTGCGACAGTCTAGACAGGTCCGCTGGAAGTGTCGTACTGCTTCTCTTCCTTGCAGTATCCAATAGCGACGTCGGATCTCAGCGAAGACTCTCTCTGCCCCAGCGTGGTGCACATCCTCGTCGTATTTCTTTATGATGAGCTCGTGACCTTGTGTCGGCTGTTGAGGAAACTTGACGTCATCCGTTAAGTCCGGGGCTCGTCTCAGACGACCACCCACCCTGATGAGGTCATGGGTGTCGCGCTCAGGGGCCAAGTGGAGCAGTCTGCTCTCTGACGGGACTGGCTTTGATCCCTGCAGACAGTCTAGCTCGTCGGGGAACGAGTCTCTTTGGGCTCGCTGTAGCAGAAGGAGTTCTGCTTCTTCGTAGTTAGCTGCATTAATGTCGGTAGTGGGGGGAACCTCAGGGTGGTGCCACAGGAATGTCTTTAACTGCGCACTCTCAAGGGTGGGGCAGTCGTCTATGTTAGGGTCAGTGAGGACTGGTGTGTGCGTCAACCCACAGAACATAGATTTCTTGATCTCTGCCTCCTCTTGACTAGCCTCCCGAGGGGTGGGGTTAGGCCACTCTTCTTCCGGGAGCTTGAGGAACTCAGGACCGTCACTGTAGATATTGTGACGTGTGAGGTCATCTAGGGACATCCCCCGTGTGATGACATCTGCTGGGTTCTGTTTCGTGTCCACGTACCTCCAGCACGCTGATTCTGTTAAGTCTTGGATCTCTGTGATTCTGACTCCCACGAAGACCTTGTATCTACACGAATCGGACTGGATCCATGTGAGTACGGTCATGGAGTCTGACCACAAGATTGTTCTTTGCACCGGGATGGTGAGTTCACGTTGGATTAACGTGGCGAGTTGCGCGCCTACCAGGGCTGCGCAGAGCTCTAGACGCGGGATCGATTGTTGCTTGCGGGGGGCTATCCTTGAGCGAGCCAGGATGAAGGCTGTGTGTATTTCTCCTCCCTCCTCTCGGGCCCGCAAGTAAGCCACCGAGCCGTAGGCCACTTCTGAGGCGTCGCTGAAGACGTGCAGGTCCATCTGGCACGTCTCCAGCCGCACTGTGGGTGGGAAGTAGCTTCGGCGTATGTTCACATTTTGGAGCGAGTTGAGTTCTCTCTCCCACTCTCTCCAGGTGGAAGCGAGGTGGTCGGGTATGGGGTCGTCCCAGCCCTGTTCCTTGTCCCACAGCTCTCGTACAATCATTTTCGCCCGGGTGGTGTAAGGTAGGATACACCCCAGCGGGTCGTATTGCCTTGCGAGTGTTCTGTATACGCTCCGTCTGGTGGTCGGTAGAGGGGTCGACCTTCCCTGCTCCGTGGTCAGGGGTGTGTATCTGTAATGGAGCGAGTCTGTTTTGAAGCGCCAGACTAGTCCTAATGTCATTTCTTGTGCTTCACCTGGGATGGTCGCCATCCAGGTCTCGCTGCTTGCTGCCTTTGTCTCTGGGGAGAGGCTGCGAAGTACTTGAGGGTCGCTGCTGGCCCACTGCCGGAGATCAAAGCCGCCTTTGATCAGTGAGGCGCGGAGCTTGAGTAGGAGGGCTTCGGCTTCTTCTGGCGTCGAGACGCTTTGCAGACAGTTGTCCACGTAGAAACTCCTCTCTACACTTTGTCTGACCTCCTCGTCAGCTTCAGGGTCTTCTGTGACATGTTTTTGCAGTGCGAACGTAGCACAGCATGGGCTGCATGTGGTTCCGAAGGGGAGGACCTCCCATTGGTAGATGGATGGTTGCTCATCCCCGATCCTCTCTCTCCATAAGAACCGCAGCAAGGGCTTGTCCTCTTCCACTAGTCGCACCTGCAGGAACATCCCTTTGATGTCGCCGCTGATGGCCACCTTGTCTTGGCGGAAACGTAGTAACACGCCTAGTAGAGAGGGGCCGAGTGTTGGGCCGGGCAAGAGTTCTTTATTCAGATTCTGTAGTCCGATCTGGTAGCTGCAGTTGAATACAATACGATCCTTGCCGTTGTGGTGGACCTTGGGGTGGGGCACGTACCATGATTCGGTCGTCTGGTCGGCCTCTTGAATGTCAATTTTCTTTATGTGTCCCGCTGTGATTAGCTTGTCAATCTCAGCGCGGTACACAGTGGCTTGAGTGGGGTCTTTGGCTAGACGCCGCTCGGTGTTCAGTAGATATCGCTCTGTCGCTTCTTTTGAGGCGTGGAGGGTGGGCATACCCTCTCGCCTCAAGAGTGGAGTTGCGTATCTCATCACTCCATTGACCTCGACTCTCTTTGTCCTCTGCTCGAGGAGGGTTATGGCATAAGTGTCTTCCTTTGATCGAACGAGTTTCTTTTCATTCTTAAAGGGCATCGCATCTAATGTCCATAGCCTCTCGACGTGCTGTAAGAGGGTGGTGTCTTCTTCTTTTATTCTTGAGTGGAGGCAGCGAGTGGCTGCTGGTCGGTTGGAAGACCCGGAGAGGGGGCCTTGTAGTGTCCAACCTAGGCGGGTCTCGACCGCTGCTGGACAGCCTCTGGGCCCGATGTGGACCCGGTCCGTTGGGACGATGAGGTGTGCGTGGTCGGATCCTATGAGCAGGGTCGGGGTGGCGCCGTCGATGAGCGGTATAGGTAGTTGACGTAGATGCACGTATTTTTCCATCAGCTTTGGGATGGGGTAGGTGTACTGTGACAGGCCTATGTCTTGGCTGGTGAAGGCGTTAGTAATCCTATACTGCTTCTCGGGCTGCCCGACTGCTGCTATCGTGAAGGAGACATTTTCACCCTTTATGGTCTTCAGGTCTCTTCTAATAGTACGGATTGTCATTGTTTCTTCGCTCCCCCGCAGACCCAGCCGGGCTGCAGCGGATGCAAGGAGGAGAGTCTTTTCTGACCCATCGTCTAGGACGGCGTAAGTGTCCATGATCTTGTCCTCGTAGCTTAATATCACTCGGACCACTTTCAAGAGCACTCGGGAGCTCCCGCTCTTCGCAGGGTCGATATACATGACGTTCACTCTCGAGCTGCTTGGGGGTACGAGTTTCTTCTTGTTGCTGTCATGTAGGACATCCAAGTGGGCGCCGTCGCACTTGCTGCATTTCTTCTTTAACCTTAGAAGTCAACGGGGCCTATTGCTCCCGTGGGCGGAGAACAAAAGAATTAGAATCTCTCACAAATGCTCAGGAAGTCCCGTTTTTCTAAAATCTGTAAAAATAGCACAAAGACAATTTCGAGTGCATAATAGTGTAATCTATATGTATCCTTACTTGCTAAACATAATACGACTTGTAAATATGTTTAATTCTTGCTCAATTGTATAGTTCTAAATATCTCTGTATTCCCCCGAAACTACAACGCGTCACGTACATGCACGCGCGCACACACACACAGCGCATAGGTGTTAATCACTGAGTGATCTAATATGCATATTCTTCAGCGCGAGAGGGGGGGGGGGGGTTGTGTTTCTCACTGTCTGTCGTTGATAATAATAGTCCTGCAGTTCGCAGTTCATTCATTCACGGTGATGACAGCTCTCTAGTCTAGAGTAGAGAGGTGGCCTGTTACTGTTCCATGATTTTCATTCGGCGCTTCAGCTCACCTCGCAGAGCAGCGGTCCCGCGCTACTGCGGTCCGTTCTTGACGAGTTCGAATCCCATTCAATCTTTTTTTTTAACGTGATTTTTTTTTTACACGTGTATTCTTTACTGTACTGATACAATAGTGCATATTCAGAGAGAGATATAGGGAGAGGCTGCGTCGAGACAAAACTTGTGTCGAGTCTGCTTCTATGTGCAACAGAAACTCCTGAACGAGTATACCGAGGCGCTTTGTGAAGGAAAGATGACGTCGTCTCTCTCTCTCTCTCTCTCTCTCTCTCTCTCTCTCTCTCTTTCTCTCTCTCTTCTCTCTCTCTCTCTCTCTCTCTCTCTCTCTTTCTCTCTCTCTTTCTCTCTCTCTCTCTCTCTCTCTCTCTCTCTCTCTCTCTCTCTCTCTCTCTCTCTCTCTCTCTTGAAATCTACAGTTACACATTGCTGTATTTAGTGAGGTAAATGAGTACAAGACATGTTTCACAGACACACACACACACATACACACACACACATACACAGACAGACAGACACACACACACATTTACATTTACACATTTACACATTACATTTACATCTAGTCTAGTTTGCTTATTTTTTTTTGATATGGTACAGTACTGTAGATACAGACACAGACACACACACACACACAGAAACACACACACAGGCTAGGCCTCCTGCTGGGTCCATTCACTGGAATAACAAAGGAATGACTGGGCCTTTGCTCAGGTGTGAAATGGTGCTAGTGACAATGATCACATTGAATTCTGGGAGTGTAGTTCTCTCATCAGATAGCTGAATGAACTTGGATCTAGTTCAAAGTCCTATACTGAAAAGGTGTTAGGATTTTACCAGAATGTTTGATAGGACAAAAAAAGGGGGGAAATTCTCAGGAGGAGGAGCTATTTAGGTTAGACTTCTAAGGGTTAAACGGCACTCGGCTGCCATATGGCTGCGCGCGCAGCGGAAGCAGCGGCGGTTGGCTTTGATCCACTGACTCACCTCGTCAGCGGTCATCTTCTTGAAAGTGTCACATTGAGACAGCCAATGTTCCTTTTCACAGTACTGGCATACAATCTTCCACTTCCCCTTCGTCGGGGGGGTGCTGTGGTTCTTGTGCTGCGGCACTGACTCGGCTTGGTGCATAACGGTCACTGACCGGCGGTTATCATTAGATCTCCGAGGTCCATCTCTTGGGCTTGGTCCACTCCACACGAACGTGTCCAGTCGTAGGCTGCTGACTTCCCTTGCGAGGAAGGCGGCCAGGTCTAGGAGGGATGGCTCGGGACCGTCGGGATCACGGTGGTCTCTCTGCCGCCGAAAGCGCTCTTGGCGGGCTGGAGGGAGCTTCTCTAGTATTCGTTCCACATTAGAGTTAGCATATAGTTCATATCTCCCTTTCTCCTTTTGGGACCCCAGCATCCCTACCAGGGATTGTACCTTGATAGAGAGGTCATCCAATGCTCTATTGTCTTTGGCTGGGGGGAGGCGGTCGATATCTCTTATTTCTTGTATCACGTAGTCCCATATGCGTCCATAACGCTGGTCGAGGGCCACTAGAGCCGCGGAGTATGGGGTGCTTGAGTTGGAATATGCCAGCGCTATATTATGCGCTCTGGGCACCTTGAGATGCTTGAGGAGGATGGCATATTTGTACGACTCATCAGGGACGTCGGACATCATAGTCTCCAAGCACATCCGTAATTCCGTGTACTGTGCTCTGTCCTCGTGCGTAAAGTCTGGGAACGTCGGTGTGCCAAGGTACGATGCCATGGATGGCTGGCACATTGGTGAGCGTAGGGGAAGAGGCCTCCTGGGCGAGTCTCCCCGTACGTGTTGTCGTGGGTTGGTACTTGGTGGGTACCAGAGGCCGGGTACCCAGGTGCTGTTCCTCGGTGCTGACTGTACGTCAAACTCACCCGTGAGTTGAGTCGGGGGTTTGTAGTGCAGTGACTTGGGGCTGAAGTCTGGGCTGTACTGGGCCTCCTGGTCCTGAGTACGTTGCTGCGGGTGGGCTTGACTTTCCTCCTCTTCCTCTTCCTCTTCTAAGTCCTGAAGTCTTCTATTCAGTCTCTCTGCGACGTAGGCCGGTTCTTCCCGGTGGCTGGGTCTCGTATGGACCGGTCGGGGAGGGGGTTCGTAGACGTAGACAGGATCCTTCTGTTGGCCGGGTCCCGGGTCGCTTGGTCGGGTAGGGGAAGGTGCCCTAGACCCTTGTCGTGATGATCTCCGGGAGCTCCGTGCGGAGAGAGGGGGTGTCGCCCTGGCAATCAATTGTTCTATCATCTGCGCCTGCAGCCGGTCGCGCTCTGCTTCGCGCTGTGCATTGGCGGCGGCGCGCTGTGCATTGGCGCGGTCTCTTTCAATGTTCTCTTCCGTCTGAAGGCTCTCGCTCGGTTGCAGAGTGTTCGCGTTCACTAAGGGCTTGCGCTTGGAGTTGCGCGTGAAGGCGCTCTCGTTCCGCTGCAGATTGTTCGCGCTCGCTCGTCTGTTGAGCCTGAAGTCGCTCTCTTTCCATGGTAGAGTGTTCGCGCTCACTTAATTGTTGCGCCCGGAGGCGCTCTTGTTCCATGGCAGAGTGTTCGCGCTCACTTAATTGTTGTGCCCGGAGGCGCTCTTGTTCCATGGCAGAGTGTTCGCGCTCACTAAGCGTCTTTGCTTGAAGTCGATCACGTTCACCCTGAAGTCGATCGCGTTCGGTGGAGGCTGTCAGGGTGGCGATGAAGGCTTGCGCCAGTATCTGGTCCGCCTCGCTGGGGGATGACACTGACGGAGGTGATCGGCTTCTGACAGTGCTCGTTGGAGATCTGTTCTCCTGGCGCGCCCCGAGGTCCATCTCCTGGGCGCGCTTCTCTTCTGGTGGTGTGTCGGGTTCTGTCCCTGGAGCGCTTTCTTTATCCTGGAGCTCTCCGGGGACTATCCCGTTGATGTTGTCTGGAGGTATAGTCATGTCATGTCCCACCTGGTCCCCCCCGTGAGCTTGGTCAGTTTCGTTAGAACCCACTGGGGTCTCTACTGGCAGGGTCGCCTGGTCGATAGGATTTGACATGCTTTGACTATCCGCTTTATCCGTATTTAACGTCTGTTTAGATAAGCTAGGTAGTAGAACGACAGCGTATTCCTCCAGATAGGGAGGTGGCTGACGTTTGCGTTGCGGGCGTTCTAGCTTGGGAGAGCCGCTTGGGGAGTGTTCACCGCTGGCCATGGTTAATATCAATATTATATTAAATATTACACTGATACCCTCCGGCTCGAAGGACCAATTGTAACTGAGGGGTTACAATACCCTGACTGTATTAAAGATTGTGATATATTAAACCACTACTAGTTATGTACTTTAATTACTGGCCATACAGTACATGAATATATGTGACTGGGCATGGGGGCGCGGGACTTGTTGAGGTAAGGTCCAATTTTTTTTTTTACATATTGTGAAAGTACAGATTCATACCTTAAAAATAAGCCATCACTTGAACATTTTGGTGGGATATTTTTCAAGCTACATCCTATGAATCATGGAGATATCAGTAAACGCATTCAGAGATGAATGGTCTTCGAACTTGTGGAGAGGTTCACACCTGTGATTTAATCAACTACAACCATACCCAGAATGCATTGTATTCCATGGCCCCCCTCTCTCTGGGGACATTAACACCTTGCATCAGGCTCTTTTGTTATGGCAATGACTCTGTCTTGTGGCAAGTTGTTGTGGCAGTTGAAGTATTTGCCTTGTAAGTCTAAAAGCTAAATTACTAAATGTAAATGTATTATAAGGAAAGGTTAACCTTCTGTAGTGTGGTAGTGAAAGGGTTAACCGTCTGTAGTGTGGTAGTGAAAGGTTTGTTGGAAGCCTCACATAAGCCATGTAATGTTGGGGGTCAAGGTATTGGCTGAAGGAAAGGCTACATCAATAAGCATTTAGATGTTTAGATTTAAAGGTTAACCTTCTGTAGTGTGGCAGTGAAAGGGTTAACCTTCTGTAGCTGTGAGAGAATTGTTGAATAGATACACAAATGTTCTAGAATGTTTGATTATGACATCATACTGTGACATCACAAATGTTTTCGGGCATTCATAACATTATTTTCTATGATGAATTGAAAATGGGGGATCCTGATGTAAACAAGATGAAAGTATTTCTCTGGTCTGCATCCCCTTAACAATTGTGTGTATTGAGCTGTACTGTATTGTACCCATTCTGCAATCTGTTAATAAAGTTTTCAATCAATCAATCAAGTTAACCTTCTGTAGTGTGGCAGTGAAAGGGTTAACCTTCTGTAGTGTGGTAGTGAAAGGTTAACCTTCTGTAGTGTGGCAGTGAAAGGGTTAACCTTCTGTAGTGTGGCAGTGAAAGGGTTAACCTTCTGTAGTGTGGTAGTGAAAGGTTAACCTTCTGTTAACTCACTAAACCTCACAAACACCAGCAAGGAAAGGCTGCATCAAAATAACTGTTTTGTTTCGTAGCTGCGTTTCTGCCACAAGCAAAGAGACTGTTTCCATTCCGTGAAAACCCGCCCTACTCTGCTCTGATTCGCAGACTGTGGGTGGGGGGGGGAGAAACGCTGAATGTGATTGGATCAGAGTAGCCAGACAGACAGGCAGAGCAGCCAGCCGGACAGTGGAGCACTGAGAGAGAGGAAACAGCGGAGGATTTAACGAGGCGCGTTAATACAATTTTGTTTATCTGGCTTATTGCTGCGGATTCAAGCCAAGTTGCAATAATACAGTACAGCTCAATACACACAATTGTTAAGGGGATGCAGACCCAGAAAGACGTTTGTCTTGTCATCAAATGAATTGCCAGCGCGTTCGTCTACAACAACAACCAACGCGTCCTATAATAATAATAACTTGTTTGTTATTTTCTTTGAGTTTCCCTATTGAATGAATTTACTTCTTATACCATTAGGTTGCAATAAATTCACTCGAATTAAATTCGTTCGCTCATCAAATTCGTGACATTCTAAATGTGTTTTAATGTTGTTTAATTTAATGACAATACACCCGCGCGGACTCGCGTTTTTTTTTAATCTTTTTTATATGGACAGGACACTGCGTTTGTTGCGTTGCTATAACTTATAACATTAAGATAAAGTGTATAAACATTGTTCTTCTCCCTGCTAAGAAAGGAGAGCGTTTGGCTGTGTGTGTTTCAACACCTCTTAAGTACCTGTTAAGCTGACAGACCCACACCGTAAATCCCCTCACCTGTAGTTTTTCCACAGTATTGAGAGACAATACTGTCGAACTATATAACAATAATTACCTCATTTACAAGTTGTATTTAAGTTTGCAAATAAGAGCAAATAAGAGAACACATTATTGACATTTCAAAGATGTAAAAAAAAACAGATTTCGATTTGTTTCGATTTTCTGAAGAGCAAGACAATTGTTCCTTTTCTGGCACTTGTTTCTCACCGGATCAAATCGGGTTTGGTCACGTCGAGTCACATATATGATGAACACCCACACAAGAATACGGCATTGACACATAAAGTTCTATTGGAGGGTTATTTATTATTAGTAAGCAACGTTAGGTTACAGATTGAGAATTAGGCTCGCGCTTGTATGGCGAAGAACATACGTAAAGTCAGTCAAGAGCATAAGTCAATGAGAATAGTATGAATACTATGATGGGTCTAAGCTGACGCCACCTGTGGTATAGCAATTATATGGGCCACACCGGTACCAGCTGGAGACACTTGGGGGGTTCCCTCTGGGTGTAAGGCCGGTAGGGGTAGAGGAATGTTTGGGTACAAAGTCTGGGTCAACGAGGAATAACGAGGCTCCAGATACAGGAGCCGGTGCATGTACTCCCTTGATCAGCAGACAAAGCAACAGTTGTAATCCAGTATGCTCGACAGCATTGACGACAGCCAGCCAGCCCCTTCCAAGAGGCGGGCCCGAGTGATGATCCTCACGGGGGTAAATCCCAAATGACAGTGGGATCAACGGTTCTCTTCTCCAGTGGTCACGGTCCCAAAGCAATATAATCCAACCAGAAATGGTTCTGCAATCGCCGGTGTAGATTCTCCTGTGTACATATCCAACGGTTCTCGCCTAGGACTCCTCGGGTGTGGGCACGGATTTAGGCCGCACAGCCTGGATAAGTGCACTAGCTAAATCCACGACGAACCGGTGGTAATGCTGGTCACTGAAGAACTGTAGCCGCACTATACACTATAAATGATCGACTATTACTTCACATTAGATTAAGTCGAACTCAACGTTACTGCGTTAAACTCTGACACTTTAGCATTCTATTCGCACGCGGTTCTCAATGCTCTATTTAGATGCAAGGTTGCTCACTTCACTGCACGTTGACTCGTGGTGAAGGCATTAAGGTTTTGGTAAGACTACTGCTGTTTACACCTGCGCCGTATTTATACGTAAGGTGAATATCTAGTGCCAACCTCAGTTCTCGTCTCGTATTACTGCGCAGACTCTGGGCATGTAACGACATGCCCGGAGTTGCCTTTGAACTTGCCGTTGGGGGCTTGGTCGTTGGCGCCTGGGGTCGCTGTCCAATAGGAGAGCGAATATTACTCTGGTTTGTACACAGGTAAAGGGATATTCTGTGTATATATACAAACAATATACAAGGTATATCAAAACAATAAATATATATATTCAGTTTAATCTGACCCTTTGCAACACAGACCATGAAAAGCAGTTGAGAAATAAAAGAAAAAGACAAATAATCAACAAAATATCTCAATAAACACATCCTTCAACCACATGTTTTGCATCTCCACATGTGAAATCACCATTCATACCTAAAACAGCAAAGCAATAAAAAGAACAAGCACCAAACATTAAAATTAAAGGTTTTTCAGAAAGGAAAGAAAAACCAAAACAAACCAAACACATCCTCCTATTACACACGTGGCAGACCACTTATGAACGCTTCATGCATACCGAGAAAATATTAAAGGAATAAAAAGAACAAACATTTCAAACATCACATACACTCATCCTTTCCACTCATCATCATCACACAACTGCACCATTCAAACATGTCCTTGTGACTTGACAGCTCCACAGGCTCCATACAAACACATTCAGTCCAGAAAAGTACAGAAAAAATAGAAAAGAAATCAAAAGAATTTAATTCAATACCTCATCCATACATATACTGAGCACACATCAGTGGCCGTTAACTTCTAAGACATTTAAAAGAAATAAATTCAAATTAAAGTAATGTTAAAATTAAAATACCGATATGGCTTATACTAAAAGTGGTCAGTTGGCTCACCACACGATCTAACATCCTGTCTATCGTTAGGCCTAACTAGATAACAGACTCGGTCTACTATCTGTCATCCCCAGCCTCAATCATTCACTAAAAAGAAAAAAACATAGACAATAACAGAGACAATAACAGACCACACTCATCATTCACAGACCTACTTTAGCGAAATATTCACAAAGAAAAAACATTCACACCTGCTTCACTCCTGTATCAAAAACCTTTTATTCAACACAAATCTCTCACACAACAAAACAACCAAACCACTCTCCCATACAACTTGTTAATCAACCACAGACACAAGACACTGGTTAGTTTCCCTTCCTGCTCCTACTCTCAGCTTTCCCTGCTCTCAACCTCAGGCTAACCCAGTGCACACTTTCCTACCATACAGTTCTCACTGTGTTTTCTACACCTAACATCCAGAGGAAGTCTGGGAACCCCCTCAACGATAGAACCTCAAAACATACCCAGTGTCCTGAGAGCCTAACGCTATTCCTACTAATCAAATAGTTAGTCATTCAACGTCATAACTGCGCCTGAACTGGCCATCCTATTGATCTTCTCACCCACTCACTCAGCTGTCCTGAATTAGCACTTTGTCTCATCTTCCTGTTACACCTCTCTGTCACTTCCTATCTCCCCTATCTTCACCTGTGACCTGTAACAGTGATCATACACAACAGGCGTCACCATCCCCCTCATGCTGTCCTGAATTAGCACCTTATCTTCCTGTCACACCTCTCTGTGCCCTGTCATAAATACCTCCATCTGTTATCACATTCTGACCCTTCCCTCCTATCTTCACCAGCTGTGACCTCTCTCCTGCTGTAAAGATAGGCAGAGTCCCTCCTGTGAGCTTCGTGACCTTTCCTAAATCGCTTTACCACCCCATGACCATCCTGTAATTCAACAAAAGGTTAACCAGTACTCACACATTCTACCCTGGGGGCAAATCAACACATTCTTGCCTGACCCTAACAGCCAAACACAGAAAATGTACAGACCAAACAGTAAATCATTTACAATAACTGCAAAAACACAATCATACAGTCATCAAAACAGCATATAAACAAGTCCCCATCATTAAATTATCCTATTGAGACTCAAGGACTTGCAATCAATCTTAATATAAAACAACAGCCTATGTAAACCAATGGCATTAAAGATTTAACAATCTAAAACAAACATAAACACCACATCAATTCTCTACACACGTGCACAACCTAAACAGATTTCAACATAGCAATGCAACAAAATATACGCTAACAAGCCTACATCATTAAATTATCACCCCCATGATCTAAAGACTTGCAGCAACCATTAACACAAACATCATCCTATTTAAGTCAACAATGTCATTAAAGATTTTAACAAAGTACACAAGCATAAACAGACTCTCAAAATAATTGTACTCTAGACAGATATAAATCACATCTTTACACAACAACATCCCTGCATATCACAAATATAAGCATCACTCATGTAGTAAGACATCATTAGTGGTCAGTTCCCATATGCTAAGACTCAAAAAACTGTAAACCGGACGTTCTGGGAACGTTAACTCGGTACATATGTGACATATGATTCTAATGTAGATGTATCAATTGAATACAATGCAAGCAATATGTCATTTTCAGTGTAGAGCACCTGTCCAAATCCAGCCTACAGCTCCACTTGGTCAAGAATCTACACTTGTGTAACATACTATTGCCCAGTTTCACAGGTCCAGTGTGTAGCTGGTTTGTGAATCCCAGCTCAGTATGGGCCATGTATGCATTATTACATTTCTCCTTGATAGGCTCACTGCAATGTTTGCAGTCTAAGTAAACCCTTATCGACTTCCTCCCCTAAACTAACCACCATACATGTCACATCTACTGTTTACACAAAAATACAATGTACAATATACAAATACAACATTTTTAACACAATGCCAAATATTTCCTCACCTGTTTTTCGTCCTCTGAGCCGTTGTAACGCGCATGCGCAGTAGCGCAAACGGCGCACAGCAACCGATGTATACCGTGACAAAGTACAACTATCATTATTTACAAAACACCCCGTTCCGTCCTAATATAATGCAACGACATCCACCGCGCTCTCTAACACTTCCTAACCATCACTTTCAAAACTCTAATCATAACACATGTTCAAGTTCAAGTTCAAGTTCTTTAATAGTTGTCATACAGAAGTACAGAATACTTTCATACAAAATGCTTCTTACTGTTACGCTCCAGAGACTGTGCTAGACAAGATAGTATCAAATAACATAATAACATAATATAGCATGTAATTTAGAAGAAGAAAAATGAGGTCACAGTGTTCGGTATAGACATATGTACAATGTTCTGAGTTACCATATAATATACAATACTATGCAGTGTACTAATGTACAGTACTATCTAGTGCAAAGCAGAAATGGGATGAGGTACAATTTTAGGTACAATTTACAGTAAGGTGTACGAGTTGTAGTGCAATCCTTCATCCATAAATATAAAGTGTGGGGAGTGGGTGCTACAGTGTGTTTGTTTAAAGTGGGTGTGTGCTATAAAGTGTGTGGAGTGGGTGCTACAGTCTGTTTGTTTAAAGTGAGTGTGTGCGTGTGGATGTGTGTGCTATGTGCGTTTGGTGGTTGTTGTTGTGTAGTGTTCATTCATTGTTCGTTTAGCAGCCTGATGGCCTGGGGATAGAAGCTTCTTCTGAGTCTTTCTGTGCTCGCCTTGAGACTCCGGTATCGCTTGCCTGACCGCAGCAGTTCAAAGAGGCAGTTGTTCGGGTGACTGGAGTCTTTAATGATTCTCTTAGCCTTGCCCTTGCAACGCTTGATGTAAATGTTCTGGAGGGTGGGGAGCCCCCCTCCAATTGTGTGTTCGGCTGAACGTGTCACTCTTTGTAGTCTGCTTCGGTCTTGTGCAGTGCTATTCCCAAACCAGGAGGTGATGTTGCCGGTCAAGATGCTCTCTATTGTACATGAGTAGAAGTTCTTAAGGATCTTCTGACTGACTTGGAACTTCCTTAGGCGCCTGAGGAAGTAGAGGCGTTGTCGTGCCTTCTTCACAACACTGTCAATGTGTGTGGTCCATGTCAAGTCCTCGGATATGTAGGCTCCGAGGTACTTAAAGCTGTTGACTCTCTCAACCGGTGCCCCGTCGATGCTGAGGGGGCTGTAGTCCTTGACCCCCGACCTCCTGAAGTCCACAATCATCTCCTTTGTTTTGCTGACGTTCAGGGAGAGGCTGTTTTCCTGGCACCATCCCGCCAGGACCTTGACCTCTTCCAGGTAGGCCCTCTCGTCGTTGGCAGAGATCAGGCCCACCACCACTGTGTCGTCAGCAAATTTGATGATTGTATTGCTACTCCGCTGAGCCACACAGTCGTGTGTGTACAGGGAGTAGAGGAGGGGACTCAGAACACAGCCCTGGGGGGCCCCTATGTTGAGGGTGATGGATGAGGAGGTGCAGTTGCCTGCTCTCACCACCTGGGGTCTGCCAGTCAGGAAGTCCAAGACCCACTGGCAGAGGTCATAGCCCAAGCCCAGGTCCCTGAGCTTGGCTATGAGTATGGAGGGGACTATGGTATTGAATGCCGAGCTGTAGTCGATGAATAGCATTCTCACATAGTTCCCCTGCCTCTTGTCCAGGTGTGATGCTGCTGTGTGCAGCACATGGGCTATGGCGTCCTCCGTGGACCTGTTGGGGCGGTATGCAAATTGCAGGGGGTCCATGTTGATGGGGAGGGAGGAGCAGATGTAGCCCTTTACTAGCTTCTCAAAGCACTTCATGGCTATGGAGGTGAGAGCTACAGGGCGGTAGTCGTTGAGGCAAGCAGGCTTGGATTTTTTGGGTACAGGGATAATAGTGGACTTCTTCAGGCAGGTGGGGATGACAGCCTGTTCTAAGGACAGGTTAAATATGTCAGTGAATACTGGGGCCAGTTGGTCGGCACAGACTTTTAGGACGCGGCCGGGGATGCCGTCCGGACCTGCTGCCTTCCTGATATTCACTTTTTTAAAGGTCCGCCTCACCTCATGCTCTGTAACATGTCGCCCGCAAACTCACAAAACAGCCGCATGCAAGCTAACAGCCTAGCCAGCCTAATGTGATATTCCACACTCCAAGATCCGCGCGTCATGTGATGATCCACCCGCGGCCGGGATCCGCACATTTCATTCAATCCGCCCAGTACCAATAATATCTCCAAACAACCTACACGTGTTTAAACAACAAACTATTTTAAAAGAACAAACTATCGTAAAAGAATTTAAAACATTCTAATATACCAACGCCGTTACACAGTTCAACACGAATCTTAAACCAATTCTCCTACCCTTTCTCCGCCCGGCTCAATAACCAGGATGTCCAAAAACTCCTCTCCACATTATGACGTCATCAACCTGCGACTGCTTCTCCATAACAACATCGTCGTACACAATTATTACCGCATTAAATATAACCATTAATACGGCCACAATCACATCAACGTACCACTCGACTCGCTTCTTGACAACAATTGCTCCCACAGTCTTTCGTCAAATCTCTCACATCGCCGCCTTAACGTCCATAGATTACTGCGGCTCTTCCACAGAGCTAAGCTAGTTAGCCCCAACTTCCAATATGATTCACAGACTCGTATCGTTCCGATCCACGTTTAACAACATAACAACCCGGCCAAGCTTGCTATGATCATACATTTACACATATACATAATACCCCCAGCTGTCCCTAAACATGACTTAATAAACAATTAGTTGCTAAGAGCTTTTTGTACCCGATCGTCGCGGCGTAACGTATTGAAATAAGACGCCCAAGCTAAACACGTTCTATCGGGACCTCCGCCGGTCCTTGCCTTCTGAAATGAACCTTCTCGTGGTTAACAGGCAAATCCCGCATCCCCCTAATCAACCCTCAACAACGGATCGATTTCGGCTAGACCAGCTGATACCCCAGAGAAAATCCCCTAATATCCGGCTAAACTGGGTGATATTTTCAAAAGCTTTACGTGTTCAGCTTCGGAAGACCCCTCTCGTACGCTCATTTCACCACTACTACGTTAATATCCTGCGACCCGTGACGAACACCACCATATCGGCGCCTTCATTTTTTTTTATCCACTTTTTCTCCCATTTTCTATATTTTTCTCCCATCCCAATTTCGTATCATCCAATTCAACCCTCCCCTGTCACGAACGCTGTTTCTTGCCTCCCACAAGCCGGCTGCAATGTGGACTAAGTCATACATAGCACAAGTCCCCTCCGGTACTTGAGGTAACAGCAGTCGCATCTTTTCACCTGCGCAGCTCGATCTCTCAGTGTCGAGGAGTAACGCGTGGGAGGCTCACGCTGCCCCCGACACTACCTGATTCTACTGCGCAGGCGCACCAACCGACTTGTAGGAGTCGCTTGTTCACAACGCTCGATCCCCACCCTTCAGTTTCCCTCCCCGTAATACGGCCAATGTGTATTACTGCGGACGACCAGCTAAACTGAAAACAATGTGGAGAGCTGGATTCGAACACGCGAACCCAGCGTCTCCACATTGGTGGCGAGTGCCTTGCCCACTACACCACCTAGCCGCCCTTCATATCGGCGCCTTCATTACACATCCATCTGATTCCGTGACCCGTACAGTTGTGGACCAGAGCCTGAAAATTCCATTTGCGTTGTTTGCCGACGTTCTACACCGCCGCTCCCTGTCGCTTGAGATACGTCAGTAAGCCGAGGCCTGGCGTTTACCCAGCAATCGCACACTCTCATAATTCACTCACTGTACAGTACTCGAAAAAAATTACTCAACATACCATACACCTCCTGAAAAGACATGGGTCCATCTGTAAACCAGGGTGTATTCTACCGAGCTTCCCGAACGCAAGACGAATTTGGCCACGATCAAGAGCCATTCGTCAAACGCAGCCCGTTCCATAAATTTTCGAGTGGCATCCTAGACGTCCCCGCTTTTAAATTGAACCATGCCAATATGACCTGTGAATCGTCACGCATTCCTGCTACCCCAATCATCCTCTAACCAATCGTCGGGCCGCCGCTTTTTAAACAACAACAACAAAATAAAAAAGTACTATCCCCCTGCTCGCAAAGGCCTGGCACAAAATACGCTGCCCATACTTATTGCCATAAACCCCAAGCGAGCAGGCCGGAAACGGCCTCCTGTTTCTGAATAACCATACAAACATCAAAAGCCCATGATTGTATATTTACTGAACAACAAGCGCATTCCCTTTACCTTTGGACAGTCTAACCTAATCACCACTCCACCATTCCTGTACGCAAAGGCTATATTCACCCCGGGCCCCAACTAGTGGCTACACAACCAGCCTCCCATCCTTCCCCTGTTCTTCTATTCAGACAGCAAACCCTGCACTGCAAAACCCCTCGTAATGAACGCATCAACCTCCGGCTTTTTTTCTGGATGTCCCCAACGTGCAGGCAGGGCCGTGGCTCCGAGCAGCCAGCCACACAAACCTCACCGCACATCTTCAGGGGGGGGCACAACAGAGCGGGTCAGATAGGCACCATTTCTGTCGTATAATCTATACAATATCTAAGGCTATTTGCAGCACAAGGAGGGCGCTAACTGGAAGGAGGAAAAGGAGAGCGATGGAAACATGGTCTTCTCAGTTGACTTAGTCAGATGAGAAATAAACGTGCAGTCCAGACAAAAGGAACCATAGTTCAACTCAACTGATTTATTTGCCAAAGGGCCAAGGGTGGATAAGGCATCAGTTGCACACAGGAATTAATTCAGCATAATACATGATTGTACAGAAGGTTTGATGAGGTTAATCAAAATAGCCCATTCACAGTGGCTTCCTTACATCAAGACATTGTTGCACATAAATATCAGTCATGTTTATGCATGAAACGAGCATGTACTAAGCCATACACATGGGCACAACCTGGTCTAAGGTAGGAATTACATGTTCCTCTAGCCAACAATAATGAGTCCATGATTCTACTCACATGTATAACAGCACATTTCTCTGGTGGTGTGGTTGGAGGCTCAGCCGGACCCCCCCTGGGGACGGGTAGGTGGGCTGGCCTCCCAACTAACGGTACTGCTCTACTACTTATAGGTTTGAATGACCTCACTTATTTTTAAACTGGTTCAACCAATCACAAGTATCGGTCTTCTTGTTGGGGCTGATCTGCCCCAACATGTCCTTGTCGTGTGGGGGTTGGTGTCGATGGCCCCCTCCTTTGGGCTGTGGCTTCTCATGTTTGGACAGAGGGCTGTGTCTCCTCTGAATGCATCAAACACTTCAACATTCCTTCGTGTACCATTATTGATTTTCCAATCTATATGGTTTGTGTAATGACCTACAGACCTCTCATATCATCCCAGTACAGTCATTTCTTCTAGGCTGATACCAGACATCATATAGGAGACCACACCAACCTTTATTTACCAGATAATATAACTGTGATAAATATACCAGGATTTTATAACAAGAGTGAAATAACACTATTACTTTCATACTCGGGTGACATTCTAAATGGTATTCTTCTTTGTAAGTTACCTTCTACATTGATATGGTTAATGTAATAAGTAATACCAGATTTCCTATATAAAGTATACTGACTTAATAGTTCCTTGGATGTGTCTGCTAGTTATCTGCTAGACCGGCTGTCCCTCTGCTAGTTAGAGTGAGCCACCGTTTCCTGTGGGGTGTGACTTCCCCTGCGGCCTTTTATGACCTGCAACTGTTGTTCTCTAATCCAGTCTTACCCTGAGCGGGGGTTTGTTTGGAATGTCCTATCTAACACCAATAATCACTTTTGGCTAAGCCCTGCTTTTACATTATGGATTCTCTAATTATTCACACATATTAGTTATGAAATTCAATGTCAAATATCACCACAGACGCCACAACGTCGATTCCTGAACGCAACCTCTTTGATAGAGGAGAGATTACACCCATGCAGCCTCGAGTGTCGTGTGCAGTGTAAACAAACATTGTTTATGAGAACACATCCAAAGGGAACACAGTTTCTTGAGTCTGGCGTTGTTGTACTTTATCTATTTAGTGTTACTTTTGGGAGTAGTGGGGGAGAAATGAATGAATGAATGAAAACTTTATTTAACAGATTGCAGAATGGGTACAATACAGTACGGTGCAATACACACAATTGTTAAGGGGATGCAGACCAGAGAAAGACTTTCGTCTTGTTTACATCAGGGTCCCCCATTTTCAATTCATATCGACATTTATGACATACACAACATACATGACATTAGGGATTAATAAGAACGAGCTGCTTCGGAAGAAGACGGCCGCTGCTGCTGAAACCACCTCCTCGCGTCGCCTCGCTGGCTCTTCCGCCTCACAGCGCGGCAGCAGGCGATAAGGGGGGCGTGCTAGCGCGCGGTCACGTGGGCTTAGTGGCCAATCAGAGGAACCCGGAAACCGAACTGCGTTGTATTTGGCATAGACGCGTCCTGTTCTGCGTTTGGGTCCTTCACCAACACTAATCCTTTACACCATTCTTTTTTTTTGGATCCCCTTTTTTCTCCCATTTTCTATTTTTCTCCCATCCCAATTTCGTATCGTCCAATTCTACCCTCCCCTGTCTCGAATGCTGTTAGGCCATGCCTCCCACAAGCCGGCTGCAATGTGGACGAAGCCTTACATCACGTGTCCCCTCCGGTACTCGAGGAAGCAGCCGTCGCATCTTTTCACCTGCACAGCGCAATCTCTCAGCGGCGGAGGTCTGCGTGGGAGGGACACGCCGCCCCTGTCGCTTCCTGATTCTGCTGCGCAGGCGCACCAACCGACCTGTAGGAGTCGCTGTCCACAACGTCCGATCCCCACCCATCAGCTTTCCCACCCCTAACAGTGCCAATTGTGTTAGTATGAACGACCAGCCAAGCTGATAGCAATGCGGAGAGCTGGGCTCGAGCCCAGCGTCTCCTGCATTGGTGGCGAGCGCCTTGCCCACTACACCACCTAGCCGCCCCCTTCACACCATTCTTATTATCAAAGTTAAGTTTGTCATTTTTCCATTGACATGGAAGCACGAGATACAGTACTCGGGTCTCAGTTACAGCCATTTGATGCTAGATATATACTAAATAAAATACTGATCCTCATGACAGACATACAAACTGATTCAATAACAATCCAGTAGAAACTAATCATTCAATAAAAACGGTCAATAAAAACAGTGAATTGATTCAGTAGCAAACAAATCCAAAAATAAGAAACCTAGTCTAATTCAGTAAAACTGATTGTATTCCCCCCACACCTCTCCAATCTGTCTACCCTCCCCCATTTATCCACCTTTTGTCTCTCACCCCCCCCCCCTTTCAACCCTCTCCAGCCCTCCCCATTTCCAACTAGCTGTCTAAACCCTCCTCCTCCTCCTAACTCCCCCCCTCCTTGACTCTTCCAATCCAATCTTTCCTATCTCACCTGGGCACAACCCATATTCTCTGACTATAAAGATCTGCATTTCCCTTGTCTCAGGGAGCCCGTTATGAGACCCCCCCCCCCCCCGGCCAGGGCTTCCGCCAGGTCTCTCAAGCCAAATCGCCTGTGTTGTAAGCTAAATAAACCTGTGTTAAGTCTATATTTGACTGAGTACATCTTTGATCCGGTTAAATTCCTCCACAGCTGTATAATGAAAATACATTTAATTTTAAATCTAATCTAATATCAAACAAAATCATTCTCTCTGGTCACTTTTGACTTGATTTGTATTTCTATATTTATTTTTATATTATTGTAGACGTGTTGTTTTGTGTGAACAAAGCACAAAGATGAATTCCTTGTACCGTGTAACGTAGAAATAAACCTGTTCCTGATGAATAGCTTGTGCATCCTATTACAATTATTGACATGATCAAAATGAAATGTATTCATCTACTGATGTTGATGATGTCTGTTTTCCTGTTCACCTGCCTAGAAACCCTTATTTAAAACTGGTTCCATTTATTACTGGTTCCATTAAAAAAAGAAATGGTTCCATTTAAAACTGGTTCCGTTTAAAAGAAGGATCTCACAGATTGAGCACATTTTCTTTATTGAAAACTAAAGACGACTTTATATGAATAATAAGAAAGTGATCGAGACAGAGGATCTACAGAAGGCAATAATCCCAGTTGCAATGCAGATCAGAACACAATGACAGTTACACATTGATGTGAGCAGGAACACAAAGCTGCAACAGGGGGGGGGGGGGGGGGGGTGAACTATGATTACGTCTTCCTGAACGCTTGACTATCAGAACCCACACTCCATTGATATGTGATACACATTTCAAATATAGCTTTCCCCCCCCGCCTTATTAATGAAAAAAATACTTCTTTTGACCAATGAGGACCGACAAAGAGCTTCTCATGAGGGGAATTTAATGACCGTGGATGAAGAAGAAGGGCAGTACAGGCTGTCAACAACAGGGGAAGGAGCTGGTGTTGTTTCGGGTCGTTCCGTCTCGGGGGGGGGGTTCACTCTCGTCGGCCTCGACCCGTCTTCAGCCAGGACACAAACTCCTTGGCCGCCTGGTCCTGCAGGTAGGAGCTCACGTCGCTGGTGTAGGTGCCGTCCGCGTGGCGCCTGGTGGGACCGCTGTGAGACCGCGGGCGAGGAGAAAACAACGTTTAGAGACGTACCCCTTGTGTACTGTACCCAACAATACACTTGTTTTAGTTCATTGGTTGATTGGTTGATTGATTGATTGATTGATTGATTGATTGATTGATTGATTGATTAGTTGATTGATTGGTTGATTGATTGATTCTGTTTATTTAAATGTCATGCAATAATCATGATTGAATCATTAATAAAAGTACATCTGAAATACAGTAGTGGGAACAATGGCTCTGATTATCTCAGACATAGGATGTACTGTACTACAGCAGCCAATAGAAATCCTTTGCCTTCTTGTTTCAAGGTATTACGAGCGTCATCCCTCCTGTGACATCACAGAGTTTGAAGTGTCACATTAGAGGCGATCTGATAATTGATCGCCAACGAGTGAACGAGCTCCAAAACGCAAGAATGACCCGTCGCTCACCCGTTTCTTTTCGTGTTCTTCAGCCACTGGACGAAGTCCTGCGCTCTCCTGGTCTCCAGGTATTTACTGTAGTCGTTGGAGAACGTCCCCTCTGAGTGTCTCTTCATGCTTGATCCTCTGGGATCGCTGAACATAGAGTTGTCTGTCAGTAAGCTGCCAACAGAGACAGACAGACAGACAGACAGACAGACAGACAGACAGACAGACAGACAGACAGACAGACAGAGACACACACACACACACACACACACACACACACACACAGAGAATTCTATCAAGAATCAGAAGCAGTTTTTTTCCCCTTCCAAATTTTATGAAAATACAGGATTTTTTATGAACAAAAGGTTCTGTTCCAAGGAGAGACACGAAGGTGCAATATACATTTACATTTGGTCATTTAGCTGACGCTTTTATCCAAAGCGACTTACAAGGGTACAACTCTATCAGCTGAGTAACAATGTTCATCAAAGTGTATGTATACTGTATACTAAGTGTATGTTAGTATATAGGATAATATAAAGGACAAGCAGTGATGTAGAGAAATATAAAAGATGGGTAAACAATGACAATATAGACTATAATCTATTCTAGACTAGGAGTTTCAACCATTCATGATTAGTATATCATCAGCGTATAATGGTAACCGCTATTACCCTCCAATACGTCCCTGAGGACAAGGCTGTGAACGAGAGCTCAGAGGTGCAGAAACACAATGGAAGCGCAGCAGTTTAAGCATACACAGGATCTAAACAGAGATACCGTGAGAGGTTTCAGTGATGAATGACGGCCGGACGAGGCTCCAGAGGGGGAGGCGTGTTGGGAGCAGCGTGCGAGAGATCTTACCTGGAGTTCTCCTCCGTTTCGTGGTCAGAGACCTGCCAGCTGCCCTGCACGAGGATCAGGAGCAGGAGTCCAGCTAGAGAGTGGGCGCTTTTCATCGTTTGACCTTCCAGAGGAGAGCGAACAAACAGAACGAGAGGTCGAACGTAAGACATTCTGAAGATATCCATTTATTTTTTTAAATTATTATAATTCCGAGGTCCATGAAATCTTTCAGGTGTTTTTTTTGTTTTACCAGAATTACATCTTTGAATTCTCAAACTCATCAGCTGTTCAGTGATGTATAATGTTCTCAAATATACTGAGATGATACACCTGAAAAGGTCTCAGTGAGGAGGATTAAGAGGAAGAAGGTTTCTGAAGATGCTCACCTGCTCCTTGTCCAACAGACGTCTAGGAGGAAGAGGAGATAGTTTATAAGGTGCGTCGGTTTCTCGCTGCGCTCGATTCACCTCTCTCTCTGGCTGTTCTCTCTCTGGCTGGTATCACTCTTAGAGCAGTCTCATGGTGCCTTCTTGGACCGGTGAGTTCTTTTATAGTTGAGCTCAGTGGCACTGGTCCCAGGTGCCCCCCCTCCCTCCCTCCCCTCCCCTCCCCTTCCCCCTCCCCTACCCTTCCCCCTCCCCCGTCACAGAAAAGCTCAGCATATCCTCTGTTACTCTCGAGCTATTAGTCAGCTTCCGGGCTCAGTCCGCTAGACGTGTTTGACTTCGAAAAAATGTGGAAAACATCATGCGAGAGGTAAGAGCTGCTGTTACCTCAGGTGTCAAGATCAAACACGATCTCCATCCTGACAAACACATTCAAATTATTCAACTCTACATGCGCCATCTGTGTTCACATCATCCTGGTCTCCAGCCGGTGGCAAGAAACCAAACCAGTGGTTGTGGAGAGTGTTTATGAATTCATTATTGTCTTTTTAGACTAACCAGTGCAACTAATTGTTTCAAAGCAACTGTGAAAAGAATAACATGCATATTTCATTATGGGATGATATTCAGCGTCTTGCACCTGACGCTTCTATTTTATTTAAATATGAGTGTGAAGTTATATGTAATAATAATAATAATAATAATAATAATAATAATAATAATAATAATAATAATAATAATAATAATAATAATAATAATAATAATAATAATAATAATAATAATAATAATGAGGGGCGCTTTATGTTTGTGGAACAAATCTCAAGGCACTACAGTGTAGAAGAACATAAAAACTAGTAAGAGAGTAAAAAGAACATAAAATAAGTAGGGATAAAACTAGTAAAAGAGTAAAAAGAACATGAAATGTGAAGGGCTAAAACTATAAAAAATCACCAATTTATATAAATAAATGTTTATAGACAAAGATCCCTATACGTGCACAGATACGGTCAGGGACACCACGCGCCCTGGAGACGGGCAGGTTTAATGCCGCCCCAGAGGAGGACAGACTTTGTTTGGTGTGTGAGTTAGAGGTGAAATAGAGAATGAGGTTCACTTTGTGTTTTACTGTCCTGTTTACGAGGACGTAAGGGAAGTACTTTTTAGTCAAATGTCCATTTATGTTGATTTTCTTGAGAATATGAACAATTTGAGTTCAGTGCTTCAGGAAGATTTTATTTGCCAAGCTTCGGAGAGAAGACAGAATAATTTCTTTAAGACCGAGCTGTAATCCATATTTAGGTAATGAAAGGTAGTGTGTAATATAATAACGGAACACTGCAACCGTATTTTTTGTGTACTTTTTGGTTGTTTTTGGTATAAACCCATGAGTATTGGGCACTTTGTGTGTGTGAGAAAAGAAACATAAATGAATTATATATACCTAAATCAGTGGCTGGAATAGTAGCATTTTCTCCTTCAACTGGTCATGGAAGTGTTTTTTAGCCAGTGATTAACAATGAATGGATAGTCTGGGAAAGGTCTTTTGTTCACCATTACTAATATTAGGATAAATTCTTCAATAACCATCGTACTGTCTTTTACTATTATGCACTTTGCCAATAAATAATCTTTCTTGTCTATATTACTACCTACTATGCTAATATGTCTATATTACTACCTACTATACTAATAATATTATATTATGTCTTACTATGCACTCAAGACTGTAGCACCCAAGTTTCAACACTGTTTGTTACATAGTTGCATCCTTCCTTTTTTGTGTTTATTTAGGATCCCCATTAGCTTTTGCACTTGACAAAAGCTATTCTTCCTGGGGTCCGGCACTTACATTTACATTTAGTCATTTAGCTGACGCTTTTATCCAAAGCGACTTACAAGTTCTGTACGACAAGACAGCAAGAAGGGTACAACTCTATCAGCTGTGTAACAATGTTCATCAAGTGTTGCGTGTTACAGTGTAGGTTAGTTTATTAGGACAAGTGCATGACAGTAAGGTTAGTCAGGGTTAGTTTTTTTTTTTTAATCATTTCAGATAATGGTTGAAGAAGTGAGTCTTTAGTCGACGGCGAAAGATTGGACGGGTTTCGGCTGTCCTAACTGGGATGGGTAGTTCATTCCACCATTGTGGGGCAAGGACTGAGAATAGGCGGCTTCTCTTTGATGACCCTCCGGGAGCTTGGATAGGAGTAGGTCTGAGGCGACCAGAAGATGCAGAGCGTAGGGGTCTTGAGGGTGTGTAGTTAGAGACCATTGACCGGAGGTAGGCGGGAGCGGTTCCCTTTGCCGCACGGTATGCTAGGTCGAGGGCCTTGAAGCGGATACGTGCAGCAATGGGGAGCCAGTGCAGGTCCCTAAGAAGTGGGGTGACATGGGCCGACTTCGGTAGGTTTGAGATCAGGCGGGCCGCTGCGTTTTGAATGAGTTGAAGAGGCTTGGTGGCAGTGGCCGGGAGGCCAGCTAGCAGTGCGTTGCAGTAGTCGAGGCGGGAGATGACTGTTGTTTGGACGAGGAGTTGGGTGGCTTCTTTTGTCAGGAAGGGGCGTATCCTTCTGACGTTGCTCAGGAGGAATCTGCAGGTTCTGGTTGTCGCTGCGATGTGAGCAGAGAAGTTCAACTGGTCGTCGAGGACAACACCAAGGTTCTTGGCGGTCGGGGACGCGGTCACAGCTGCATTCTCGACTGTGATGGAGAGGTCGGTCAGGGGGGAGGATTTGGCCGGCAGGTGGAGCAATTCTGTTTTGCTTAGGTTCAGTTTGAGGTGGTTGGTCGTCATCCAGGCGGAGATGTCGGACAGACAGGCCGAGATCCGCTCAGAGACGTGGATATCTGAGGGAGGGAAGGAGAGGAAGAGTTGAGTATCATCGGCATAACAATGATATGAGAAGCCATGAGACGTGATAATGTTACCCAGTGATTTAGTGTAGAGGGAGAAGAGAAGGGGTCCTAGGACCGAGCCCTGGGGGACACCCATCCGGAGGGGGCGGGTGGCCGACAGAGTCCCTCTCCATGACACTTGGTAGGAGCGGTCGTTGAGGTATGATGTCAGCCATGTCAGCGCAGATCCAGCCACTCCCATTCCTGCGAGGGCCGCGAGGAGGATCTGATGGTTGACTGTGTCGAAGGCTGCAGATAGATCTAGGAGAATCAGGACAGAGGAGAGGCCTTTCGCTTTTGCTAAGTGAAGTGCCTCTGTGACCGCAATGAGGGCCGTTTCTGTGGAGTGGCCAGTCCGGAAGCCAGACTGATTGGGGTCTATGAGGTCATTCTGTAAGAGATAAGCAGTAAGTTGGTTGGATACAGCACGTTCAAGTGTTTTAGAAAGAAAGGAGAGAAGAGAGACAGGACGATAGTTGGCTATGACGGTGGGGTTCAGGGTTGGTTTTTTTATGAGGGGCGTGACTCTGGCTTGTTTTAGGGAGGTGGGGACCACCCCCGAGTTGAGTGAGGAGTTGATGGTTGCAGTTAGGAATGGGAGGATGTCCGGTGCTATGGTCTGGAGGAGTGGGGAGGGTAGCTGGTCCAGCTGGCATGTAGTCGGACAGTTCGACGTTACCAGTGTCAGGGTCTCGGCTTCTGTAATGGGAGAGAAAGATGACAGAGTGAAGGATGAGGTTCTCGATTCAGCGTTTGGAATGGGTGAGGGTTGGGAGAAGGAGCTGCGGATGTTCTCCACTTTTTCCTCAAAGAAGATCGCAAAGTCTTCGGCAGAAAAAGATGAGGGAGGAGGGGGTGGGGGGGAGTGAGGAGGGAGGACATGGTAGCATGCAGTTTGCGAAGATTCTTGGCAGAGGCCTCGATCCTATGGTGAAAGAAAGAAGCTTTGGCATTAGTAATGGTTTTGGAGAATGTTAACAAGAGGTTGTGATATGTGTCGATGTCAGCAGTGAGGCGTGACTTTCTATACTTCCTCTCAGCCGCTCTCAGGACCTGTCTTTGTTCTCTCACTGCATCCGTCAGCCATGGACTGGGTGGGGAACGGCGGGCAGGTTTCTCAACGAGGGGACAGAGCTTGTCAAAGGAGGTTGCAAGGGCTGAGAGGAGGGTGGAGGTTGCCATCTCTGTGGGGAGAGCAGAGAAGGTGTCACTCAAAGGTAGAGCGGATATTATGTCAGAGGAGAGGGTGGAGGGGGATAGGGAGGCCAGGTTACGTCTGAGTGAGACGGTTTGACAGTTTGACACTTACAACAATACAACAATATTCAATACATTACATCATTATCAACATCAATTACATCATTAATTACATCATTATCAACATCATTAACAATCTCATCCTCAGTTAAGGATGACATTGTACAAGATACTTATTAGTATAAAGTATTAAAATAAAATAATTAAAATAAATTAAATAGTGCTTCCTGAGCAGCACTCACTGCTATCAACATAAATACAATTAACAGTCAATTGGTCTTCACCGCTATGCCATAAGGGTTCAGTGCATGCTCGTTAGTAGATGGTATTTACATTTTTTCTTGAAAGTGGTTTTGGATTCTATTTCCGCAAAGTAGCTTGGCAATGAGTTCCATTCCATGATAGCTCTGTAAGTGGCTTAGTAGATTTGTTCTGGGTTTAGGTACCAGTAGATGTAGCCTGACGTAGCTTGTCTGGTCATATGGTCATGCTCTTCTCTTATGTAAACTATATGATCATAAAAATACTGTGGTTTTTTGACAACTTGAACATTTCTGATAAAAGTAATGAGACGGGATTGCAGACGTTTCTCAACCGGAAGCCATGATAAACTTCTGTGCATAACTCCAATGTTAGTGCACTTTGAACAGTGGAGAGCTAGTCTGGCAGCAGTGCATATAGAACTTGTAAGTCGCTTTGGATAAAAACGGTCAGCTAAATGACTAAATGTAAATGTAAATACATTGGCTGCTTATTCTAAACCATGAGGGGTGGGCAATTATTTTTCCCAGGGGGCCAAATGAGCAACTGAAAATATTTTGGAGGGCCGGGCCAAAATTCCAAACTCAATTATGCATGATATACATTTTATTTCTATATAAAAAGCAGTAAATGGCATTGTTTTGACCGCTGGTAAAAGTGTATGTTATTATTTGGCAATTAAAAGGTGAGGTTAGCTATATGTTATGATGAATTGAAAATGGGGGACCCTGATGTAAACAAGACGAAAGTCTTTCTCTGGTCTGCATCCCCTTAACAATTGTATGTATTGAGCTGTACTGTACTGTACCCATTCTGCAATCTGTTAATAAACTTTTCAATCAATCAATCAATCAACATAAAAACAAGACCAACATAACATTTACAAAAATACATCAAGTACGTTCAAAATATAACAATCACAATCAATATGTCCACCTGCCTGTCAATCTATCCCCCTATCTTACCCCAGAGGTGACCTGACGTCTCTAACCCCTCTATCTTACCTAGAGGCGACCTGACGTCTAAACCCTCTATCTTACCTAGAGTGACCTGACGTCTAAACCCCTCTATCTTACCTAGAGTAGACCTGACGTCTAAACCCCTCTATCTTACCTAGAGGTGACCTGACGTCTAAACCCCTCTATCTTACCTAGAGGCGACCTGACGTCTAAACCCTCTATCTTACTGTAAAGTGTCACAGCCAACTAGTGACACTGGTTATTATGACATCCTGCTCTTATATATGATTATGGGGAATGTCTGTAGATTCTTCCTGGACAATGGAATCAATGGAATCAATACAATAGGTTTATTGTATATATTTGTTTTAAATCTAGGCATATGTTACTATAGGTGTCTAGATGTGATATGCATTCTGGCTGGTAAACGCCCAGTCAGAAAGGAATTGAGAAGAAACACGTTATGTGTAAACACATGTGTAAACACATGTTAAGTGCCACAAGTCAACGAGTGACACTTTGTATAGTGTTCTTGTGTTTGTTGTGTATGATTGGAGCTATGTATGTGACCTGTATATTCTTTATACACTTTAAAACTATGTTACAGTTAATGTGCAGTCGGAATGGAGGCAGAAGTGCAGTCTCTGTTAGAGGGGGGGGGGGGAATGTGCTTCTCTCTATCTGTGGCCTTGAGCTAAGAGCAGGCCCGAGCTGAGAGCAAGTCGGCACATGTTAACCCTGTCCTGCCTGCATAGAGTAAAACCAATGATGGGTACAAGTATGTGCATATATATGTGTACACTGTATACTATATATATATGTACTGTATTATACATGTATGTGTACCTGTATATATCTGTATATGTATGTGTTAGGCTAATCATGCTAAAAAGGACCATGTACTATATAGCACACGCAGTCTCCCTCGTCTGCATCCCCTTGAGTTGGGGTGAGTGAGAACGAAGGGGGCCCCTTCGTAATGCCGGGAGGTGATGGCCTTGGAGACATCTCCGAGCAGGGTGCTTTCCACAGCAGAGACAAAGGGAGGTTGCACCATATCGTACTCTGTTCCAGCAAAAATGTTACAATTACTTTTCAAGTTACGGCCCAGTGGAGTAGGAGGGGAGGAGAGCTAGTCCCTACGTATTGTGCGTTGATTGGAGGGTGGAAAATTGCATCACTGTATTTGAACCAATGGCGAAGAGATCTTGAGAGCCTTTATAAGGGCTAACTCACTGGATCTCGGCAGAATTCCTTCAGATGTTCAGATGATCAGTTTTTACAGAAGGTGGACATGCAGGAGTTTGCGTGGAGACACAAGCCGTGTTAGGCCTTTGCGATCTTAAGAGATGTGATGTTTTGTTTTATATAATCTTTTAACTAATGGACATTTTTATACAGTGTAATTTTGTATTTTTAAAGAAATAAAACCTTTTTTGAACCCACTTCGTATACATTCTTCTGACCATTCGGGTAAGCATTGAAATGTTTTGCATTGTAACTTTACCCATTTTTTAAGCATGATGAAGCACTGCCTCGTGATGTTTAGGATTTATGATGTAAGACTCTAGTAGAATGATCACATTATGTCTGTATCTACACAGACCCGGTATTGAAAGAAATATATCATATGTAGGCCATGCGTGTAGGTAAGCATATATATATTCTATATATATATAATGTAGATTCTATATAATGGGCTTATTAAGTAAGGTTACAGTGGTAATACTTATTAAAAAAAAGTAGTAATACAACCGAGCTCTCAATTGAGCAGTATTACAAGTCATTTTGTAAAATGAATCCTTCCCGGTGCAAATAAAATAATAGACTCCGCAACTCCAATCACTTGACCTAAGGTCGATGACTGGGGGGGACGGAGCGGTGCGTGTGTCATGTCTGTCGGTCGGGTTTAACCCCTGCAGTTTGTGGACGCATTGAGTTCTGGATATCACAGACATCGCAGGACGCTGCTTGATGTTGAGATGGGCGGACCAATGAGTTATTGGGTTATCAATCTGACCGAAGGCTGACATGAGCATTTAACATGGCGTCCCTGGGTGGGCATTTATACTAACTGAATAGGTGCTAACGGCCGAAGAAAACAGGACTACTGTCAAATGCCTCTGGAGTAAAATTAATTACAGATTTGACAAAACCTAACGTAGAAGACTCTACTCAAAGAAAAAAATCACGCTTCACTAGAAAGCTCTGGGGGGAGTTACAAGTGCAACATAATTTCGTGCTTTGCTCACTGGAACACAGGCTAACTAGCCACAAGCGAACTGAATGCTAACTGGATGGCTACCTAGCCCGAGGCTACGTGAGCCAGCCAAAACGGCGCTCACTGGAACACGGGCTAACTAGCCACAAGCGAACTGAATGCTAACTGGATGGCTACCTAGCCCGAGGCTACGTGAGCCAGCCAAAACGGCGCTCACTGGAACACAGGCTAACTAGCCACAAGCGAACTGAATGCTAACTGGATGGCTACCTAGCCCGAGGCTACGTGAGCCAGCCAAAACGGCGCTCACTGGAACACAGGCTAACTAGCCACAAGCGAACTGAATGCTAACTGGATGGCTACCTAGCCCGAGGCTACGTGAGCCAGCCAAAACGGCGCTCACTGGAACACAGGCTAACTAGCCACAAGTGAACTGAATGCTAACTGGATGGCTACCTAGTCCGAGGCTACGTGAGCCAGCCAAAACGGCGCTCACTGGAACACAGGCTAACTAGCCACAAGCGAACTGAATGCTAACTGGATGGCTACCTAGCCCGAGGCTACATGAGCCAGCCAAAACGGCGCTCACTGGAACACGGGCTAACTAGCCACAAGCGAACTGAATGCTAACTGGATGGCTACCTAGCCCGAGGCTACGTGAGCCAGCCAAAATGGTGCTCACTGGACCACAGGCTAACTAGCCAAGAGCTAACTAGCTCACCACAGGCTAACAAGCCAGGAGTGAATTGATGGCTAACTAGCCAAGAGCTAACTAGCTCACCACAGGCTAACTAGCCAAGAGCTAACTAGCTCACCACAGGCTAACTAGCCAAGAGCTAATTGATGGCTGACTAGCCAAGAGCTAACTAGCTCACCACAGGCTAACAAAGCCAGGAGCTGATTGATGGCTAACTAGCCAAGAGCTAACTAGCTCCCAACAGGCTAACTAGCCAAGAGCTAACTAGCTCCCCACAGGCTAACAAGCCAAGAGTGAATTGATGGCTAACTAGCCAAGAGCTAACTAGCTCCCCACAGGCTAACAAGCCAAGAGTGAATTGATGGCTAACTAGCCAACCACAGGCTAACAAAGCCAGGAGCTAACAGCAGGCTAAATAGCCGGAGCTAGCAACCAACGCTAGCTCAAGAGAAGCTAGCACAAGAGAAGCTAGCACAGCAGACGCTAGCTCAGAAGAACATGGCGCAGAAGATGCTAACTCAAAAGAAGCTGGCGCAGAAGGAGTTAGCTCAAGAGAAGCTAGCACAACAGATGCTAGCACATCAGACGCTAGCTCAAGAGAAGCTAGCACAACAGATGCTAGCACATCTAATGCTAGCTCAAGAGAAGCTAGCACAACAGATGCTAGCACGGAAGACGCTAGCACAGCAGATGCTAGTGCAAGAGACGCTAGCTCAGGAGGAGCTGGCGCAGCTGATGCTAGCTCAAGAGAAGCTAGCACAAGAGATGCTAGCACGGAAGACGCTAGCACAACAGATGCTAGAGACGCTAGCTCAGGAGGAGCTGGCGTACAGAAACCGGACAGTCTGTCCCTCGGGAACACCAAGGGAAGCAGTGAGTCACTCAGACCAGAGGGCTCAAATTACGTGGCCCCGGTCAGGACAAGGAAGGATATATGAGGAAACAGGCAGAACACTGCCTGCTCCCACTTCCATGTATATGGATAAGAGGGCTCCGCCCTCAATGAGAGCCCCCTCTGGACACGAAATGGGAGAATATACACTCAGGGGACACCTCCCGACACTGGGGGGATCAACCACACCAGGGCGAGATCACTCCCTGCAGTGCATAAGCCCAGGACCACGTGTTCACGAGGAAGTGAGGCAAGCGAGAGCAACCTATATATCTCCCCGTGGTGAACACTCAGGGGTGAGAGTGACATCTACAAGGTCTCACAGACAATCACCAGACATAACAGTCACTAACTACCCAGTCTGGACCGATAACTCTGATACACCATGGTCAATCCTCACCTTCACTGGACCGTCATTGACGAACTATGGTAGATGGGAAACAAGCATGGTAACGGCAGGAGGCTCTTACTACCGGAACCTGAGGAAACAGAGCCCCTGAAACCAGGCAAGGCAGTAATCACAGAGTGTGATTATGGGGTGTTTCACGCGGAGAAAATTGTCCATATGACACTAAGCCAAGACCAATACAAGGAGATAAAGTCCTCACACATAAACTGGGACAGACTGGTGTCCTGTATAAAGGAACTACTGCAGAAAAGGGAAATCTATGCTGGCCATGGTACTAAGGACATGCCCTACCGACTAGCCATAAACCTGATGTGGGGCAGGTCTCGAGGATATGGCCAAAGAGGCATATGGTTGGGGAAAGCCGTAATCAGCGCGATCTCAAGCCTAAGGAGTGCAGAGCACACGGAGATCCGTCTCATGGTTGAACCTAGGGACCATGAGGCAATAACCCTGGCCGTGGATAGAGCCGGGGAGGGTGAGGAAGACGAGGACGATGAGCCTGCATTGGTACCTCTCACTCCCCCTCCGAACCCTAAGGGGTCGGGACCCGTACCCAGGAAAGAAAGGTCCAACTCCCAGAACTCCTCCCGAGCAGCGGAGAGAGGGAGATCATCCACACCCAGGAGACCGACAGTACAGTTCGAACCTGAAAAGGCGGAACCTGCGCGATCTCAGGCCAGGAGTATCCATAGACTTCTAGGCCGTCCCCCGGAGTCAGGGGACGACCCAGCAAGTAGCGAACAGGAGTATACTGATCTAGATCAGGACTCAGGAATGGAGGGAGACCGGGATAGGTCAAGCTCCAGAGCATCCTCCAGGTCTTCATCTCGATCAAGATCTAGGGAGAGAGTTCGGTACCCGAGGGGCGAACCTCCTAGACCTCGAAACAAGAGAGCGAAACCGGTCAAACTGAGACCTATAGGCAAGGGGCCTACTCTGAAAGGCACCACCTTTCAGTCACCCTCGGGCTTGACCTGGAGCTCAGGATTGGAGGACGTCTCCGAAGAGAGTGAAGGAGACTTGGAAGGAAAGGAAACAGGGGATATTATGCCAGCATATCCCGTGAGATGGGGAACGGCTCAGGCCTTAGCCCGGTCACCCGTGGCAGAAAAAGTGTTGTCTCACCCTGGGGTAACAGAACCATACGAGCATGCATACTTACATGCAGGCTATGACATACTACGTGAAAAGGTGTACAAGCTAGACAGGGCCATGGCTGAAATAGCCAGGAGAGAAAGAAACTGGTTGAACGAGGCCCCGTCCATAAGCCCAATCCGAGCCCTGAGACACAGCACAGAGGAACACCGACCGGAAGTGAGCCCTCACTCCATACTAGCCCAATCTCCCGGAGACATTTACCGACCGAGAGGAAAGAGTTCACATACAGGCAGGAGTCTGCATGACAGCACCCAATATGGAGAAAGCAACAAAGCACAAGAATTGTTAAGCAAAACCCAAGTGCTCAAAAAACTAGCCCCAGAAATGCTTCGAGGGGAGACCCAGGCTGCTTATATCCATAGGATTGCTCAGATTTTCCATGGGTCACCTCTCTATGATGACCCGGATGCCGCTCGCATTTTGTGACACCTCAAAGGACTGGAGATCCCCGAAGGGGCTTCAATGGCCCAAATGATGGAAATGGAAGTAAGAATCCCCGGTCAAGATCCAGGGGAAAATATGGTGGAGAAACTAATCCCACAGGTGCGAGACGGGAGCACTGTTGCAGCAGAATCAGTCATACGTGGAACACCTAGGCAAAGATCAGGCTTACTGCTTGAAAAGCTATTCATAGGTGTACCAGGGGGTGACCTTCTGGCAGCCAAATGCGCAGCATGGTCAGGAGACCAGTTACGAACTGAATGTATGCTGTATGACCAAGTCAAAATGCTTTCTCAACACAGATACAATAAGGGGGAAAGGAAAGGGAAGAACCCACGAGATGAGAAGGCTCAACTTCGGCCTCCCAAAGTCCAGCAACAGCCACCAGCTAAGGCTAGAACAAGGAAAACGGAGTCTTCCGACATCAAATACCTCTCTGCAGACGATTGGGGGGCACTAACCCCAGAACAGCAAGCAGAGATGAGGGCAGAAAGGGAGAAATCCAAAGCCCGGAAGGAGAATCAATAGTATCCTTACCTTCTGGGGCCCTGACACATGACACTCAAGCAAGTGCAAACTGCACTTGACATACAGCTCATCTGTCAAGAGGAATAATATATAGTATTATTGTCATTTAGGAAGAAACATGACATAGAATACTACATGCATTTTGTATACATTTTAAGTATACTATGTAAAGATGTCCGTCTTTTCTCTAAACCAGAGTAAAGAGGACGAAAGAATTTGTAATCTATTTCATGCAAAGGGGATTTCCTGACAGCTACCATCTGGTAGGTTAGCACCTGTACCAACCATATCAGCTGCGTGAGATGTACACTCACCAGCGCCTATGGATAAAAATTGAGACTCTGCAAACTCTCATCAAGCTTAGCACCTTGATGCGGGGGGACAGAGCGAGCATCAGGGTCTCTATATCCAACGGGCCTATCAGATTTGTGGGGACTCGGAAGCTTCAGCATACAGGACGCTGTAGTGCTTGGGCGGCCGAGTCACTGGTTTATAGGTCTGTCAAAACGGATTGGAGGTTCTGGGGCTTAGAACATCCGTGAGTTGGGCTTTATACTAATTGAATAGGTATCAAAAGCCGAAAGAATATGAACTGAAATAACTGCGGTCAGGTGCCTCTGGAGTAAAATTTATTACAGATTTGAGTTAAAACCTTACTCAAGATTGGTCTTATCAGCAAGCAAACCTCTCCAACCAAGACTCCTCCTAAGTGCTCGAGATCTGGAACAATGAGTGACGTAGAGGTCTGCAAAGCGCAGCAGACAGCCTAAGAGGTAAAAAATCTATCAGGAACAAGAGAGGGTTCATAAGAAACCACTTGAAGTGGCGTTTACTCGCGACTAACAGGGCTAGGGAGCCCTAAAGTCACTTGAACTTGAAGTAACTAAATGCTTACTTAAAGTCAACACTTAAGTAGAAAAAACTCTACTTTGTGAATAGCAGGCTGAAATAGCCATTGCGAACAGGAGCAAATAGCAGGCTGAAATAGCCATTGCGAACAGGAGCAAATAGCAGGCTGAAATAGCCATTGCGAACAGGAGCAAAAAGCAGGCTGAAATAGCCATTTCGAATAGGAGCGAATAGCAGGCTAACTAGCCATTGCTAACAGGACGAGGCTACTCACATGATCAGACAGGTATATGATAACCTTGGACATGCCGGAAGTAAGAGGATGTTGGTATACCTGAGAACTAACAACATTCTCATACCTAAAGCCAAACAAAGAGCGATAACAGTCCGAAAGGCCTGTGAACAATGTGCGCTGGTAAAGGGGACAAAACCTGAACCAGTGCCACATTCTTAGACGGGGGGGGCTGTCCCCCGGAGTCAGTGGACGACGCAGCGAATGGCAAAAAGGAATATACTGACCCAGATCAGAACTCAGAAATGGAGGAAGACCGGGATAGGTCAAGCTCCAGAGCATCCTCAAGGTCCTCATCTAGATCAAGATCTAGGGAGAGAGTTCGGTACCCAAGGGACGAACCTCCTAGACCGTCCTAGACCTCCTAGACCTCCTAGACCTCCTAGACCGGAGGCCCGCATATCATGTGACATGGAGACAGAGAGATATCGGCCTGGACCCAGGTTACAGGGCGACGAGAGCCCTGAATGGACCTGAAAGAGAGAAAAGAAATGAGTCCTCTGTGGACTATATCTGTGATGTCCTGCGTGGCCTACGGGCAAGGTCACACGACCAGGCCAACCACACTTCAATAGAGGAATGCTGCTACAATTCTCGGGGACCCGTGGGGTCGCCCGAGAAGTGACAATTCAACCTACCTCAAACTATGGGAGAGATCCAAGAGGTCAGAGGGGGTGACCACAAGATGACCACCAGGTGTTGTATTCAGACGACAACACCTGGGTGCGTTGGCCGGGAACAACAGATGCAAGTCTTCCCGCCGGATACCAAGCAACAACGTGACCCCTATCCTGTCGGGCCGTCCAGCCAGGGAACAACAGATGCAAGTCTTCCCGCCGGCTACCAGGGTAACAGGGAACCAAGATGACAGAGGGGGTGTGGAGGGTCACAGCCACGTGACCCCGCAATCGCCATCTCGTCCCCCAGTACAGACGCTATTAAGACAATGGAAAATGACCGACCAGGATGACAGAGGGGGTGTAAAGTGTCACAGCCAACTAGTGACACTGGTTATTATGACATCCTGCTCTTATATATGATTATGGGGAATGTCTGTAGATTCTTCCTGGACAATGGAATCAATACAATAGGTTTATTGTATATATTTGTTTTAAATCTAGGCATATGTTACTATAGGTGTCTAGATGTGATATGCATTCTGGCTGGTAAACGCCCAGTCAGAAAGGAATTGAGAAGAAACACGTTATGTGTAAACACATGTGTAAACACATGTTAAGTGCCACAAGTCAACGAGTGACACTTTGTATAGTGTTCTTGTGTTTGTTGTGTATGATTGGAGCTATGTATGTGACCTGTATATTCTTTATACACTTTAAAACTATGTTACAGTTAATGTGCAGTCGGAATGGAGGCAGAAGTGCAGTCTCTGTTAGAGGGGGGGGGGGGGAATGTGCTTCTCTCTATCTGTGGCCTTGAGCTAAGAGCAGGCCCGAGCTGAGACCAAGTCGGCACATGTTAACCCTGTCCTGCCTGCATAGAGTAAAACCAATGATAGGTACAAGTATGTGCATATATATGTGTACACTGTATACTATATATATATGTACTGTATTATACATGTATGTGTACCTGTATATATCTGTATATGTATGTGTTAGGCTAATCATGCTAAAAAGGACCATGTACTATATAGCACACGCAGTCTCCCTCGTCTGCATCCCCTTGAGTTGGGGTGAGTGAGAACGAAGGGGGCCCCTTCGTAATGCCGGGAGGTGATGGCCTTGGAGACATCTCCGAGCAGGGTGCTTTCCACAGCAGAGACAAAGGGAGGTTGCACCATATCGTACTCTGTTCCAGCAAAAATGTTACAATTACTTTTCAAGTTACGGCCCAGTGGAGTAGGAGGGGAGGAGAGCTAGTCTCTACGTATTGTGCGTTGATTGGAGGGTGGAAAATTGCATCACTGTATTTGAACCAATGGCGAATAGATCTTGAGAGCCTTTATAAGGGCTAACTCACTGGATCTTGGCAGAATTCCTTCAGATTTTCAGATGATCAGTTTTTACAGAAGGTGGACATGCAGGAGTTTGCGTGGAGACACAAGCCGTGTTAGGCCTTTGCGATCTTAAGAGATGTGATGTTTTGTTTTATATAATCTTTTAACTAATGGACATTTTTATACAGTGTAATTTTGTATTTTTAAAGAAATAAAACCTTTTTTGAACCCACTTCGTATACATTCTTCTGACCATTCGGCTAAGCATTGAAATGTTTTGCATTGTAACTTTACCCATTTTTTAAGCATGATGAAGCACTGCCTCGTGATGTTTAGGATTTATGATGTAAGACTCTAGTAGAATGATCACATTATGTCTGTATCCACACAGACCCGGTATTGAAAGAAATATATCATATGTAGGCCATGCGTGTAGGTAAGCATATATATATTCTATATATATATATATATATATATATATATATATATATATAATGTAGATTCTATATAATGGGCTTATTAAGTAAGGTTACAGTGGTAATACTTATTAAAAAAAAGTAGTAATACAACCGAGCTCTCAATTGAGCAGTATTACAAGTCATTTTGTAAAATGAATCCTTCCCGGTGCAAATAAAATAATAGACTCCGCAACTCCAATCACTTGACCTAAGGTCGATGACTGGGGGGGACGGATCGGTGCGTGTGTCATGTCTGTCGGTCGGGTTTAACCCCTGCAATTTGTGGACGCATTGAGTTCTGGATATCACAGACATCGCAGGACGCTGCTTGATGTTGAGATGGGCGGACCAATGAGTTATTGGGTTATCAATCTGACCGAAGGCTGACATGAGCATTTAACACTTACCTAGAGGTGACTTGATGTCTAAACCCCTCTATCTTACCTAGAGGTGACCTGATGTCTAAACCCCTCTATCTTACCTAGAGGTGACCTGACGTATAAACCCCTCTATCTTACCTAGAGGTGACCTGACATCTAAACCCCTCTATCTTACCTAGAGGTGACCTGACATCTAAACCCCTCTATTTTACCTAGAGGTGACCTGACATCTAAACCCCTCTATCTTACCCCAGAGGTGATCTGACGTCTAAACCCCTCTATCTTACCTAGAGGTGACCTGACGTCTCTAAACCCCTCCCTGGATACAGACACTAAGTAGGAGGTTATTCCACAGTACTGTATTATTGTATTATGATATAATTCAAATATATATATCATAACTACTAATACTATGGAGAAACACGAGAATGAATGTGAAAGTTCCATAGTATTTTAATAAAGCGTGTATGACTAATGCATTGTGTATTTGCATAGTAAGTAGGCTTAAATGTTTGCATTCATTTCGTATTTTTTATTTCATATTTACTGACACACATTTCAAAACAACAACCCTTTTTGCTTGTTTCATTACACCGTAGCCTGTGTCACAACGGCTAAACCAATCACAACTACGTCAGTGCAGTACGACTATGTATCTACGGTCAGAGGTAAGTAACACCGCGGAGGTCCTCTTTACAAACGACACGGTTTAAACGCACACATACAGTACATGCAAATGGCTTTGGAATATAGTGTTGAACAGTCACATAATTTGATCGTTTGAGTTCCATAATTCCATATACAAAACAAATGTTCCCTATAAAGTATCAATCCATTTGTTCATAATAACCTCTACAAAATGTACAGACTTCAAGACATGGACTCTTACAGTTCAGAATATCAAACGTAAAAAAAGAAATTATAAAGAAAATAAAAGTACATGAGATAACATCTTCTATATAGTGGCAGTACACAGTATAAATCAAGTACATGAAATAACATCTTCTACAATATTATAGTGGCAGTACACAGTATAAATCAAGTACATGAAATAACATCTTCTACAGTATATAATGGCAGTAGGGGAGAACGGGGGACGTTGTCACACGGGTAGGTTGTCACATTCATTATATTTCACCACCAGAGGATCCTGTCTCCCATACTTTGGTATTTAAATGTCCAGAATTGGGGTCAGAGTTCACCTACATTGTCATATTTGGAGTGAAACAGCTGAATTTGAGGTGAGAGGACTTTTTGTGTTTTCATGTCCATTTGTAAATATTCCGCTCCTCAGTATTTTTCTTCTAGGCTTTTACACAATTGGTTTATAATGAAATAATTATTACCCTATAGCTATAGCTATATAGGGATAGCTATAGTTTAGATTGTTGTTAGCTAGCTAACTAGTTGTTAGATGGCTGTTAGCCTTGACATTCCAGTTGGGGTTGGTCGTCACATTTTATTTGGGGTTGGTTGTCACATTGTTGTGCTATTATTGTTAGGCCGATTTATTGTGTTCTTATTTTGTTATATAGGATGGCCTAAAGATGTGTTTCCTGTTTATGTTCATTAAGATGCATTAAGTTATGTATTTGTCAACTTGTCAATGCAATTCAACTTTCAAATTTAGTTCTGCTTTCTTGTCTATTCTCAGTCCTTGCCCCACAATGGTGGAATGAACTACACCCCAGTTAGGACAGCCGAAACCCGTCCAATATTTCGCCGTCGACTAAAGACGCACTTCTTCAATCATTATCTGAAATCTAAATCTTGTCTTCTTTTTAATATTTTCCCATTAAATGTTTTAAAACACATGGTGACAACCAACCCCATAGTGTGTGACAACCATCCCCATGATGGGGTTGGTTGTCACAATGTGTCAGAGTGTCTTTGATAGGTGATTAACTCTTTGTTACAATACGTTGGAAAATGAGAGGGATACACATTTCAAGCCAACATCTTAAGCTTAAATTTAATGTAGGAATGACTATTGAAAGATGTTTTGATTATGAGCAATTCACACTAGAGTAAAAAGTGTGACAACGTCCCCCGTTCTCCCCTACACAGTATAAATCAAGTTCAGGATCAATCCACTGTCAGTTCAAAATCAATAAAAAAATGTAAACAGAAATTGCCATTTACTCTCTGATGCTGGAACATACATTTGCATGTACTTGTCAATACGTTGGACAGTACACAGTTTCTTTCTCTCTCCAGTATTTGGATGTCTAAATCAAATCCACTTGGTGAATTCACTACGTTGAAAGTGAATCCGTCCAGATCGCGGTATGAATGCTGAATCCGTCCAGATCCCGGTATGAATGCTGAATCAGTCCAGATCCCGGTAATAATAATAATAATAATAATAATAATAGCTTCATTTTATATAGCGCCTTTCAAAAGACCCAAGGTCACTTTACATAGGGGGAAAAAATAACAAAAGTAACAAACATAGTGGACAGACACAACATACAAAGTGAGAAATTAGGGGTTAAAGGCCAAGTTGAAGAGGTGGGTTTTGAGCAGTTTTTTTAATGAGTCCAGAATTGGGGCGTTGCGGAGTTCTGCGGGGAGGGAGTTCCAGAGGGTGGGAGCTGCCACACTGAAAGCTCTGTCCCCGAAGGTCCGCAGTCTGGTTCGGGGGATGGAGAGCTGACCAGTGTCCATGGATCGCAGGGACCGTGACTGAGTGTAGGGGTGGAGGAGGTCAGTGAGGTACTGAGGTGCGTGGAGGGATTTGTAGGTGAGCAGGAGGGTCTTGTAGGTATGAACCTTAACGTCTTCACGTCTACTTGGGCTTGACCGTCGGTAGTGTGATAGTAAAGGGTTAACCTTCTGTCGTGTGGCAGTGAAAGGGTTAACGTTTTCACGCCTACTTGGGCTTGACGAGGCACTTCTGCAGGAAGTGGCTCATGTGAGTGTAGACGTGCTGCAGGGCGGCTCCTCCCAGTCCGTGGCCCTTGTCGGCGTACCACTGAAACCAGTACACAGTGTTACATATTAGCTTCGCCAATTCATATGTGACCCAGCACAGACTCTGGGTCCTTTAGAGGGATCTTCAAATTATATATATTTTTTAACCATGATATGAAAGTACAGGTTCATACTTTACATCATTTGTACAAATCGGGCGGATACTTTTCAATATATGTATTTTTATATTCGGTAACACTCTACTTCAGGGGAGCACAATAATAATGTGTGACCTTGGAATTATGAGGTTCTACGCTACAGTAGATTAGATTCGATTAGATTCAAATGAAATTTAATTCAAACAATATAATTAACTCTTTTCCTGACAGTTTTTTTTGTTTCTTTTTAACTGGCATTAGTCCACTACTGCACATTAACTCCCTTAGTGAAGGTTTATTGTTCTTTGTATACACTTATTAGGAGGTTATTAAGAGGTTCCTTTGTGGCTTATTTAGTTTAATACACATTTGAGGCTTCCACCTGTAAAGGTTGTTTTTTGTTTATTACATTTTTTCCCTTCTCCTTAATGTCTGCTTAGCAGTTTAGTGGTTATACGAATAACTTAGAGTCCCTATTATTTGCTAGTGACAAGGATTCAATGTCCCGGTGACATCACTGGTGGCCATATTCAAACTCATATATTCATATTCTCTCAACTCTCAATAACTGTCAAACTAAATGAATGTGTGCAAAACAGTTTAGAGTTTTTGGAATGCGAAATTGTGTGCAAAATTAGTCAGCATTGTTTTTTTGGTAACGAGGAACTACAGGACGTTAACAAATTGATTAACTGTGAATTACTCAAATCTCAGACCAGACGTCTCACTGCAGGGAACATGTTCTAGATCGTTACCAGTTACTGCTATCTCTCCCCGGAGTCACGTGGACGCCTCAATCAATCAACACCATCCAGACCAATATTAGTCATATGCCCTGGCCTGAACCAATATTTACCATCGCCTCAAAGTCCACTTGCTGGTCAACCAGGGCTTTGGAGATCTGTGCAGATTGCTGGAAATGAACATTGTCTACAGGAAAGAAAATCTATTTTTACTATGTGACCATGATCATGAAAGCTCATCCATTTGTTAAAACACTTCCATTAAGCCAGTAGAGTTCATTCACCAATGAATTGAATATGTAACCAGCCATGCTTTTTGTAGGACTACCAACTAGAGAGCATTTGTCTTATATATCTCAACAGCTGTGAAGGAAAAAAACAGGACCTTGACAAAGTTGAACAAAATAATTCCCAACGTGTGATCTTCACCTCCCCCCTAGGGATGGCAAAACTAACAAATGTACTATTCCATAGTCACTGGGAAATATTTGAATACTAATAGGCTGCTATCCTTGCTAACAGCTAACTCTAGCGGAGCAGGCGAACACAAAGCATTCATTCTATCCATACTAACTTCACTTCCCTCTATACTAACTTCCCTTCCCTCAATACTAACTTCCCTTCCCTCTATACTATCTTCACTTCCCTCTATACTATCTTCACTTTGCTCTATACTAACTTCACTTCCCTCTATACTAACTTCCCTTCCCTCTATACTATCTTCACTTCCCTCCATACTATCTTCACTTCCCTCTATACTAACTTCCCTTCCCTCTATACTATCTTCACTTCCCTCTATACTATCTTCAGTTCCCTATATACTAACTTCCCTTCCCTCTATACTATCTTCACTTCCCTCTATACTATCTTCAGTTCCCTCTATACTATCTTCACTTCCCTCTATACTATCTTCACTTCCCTCTATACTAACTTCCCTTCCCTCTATACTATCTTCACTTCCCTCTATACTATCTTCAGTTCCCTCTATACTATCTTCACTTCCCTCTTTACTATCTTCACTTCCCTCTATACTATCTTCACTTCCCTCTATACTATCTTCACTTCCCTCTATACTAACTTCACTTCCCTCTATACTAACTTCCCTTCCCTCTATACTATCTTCACTTCCCTCCATACTATCTTCACTTCCCTCTATACTAACTTCCCTTCCCTCTATACTATCTTCACTTTCCTCTATACTAACTTCCCTTCCCTCTATACTATCTTCACTTCCCTCTATACTAACTTCCCTTCCCTCTATACTATCTTCACTTCCCTCTATACTATCTTCAGTTCCCTCTATACTATCTTCACTTCCCTCTATACTATCTTCACTTCCCTCCATACTATCTTCACTTCCCTCTATACTATCTTCACTTCCCTCTATACTATCTTCACTTCCCTCTATACTATCTTCACTTCCTCTCATATTATCTTCACTTCCCTCTATACTATCTTCACTTCCTCTCATACTGTCTTCACTTCCCTCTATACTAGCTTCACTTCCCTCCATTCTATCTTCACTTCCCTCTATACTATCTTCACTTCCCTCTATACTATCTTCACTTCCCTCTATACTATCTTCACTTCCCTCTATACTATCTTCACTTCCTCTCATTCTATCTTCACTTCCCTCTATACTATCTTCACTTCCCTCCATACTATCTTCACTTCCCTCTATACTATCTTCACTTCCCTCTATACTATCTTCACTTCCCTCTATACTATCTTCACTTCCTCTCATTCTATCTTCACTTCCCTCTATACTATCTTCACTTCCCTCCATACTATCTTCACTTCCTCTCATACTATATTCACTTCCCTCTATACTATCTTCATTTCCCTCTATACTATCTTCACTTCCCTCTATACTATCTTCTATACTATCTTCACTTCCCTCTATACTATCTTCACTTCCCTCTATACTATCTTCACTTCCCTCTATACTATCTTCACTTCCCTCCATACTATCTTCACTTGTGTAACTTTAATTAATGTGATCGCCGTGACCGAAACGTTGCATTTTTAAAGTTATGGCAAGTAACCGTGTGAGAGAATAATTTTGTTCAGCTTTGTTTGTCCTGCTTTATAGGACGACCACATTTTGAAGTATGATAAAATGTAAAAATGCATACCGTCAGCTAGTCCATGGACCAGTAGATAGTCTACTGATTTGAAATTCTTTGCTCTGCTTGTCACTGTGGAATTCTGGTGAATAAAACAAAATGTACTGTTAATAATTTTTTTTTATATACATGATGAAAGGATTCAAAAACTGAAATCTGGAAGCGGGAAATATTTACAACAATAAGGAGAAAAGGAGCTTCCTGTGTGTTTCAGAATAAAGGTTTTAATGAAGTTAAGTGGTTGAAACACGTATTCTGTGCCCAAGTTCATTCTTCGAAGATGTAAATTATTTGCTAAACTGTTACACGGTTACAGTTACAGTTACTTCAATTATTCTAAAGTCAGGAAGATCCTTTCCTTCTGTATTGATATCCATGATGAAATAATAGTTTAGTTATATTTCCGGGTTGCAGATTTTTCTTTTAGATCAAACATTTTTTTTCTCCTGGTTGCAGATTTGAAGTATAGATGTTTTTTTTGGAAAGTGTTTCTTATTGATCGTTAAGATAAGATATTCCTTTATTGATCCCCTTGGGGAAATGCAGGCATCATACTGTAGCAGCATGTGGGAGGGGGAAGGGGAGGTACAGGTATGGGCAGAATAATAGTAGAAAGACATAAATATAGGCAATCAAATTAGAACTGAATATAAAAATGAGAAAGGTAAGCAGTGTAAAAAATATAATTAACTCTGAATATAGAGATATGAGATAAATAAACAGTGTAAACAATATAATTAACTCTGAATATAGAGATATGAGAAAAATAAACAGCGTAAACAAAGGTTACCGCATAAGCGTCAGCATTCTCCGCGGGCGTACTCATGTAGCGTTCAGTGTACACTGCATCTGCAGAATAGAAAACAATTAAGTCGATCACAATTATGAGGTGGACAAAGATTGTGATTAGAGACTGAGTGATGCATTGTTTGAGTAATAACTAAGTACATAACATTTACATTTAGTCATTTAGCTGATCACTTTTATCCAAAGCGACTTACAAGTTCTATACAACAACTCAGCAGGAAGGGTACAACTCTGGCAGGTAAGGGTCAAACAGTGTTGACCTTGAGTGCTACAGTCTTGAGTGCATAGTAGTATAGAACATTAGCATAGTAGGTAGTAGTAATATAGACATATTAGAATGATAGGTAGTAGTATAAGTATAGTGGCATAGTAGTAAGGTACATAATAGTAAAAGACAGTAAGAAGGTTATTCTTTTTTATTACTTCTTTTTAATTTAAGATATTGTTGTTAGTTGACGGTGGGTTTCACATAAGATAAGATAAGAGACCAAATAAGATATTCCTTTATTGATCCCTTGGGGAAATTCAGGCATCATAGCAGCATGGGGGAGGGGGGTACAGGTACATGGTAATAGTAGAAGACATGATACAGGTCATACAATTATAGTACAGTAGAAAAGTTAAAATAGGCAGTGTAAACAATATAACAATTAACACTGAGTATGCGCATATGAACAAGTAGGCAGTGTAAATCAAGGTGTATGCCGTATCTGTTATATTTTCATTACAATAAATATATTTACAATAGACACTATAATCTAAATATATACTATGAGTAAGTAAGTATACAGTATACACAGGTGCAGTATGCATAAGGTGCGTATGGCATGATATACATTATATGTTGTCCGTTTAGGTGGGAGTCAGACACACATTCCTAGTAGTTGAATGTCTGGCAGCGGTCCCTGCCCACTGTTGTGGAGCCTGATGGCCGCTGGTATGAAGGACTGGCCGAAGTGGTTAGTTGAAACGTGGGTTTCACTCTCTTCACATGAGGAGTGAAGAGTGAGAGAAATAGCACTTTTAAACTGTTATGGATGAAGATAGAATAGGATGATGGTTGCACACCTACCATAATATTCCCACTTGGATACAGGGGCAACTGCTATCCCACACTTAAAGAGCCCAGTTCCAGCGCCCAAGGCCATGGAGGAAACATAGCCACCATACGACTGACAATCAAAGAACACAAGATTAATGAACACAAAAAAATCCCATCTGATTTAAAGGACCATATCGGTCTGTTTGACACGTGAGTTAAAAGTCACTCTTGCCTTGATAGAGGCTATTCTTTTTTTCATAATCTTTTACCGTTACTGAAAAATGTGGTAGTTATTTTCAGCCGATTCACCAACGCCATAGGCTTCAAGTATATCTGAAAAGGGAAGATAAATGTACCTCAGATGTTAGCATGACATTTTATTCTGTCATGGGGTTATGTGGTGTTTAAGACACATGTTATTCAGATGTGGTGACTGTCATGGGGTTATGTGGTGTTTAAGACACATTTTCAGATACAATGGAAGCCTATGGCAGTGGTGAATTTTCCAGTAACAGTAAAGATTATGTTTTTTTTATCGCAAGAACAATGGGTCTCATTCCCCAATATTTTCCAAAGAGTTCTCTTGGAAGACTTATCTTGGAACCGACAGAATCAATGACAAGTTCACTCTGAGTCCTCAACGCGCTGGGAACATGTCTTAATGACTCAAACTTGTCTCAGCTGAGATGCCGCAATGAGGAATTTCACCGCTCTGAAACATGAACGCGCGTTCCCGTCCGAAGCTCCTTATAAGGCAGCCAATACGGAAGTGTGCAGATGAAATTGCAAAAAGTCAATAGTTAGACACACCTGTCCAGCTCATTAGAATGCAACTGACGATGCAGCCGTGTGAAAATGGTTGCCGATAGGAAGCGCTTTGCAACCGATCAAAATGAGATTAGATTAATTGTATTGTCATCATATAGTAGAGCTTGTTAACCTGCGTGGTTATTATTATTAACCTTTGCTGATTAACCTGCGTGGTTATTATGTAGGGGGGATTACGAATGCATAATGCCACGGTATTAATATTACCTATGCGAGACATTAAAGATGGCGGCTTTGTGTTTTTCGAAAAATTTCTTCGGCGTAGGGAACGAGCATAGAGCGGCTGGTATTCACGAAGGAGAACGCTGGCCAATCAGAGAAACGTGGAAGTGCATGTTAGTTGCCTTAAGTGTTCACGCGGGCCGGCGCCTAGCCCCCTCCACTCCGTTTTCATGGGCGCTCATTTCTGCTCCGCCGTAATTGCGCATCTCACAGGGCAAAATGCAAATACGTATAAATAAATACGTACGTACAACATATCGCTGTCAAATACGATACCAGAGGGCGCTCGCTCGAGTGCCCGATGTAGTCACTATTGGCTGAGAGTGGCACGTGACATCGCGTCCCCAGACGTTGGGCTCTGGCTCTGCAGATATTATGCTATTCGAGGGGCTACTAGGAAATAGTAGTTGTCGGAAATTGATAATAATCACAAGATACTGTACATTCAGACAGTGTTGGATCTAACTAAATAGATTTATATGGACACTTTTATGGAAAGTTCAAGCCTGGAGTCTGGACCACAAAGCTTCTTGAAGGGTAGGCTATACTCTGTCTTAGCTGGTTTGACAACAAACAACAACACGCTATAATGGCTAGCTGGATGCAGTCTGGACAGTGGACATATACATCAACAGTCTGGGACAGTGGATATATACATCAACAGTCTGGGAAAGTGGATATACACTTTATCAAGCCCTCCTGGACCGCGTTTTTCAACTAAACAAAGTGAGTTGCGGTCTCTCTCTCTCTCTCTCTCTCTCTCTCTCTCTCTCTCTCTCTCTCTCTCTCTCTCTCTCTCTCTCTCTCTCTCTCTCTCTCTCTCTCTCTCTCTCTCTCTCTCTCTCTCTCAACATATACTACACATACTACTAGGTCTGATTGTGTAACGAATCGATTCCACATCGCGCTGTGTGTGAGTGAGAGAGAGAGAGAGAAAGAGAGAGAAGGAGAGATAGAGGGGGATACTAATTAATTCCGCCCCCCCCCCCGAGGAGGAATTCACCAGCCGCCACTGCACACACACACACACACACATGCGCATGCGCAGTACTGTATAGCCTACACGCGTAATGAATGAACGCAGTATAGGCTTATATTATTCTAATCATGACTTGTTTTATTAGGAGAGCAGCAAATATACTACACGTAGACGTAGTACAGTCCACCATGCAGTCCGCTGGTACGCCCGACTCTGGCAGCCTTATGTGTATACTGTACTTACTGTACGTAGGTAGGGCAGAGCATATAGTACCTACTAAATCCTAATGAAACAAGTAATTAGAATAATATAAGCCTATATACTGTTCATTCATTAGACACGTAGGCTATACTGGCGCACACAAGACTTATGGAATATTAATGCAGTCTATTTCCACGCGATTAGCTTTAGTTCTTATTTATTTATTTATCCACTGTCATTTCAGTGTTGGTGTATAGGCTATATAGTGTATTTCAATATAAGTTTAATTGATTAATGATATATTCGAAGGAATGCAGGTTTATAGCTATATCAAACAAAGGTCTGTCCCATTGTATACCAATCAATGGGATATATTGCATGTTGACCTGCATTCTTTCAAATGTATAATTAATCATTAAAACAGATATGTAACAAATAAGAAATACAAATTCCACAGAAGGCATTAAATAATTATTATTTTCAATCATTTCACAATAATTGCATAATTGTGTTTAAATATCTGAGTAATTAAAGTAATTGTACATTTGTCCAAAATAGCTGGTTCAGATATGGTTAATCCAGCTGCCCTGTGATCAGATGAATCCATATTATTTATTTTTCCGACATCAAATGCGTAATTTCTTATCGTACAAATATTGTCATATTTATTTTAATTATGATTAAGTAATTAATTCCAAGGAGGCCTGTAGCGTTGACATGAAGGAATCACTATGAGAACACAGTCTGTCAAGTTAATAAAATGTTCAATTAGTCAATCAATCATAAGTGTGCTCCTCAGCACTCTTAAATTCTGCTCTCAGCCACGGTCAAATCCGATCTCAGGAACATTTTGGGAATCGCTCTACTGATTGATTGAATTGATTGAAAAGTTTATTAACAGATTGCAGAATGGGTACAGTACAGTACAGCTCAATACATACAATTGTTAAGGGGATGCAGACCAGAGAAAGACTTGGGGGGGGGGGGGGGGGGGGGGGGGGGGGCGACGACACTGTACACTGTACATTGGAATACTGACAAAGCCATACTTGGTAATTTACTGTACAACTACTGGGTTAGGACATTTGTAGGGGCCAGTTTCGAATTGCAGTCTCCCATAGGTGTTCTTTGAGAGTGTTTTTGAAAGTGGGTAGTGATTCACATTCCTTTACAGCTTTGGGTAGGGCGTTCCACATTGATGTGGCATAATTGCGAAACGTGTTTAGTCCCTTGTTTGAGCCGATTCTGGGTTTAACATGATTTGTGGATAATGGTGATTGGTGTTGGTATGGGGGGTATGTGTTATGTGTGCTCACATGTGGGTGCAATGCATGTGAGCGTATGCACATATGAGTGTAGGTATGACATATGGTTACCCTTCCCCGTATTGGTGTTAGTTGCTGTGTGTGTGTGTGTGTGTGAGTCGGTATGTATGTAGTTTTGTGTATATGTATGCATGCCGGTATATACTACGACTATTATTATAATCTATGCTTTGAATGGTATTAGAGATCTATGTGAGCTATAGAGATTAGAGACATGTCTGGAGGGGAGGGTGCTGTTGATTGTTGTGTGTGTATGTATGTATGTATGTATGTATGTATGTATGTATGTATGTATGCGTAGTATCGTGTATATGTATGCATACCTGCATATACTATGACTATTATTATAATCTATTCTTTGAATTGTATTGGACATATACTTGAGTTACACAAATTAGCTATAGAGAAATTATTGGAGGGACTGTGCACCCGCATGCCGTCTACCATGCAGATATGGGCAACCTTTTGTCCCATAACTATAGCCACACTCACCACCTTGTGGCAGGGGTTACTTAATGATAACGATAGGTTATGACTATAACCAAGTTCTGTTAGTTAGGGGCGATGCTTGGCATCACACTGCACTATCTCGCGTACGTGCACGCGTACTGAATAAACCACAAATGTACCTCTAATACCAGTATTAGTCTGACCACACCCCTCATCAGCTTACCTTCATAAGCAGGTGTGTGGTCACCTGCTCTCCTCCTTCCCAAGCTTTCACCACAAGGTGAGGACAAGGGCTGCAGCGGCCGTCTGATGCCAAGCATCGCCCCTAACTAACAGAACTTGGTTATAGTCATAACCTATCGTTCTGTATCGTTAGTGGCTTAGCTTGGCATCACACTGCACAAGGGAGGCCAAGCGGAGCCACTGGCTGACAAATACACCCCGCTGACAGCCCCCCCACAACCATCAGAACAGGGAGGGCCGAGCCCCCCCGACCCCCCCTAATGGCGGGTAGCCCCCCTATTAGGGACGTCACGGGAGGGCGACGGACCCGACCGTGCGAAGAGGCACTCAAGCAACTCAACGCACAGGGTGAGCAGACCGTGGCTTGACCCCACGACTACACACACGCACAACCCGCATGCCACCCGGGAACGAACGGAGGAACAACCTCGTTACTGCCCCCAGAATCACGGGGTCAAGGGCAAACCCAACCCCGTGGCAAGGCCGTAGCAGCGGAGCACGAAGGAAGACCCAGACCCACCAAAAGGACTGGACTCCCTAGAATGGGGGCCCGGAGAAGTCCATGATGCCAGCATCAAGACCCCACCAGGTGGGCACGTAGTGCCCCGCCCCCCACATCGCCAGCGTATTCGGACAAAGGCCCCTCAGTTACTGCACCTGGTATTCCCAGGCGGAATCCCATCCAAGTACTAACCAGGCCAGAACCTGCTTAGCTTCCGAGATCGGACGAGATCGGGCGTGTTCAGGTCGGTATGGCCGTAAGCCGAGCGGGCCCCGTCCCCCCAATAGTACACCGCCTGGCACACTGACCCTGCAGAACAGGCAGTCAGCATGGCCGTAAGCACACAAAAAAGGTTAACCAACGGAAGCAGGCAGCGCACCGGGGAAAAACCAGGCAACAGGCTGTTAACCCTAGCCTGGAGACTGCGGACGAGACAGGCGCCAGAGGGGACAGCTGAACACAGCCGCCCCGGCGGAAGGAGCGTAAGCTGGCGGTGTTGCATGACCAAGCCTCCATTTAACAACCCCCACCCAGAGGGGTCGAGGCAGAGAAGGCTGACACGATTGGCAGACGTCATGAACGTGCAGGGGCACCCTCAAACGGTGAACCCGGGAGTTGACACTGCTCCAACACACCAGGGAATCAACCACCTCGGTGTTACCCAATGCGGTGGTTGTTCCTATAACCCCTCAAGAAAAAACTCCAAAACACACCTGCGGGTATACACCGGCTATACCGCAGTACAAGTGTTTCAGTTTCCAAAAAGGGTTAACCCAGGCCTACGGGTCGCAAACATCACTTCGGACCGGGCCTGGCGGTACGGGAAGCACAGGGTCACCAGAGGAGGTCAAAAAACCACCCCCACAGGCCCCTCTTCGCCATGCGTGAGAGAGGAGCGAAAAATAATGGAGAACCAGCCCCTAAGCACACCGTACCTGGTATTCCCCGGCGGTCTCCCAACCAAGTACTAACCAGGACCAACCTGTGTAGCGGCCGAGATCCGACGAGATCGAGCGCGTACAGAATGGCATGGCTGTAAGCCATGACGACAGTGCTGAGTAAAAACATACCCAACCAGGGTCTCCATAGCGCTTAACCCTGTGACACCCAGACCGACCTGGCATTTTTCCCCCTGAAAAAAGCCCAAGTCCCTCAGGGTACCAGAACAGCCGATCTGCATCCCCGGCGGACAACGGGTTCAACTGATCTGGACCAGCGTGACCAGAACCAGTCCCGTGCCCTAACCACGCCGACATGCCTACTCCAGGAGAAGGGCAGATATGCGTGTTGATCTTAACATGAAAAGAAGGCGCCACCCAGACGTTCGGACGAACCGCGCCTGGTGGCCCACCCCAAGGGCGTGAGACCCCACTACATATGTTCAGATCCATCCTGTCATCATCCCCCAGACATGAACGAGAATCCGTCGACAACCCACCCAGGTCATGGGATGTGGTCGTCGGAAGAGGAAAAACCCCCATCTCAGTTGCTTTATAAAAACGCTGTTTCAACCACAAGCAACCAAGGCGTGCCAGTCAATCGCCTGTTTACAGCGAGCTAGCACTATACGTGCGTCGGGACACACCCCCATCAATGAACAGGCTATTTAGACCTGTCATTGAATCCCCAAGGCGCCCAGGGGAACGACAAGAGGGGTGTGACACTCCCTAACTCCAACACTTCTGGAATAGAAAGAAGGAAGCATCAACAGTATGTATCCCAGTCTACACAGCCGGGGTAAAAAATGTTCACATTTTTACATCCCACCACCCTCCCATAGGAAAGAGACGGGGATCCCCAGAGAGACTTCCCACGCGAGCTGTACAGATTGAAAAGAATATATTGCACCTTGAGCCATGTAAAAAACTGGCTTTAGGGCCTCCGGGGAAGAGGCACTGAACCCATACACACTCAATAAACGAATTGAATCGAATATACATACAATAGAAAAGGACCCTTCTAGAGGGTCCACTCACTTTGACAATCTGAGGAGGAAGGCTCTGTACTCTGATGGAGGCTTCCTCACATGGAAGAAGGAGTCCGAACTCACAAAAGGCCTGAATAGGCGCTTGGTGAGGAGGAGCCCTGACCACCCCCCCTGAAAACAGATCCATCACATGGACCTGAACAGCACACGGAAGTCCTACCAACAGAGACGCGCACGGTGACGTACTCTATGGCGGGGGAATTCCTGCGGTGCACACGCCCAATATACCAGGCCGTGGGACCAGGAACTCCCTCCCCCCCCCCCCCCCCCCCCCCCCGTAACGTGCCGAACCGCCACGTGACGGGAACCTTGAAGGACAGGGGGTGTACCCCTGACCGACAGAACAATGGGGAGAGGAAAGGTTACCAGTTCACCCCTTTACGACCCCACACCCATGATACGACGTAACGACAAAAAGAGAATATGACACAGTCATAGTCAGCTCTATGAAGCGTTTCACAGCTCCACACAGCGCATGAGCTAACCTGCTATCTGATTTTTACTAAGGAAAAACACAGAATAGAGAGGGCTCTAAGAACCCCGGTCCAACATACACATGTGCTTCTGTGGCCAGTACAACCCAGTTGTAGGTCACATGACACACACAACCCATCATCACCTACAAAAAATGGCAAAAACACTCAACAGAGGAACGCCGTTTTTTTCACAATGAGAGAATACATCATTCTTGATTAGTATCGACCACAGGCCTTGCTAAGCACACATGACAGCAACCAAACCAATTTCCCTTTAGGAAATAAGTTTCTCCAGCAGATTTAGCACAACCTCAGCAATCAAGCTAAGAGTTACATCGTATCCCTACCACACAAAAGACACAATTAATGCACAACATGTCTGATAGGAGGTGATAAAGTCCCCAGGGAACCGGGGGGGAAAACACAATCCTCCTATTTTACCCTCAATACGGCCAGTTAAAACAGGAAAACCTGTTAATGTGTGAACACACTGTTCATTGTCATTACAGTCTGAGAAAGAACATTCTTTTACTCACTTGTCACCAAGCATAGCTTCATAGGTTAGTTGCCTTAGTAGTGAGTACACGGTACACATAAACACCATGATGTTTCTCACACAACAACCAGATCAATACATCACGATCTGCACGGAGAAGCTAACTGCCAGTGACAAAAACAGCTCACACATAACCCGCAGCGTATCCTAAATGCATTGCAACAACACACGTTTTGGGAAAAAACACCGTTATTCACAATACATTTAGCAAAGTAAAACCAGAAGACGTGTTATGAGGTCTGGTCAACCCCGTTCCTACCCGGAACGCAGATCAGCGAAGTGCAGTCACAAGACACCGTAGAACACAGCCGTCCTGTGTTGTTCGATCCGGGCAGCGTCGCCGCTCCAACCAGTCGCTACAGTCCTCTTTGTTGACGCAATCCCCGTCCAGGCTCAGGGCAGGGTCGACGAAACATCCCCTGTCAAGGATGACGTCGCGGTCAAGAGTGTAAAACATGTTAAAATCAAAGCACGTTCAACAGAATAGCATCAAGCTAACGGCGATCAGAAGCGAGCTCCCGGCGGCGCGCGAGAAGCTAAGCTACCCCGCGCCAGCCATGGCCATAGCAGCAAGCTAATGTTACCTAGCGACCACGACATGCTAGCCCCGCAGCTAACAGCTGACTGGCTAATAGTAGGCCTTAAGCAGGCCATGCAGCGATCCAGCAGGCTAACGCAGCAGTTAACAGCTGACTGGCTAACCGTAAGCTATGAACATGTAAACAATGACATAACACTCACCCAGACAGGCCGCCGTTCTGAACCTCTCCTCACTTTTTAAGAGAAAAGAGAAAACAAGACGTCAACACCGCTTCACAACGGTGACTTTACCACATCCGGCGGAATCAGCACAGTACCAACTGGCCTGTGTAGCTGACTTCGAACATGAATCTGCCGCTATCGCACATTACATGCACATATCCCCTCGTGAAGGAATACTCTCATTTGGATATGAAAGATGGGGCCTTAACACGGTGACAGAGAGAATCCACTCGTCCAGAACACACAGGGATCACCAGTGTCAATGGTCGCGGCCCACTAGTTAAAACTATAATGGTCTCCAGACCAAGGCCTTCTGTCGCCTAGGCGGCTAAACAAAGGACCCTAGCCTGGGGCCGGTTTCCATAAACTTTGTCAAGTAGCCCCCATAGCACTAACAGACAAGTGGAGCCCGCCAGCAAACACTACTCACCCAACCTGGAACGCACCGCTTCTCACAACAGCGGCATGTCCGACAGTTCAGCTGTGGCCTGACAGGTTTCACCCCAACAAACACAGCAAGGAACTGCAGTTGAGAAGCATGCAGCGGCGTGCTCCCAATACGAAAACCGGTGGAGGGTTTTTAGAATGATCATCATCTTCTAGACACTCCAGTACGAAGACAATATCGCCGTATTTTCTCGAAAAATAGTGAGAGAGAAAATAAAGATATGATGTCAACGTATCCTTGTTTCCCAAGCTGTTCCTAATCCAATTTCTTCCATCATGGTGTCAAGTGTGGGGATCTACCGAGGCACTTCTTCCTTGTGGTGAAAGCGAGAAGGAGGAGAGCAGGTGACCACACACCTGCTTATGAAGGTAAGCTGATGAGGGGTGTGGTCAGACTAATACTGGTATTAGAGGTACATTTGTGGTTTATTCAGTACGCGTGCACGTACGCGAGATAGTGCAGTGTGATGCCAAGCTAAGCCACTAACGATACAGAACCCCTCTTTCCACATAACCTTAATAATGTGGAATATCTCCTGTAACCGGTTAGAGGTTGCAGAAATTGGAAGTTCACTGTTGGGTGTTATGTTTGTGTTTTATGTTTGTGTTCTTGTACACAAAGTTTCAGTTATCTATGTTTTTTTTATTTTTATTTTTTTGGTTAAAGGTTTTGAATACATATATAAGAAAAGAGCCTCAAAAGCAGTGCAATGGGGACACTTAAATTAATCTCTCTCAATACAAATGGCCTAAATAACCCAATAAAAAGGAAGAGGATACTGCAAAAACTTAAGAAGGAAGGAGGAGAAATAATCTTCCTTCAGGAAACACACTTGACCAAAGTGGAACATGCAAAGTTGGAGAAATTAGCCTCAGCCCAAGTATTCTTCTCCTCTCACACATCAGCAAAAAGAGGAGTGGCAATCCTCATAAAAAATAACCTCACTTTTAATAAAGAAAAATGTATTAGAGATAAGGAAGGAAGATATGTTTTGGTTACGGGGGAAATAGAAGAACAACAAATAACTTTGATTAATGTCTACAATCCGCCTGGAAAAGGAGCAGATCTAATGAAAATAATCGTATCCTTGATAATGACAGAGGTGAAGGGAACACTCATAATGGGGGGAGACCTCAACTTGGTGATGAATCAGAAGGTAGACACCCAAAGTAGAATAAAACATAAATCGGAACAAGCGGCAGTGTTATTAAGAAAAACCCAAATAGAGTTGGGACTTTTGGATGTTTGGCGTTGTCTACATCCCCAAGGCAAGGCCTTCACCTTTTATTCCAATGCACATAAGGTCTATTCAAGACTAGATTACTTCTTTATGTTTAAAAATGAGATTTCAAAGGTCACAAAATGTGAAATATTACCTATAACTATAGCAGACCATGCACCAATCATAATGGAATTAAACTTGAAGATGGAACGAGGGGAAACGATTTGGAGGTTAAACAACTCCCTATTTGGCGACCAGGACTTCAAGGAGAAAATAAAACATAGCATGAAGTCTTACTTTGAGATCAATGACAATGGAGAAGTGACATCCACAATACTGTGGGAAGCTGCAAAAGCAACAATACGAGGAGAAATCATAGCATATTCATCCTGGAAAAAGAAGCAAAGAGATAGAGAAAAGATGGTACTGGAAAACAAAGTAAAAAAACTACAAGAAGAACATGAGAAAGGGAGGAACAAAGAAGTACAGATACAATTGAACGTAGCTAAAAAAGCATTGGAAACTATAGAAATACATGACATTGAAAAGAATCTCATGCTCTGTAGGCAAACATATTATGACAACAGCCCAAAAGCACTGAAAATATTAGCAGTTAAACTAAAGAAACAGAAAGAAAAAACTGCAATAGCCACTATTATGGATAACAACTCCACATATAAGAGGGGGAAATCGAAAATAGCATTATGTTTTAAGGATTATTATCAAAACCTCTACACAATAGGTGTGGACCCACAGAAAATTAAACAATACCTAGATATTTTAAACCTTCCCACAGTGTCCGTTAAACAAAATAATGAATTAGTACAACCAATAGTAGAGACAGAAATCCTAAAGGTCATCCAGAAGGGTAAACCGGGAAAAAGTCCTGGAAGTGATGGATTTACTTACGAATTCTACAGGGAGTTTAGATACCTAGTTACTCCCATCTTATGTAGAGTTTTTAATGAGATCCTACAAACAGGAAACTGGCCGGACACATGGAATTCTGCCATCATTACTGTTATACCTAAAGAAGGAAAATACCCGACAGACTGTGCATCGTATAGACCAATATCGCTCTTAAATGTAGATCAAAAATTATTCACATCAATTATAGCAACCAGACTCTCACATATACTACCTAATATAATTAACTTGGACCAAACAGGATTCGTTAAAGATCGTCTCCTAAGCGACAATGTGCGGCGTACTCTTAATATCATTGATTATGCAGTACAAACAAAGCAACAAATGCTGACATTGACATTAGATGCTAAAAAAGCCTTTGATCGGGTGTCATGGCCCTTCATATTTGGAGTATGTGAGAATTTTGGATTCCACCAAACTTTTATTAAATTGATTAAGGGAATATATAAAGAACCTAACGCAAGAGTAAGAGTGAATGGGACACTCTCTATGAAATTTATTTTAAAACGGGGGACAAGACAAGGGGACCCATTATCGCCCCAAATATTTGCCTTATGCATAGAACCCTTAGCCGAAAGCATAAGGAAAAATATGAGGATAAAAGGTCTCACAATAAAGGAAGATGAACATAAACTAGCACTGTACGCGGACGACATCATAGTGTATCTTACAGATATATATATTTCACTACCGGAGTTACTCGATGAAATTACAAACTATGGAGTTCTGTCTGGATATAAGCTTAATTTAAATAAAACTGAAGCTATGGAAGTAGTTGACCACTTGGAGAAAGACTTCAAAAAACAGTTTAACTTTAAATGGGACCGAAACAAAGTGAGATATCTGGGAATAACTATACCTAATAACCTAGACAATCTACATCAGTGTAATTATGGAAGTTTGGAGAACTCTGTAAAGGAAGATCTGAATAGGTGGAAAATTGTACCTCTCACTTTATTTGAAAAAATTTATATTATTAAAATGAACATCTTGCCACGTTTTCTATTTTTATTCCAAAACATGCCATTATACATAACACCTAAATGTTTCAACGTTTGGGAGGGGCTGCTGAGAAAATGTATATGGGATGAAAAGAAACCTAGAGTCAAACTCAAAATCTTGCAACAAAAAAAAGAAGGAGGGGGACTAGCATTACCAAATTTAATTAATTATTATTACGCAGCACAGGTAAAACCGATTCTAATATGGATGAAAAACGAGATGAGACCCAAATGGAAGTCAATTGAGTTGAATCTAGTGGAATCACTCAGCACATTGATCTTCTCCAGATATAAAAAAGCACAGATCAAAATACACAATCATTGATCTTCTCCAGATATAAAAAAGCACAGATCAAAATACACAATTACTCTATATATAACACATTTAAAATCTGGAGGGAAATATGTAAAATAAATAAAATTAAGGAACAAGAAATGATCTGCTTAAGACAAATAGCATGGGACCCAGATTTTTCTCCAAACAGTATTGACGGTTTTTTTAAGACATGGGAAGCTAAGGGCCTCATACGTTTCTATCAAATGTACAATGAAGGAGTGGATTCTTTTGAAAATGTAGCTAATGAATATGCCTGTCCTAGTAATCACTTTCACCGATACCTGCAAGTAAGAAGCTACTTAAGAGAAAAAGTCCAAATTAAAACTCTTGAAGATCTCCACCCCCTACTGAAATACATGATAAAGACTCAACAAAGCCATAACCTCAAAAATACAACTGGACAAATTTACAAAATGCTCCAAGAAAACAAAATTGAAGATTTAAGCTATATTAAAAATAAATGGGAGAAGGAACTGAAAACAAACATACCAGATAAGGAGTGTAATCAAAGCTTTAAAGATATCTTCCATTACATAAAATCACCCTTTTGGCAGGAGTATGCTTGGAAAATAAATATGAGGTACTTTAGAACACCATCGAGTATGTCCAAATACGCACAAAATGATCCCGGCTGCTGGAGGGAGTGTGGGGAGAAGAATGCTGACCATACACATATTTTCTTTACATGTAAAAAAATTCAAATCTACTGGTCAGATATTCTAGACATAATGGAACAGATGTTTAAGGAAGTGGGTATAGAAAAACATGATATACTCTTAGGAACACGCCCCAAAAACCTACAAAAAGAAGAACTATACCTTTTTTTTTATTTTGAGAGCTGCAGCACTTAAACAAATTACAAGAGCTTGGAAAAAACTTGAACCCCCGAAAGTAAACAAATGGTTAGAAACTGTAGAGGACATATATAGTATGGAAAAGGTAACCTACAAAATCAATAAGAATGAAAATATGCTGGGAAAAAGATGGGGTCTCTTTAAACTATGGAGGGGTACTAGTTGACAGACAGATCAGTCTTTAAGGAAGATTTTAAGTAACAGGAAACAGTGATGATCTACTGATCAATTGTTGGGGAACACCCCTTAGGCCTACAGCTACTGTATACCTACAATGAAAATTCAAGCCTTTTTACTTATTATTATTATTTTATTTAAATTTTTAGTTTTTTGGTTGGTTTCTTTTTTCTATTAATTTCTTATTTGTTTGCTGTTATTATTGTTGTTGTTGTTTGTTGTTTTTCTTGTGTGTGTGTGGGGACGGGTAGGGATGGATGTTGGATGTGTGCCGGTCCGGGATCTATGCTGGTGCTCGCCCCTTTGTTTGTGTTTTCGTCTCCTGTTTTTTGTATGGGTGATGGGTACAAAAAAAAAAAAAAAAAAAGATTTGGAATATGCGTATGTACATTTGTGTGGGTATGTACGTATGTAGGTATGGACAGGTGCAGTTGTGTATGTGTATGTGGGTACACTTACTATACCTAAATGTAAAATGTTTTTGTTTGACACAATAAAGTATAAAAAAAAAAAAACATGATTTGTGGAGCTCCCTCTGGTGTTGTGATCGTGGTATTCACTGACCTTTGGGAAGTATTTTGACATGTACATGGGTACCTTGGTCGCGTAGTGTATCTTGTAGACCAGGCCCATTGCAAGTTGCTGTACTCTGTCGTCTACTCTAAGCCATCCTAGGTTGTCAAAGTGGGCAGGGGTGAGGTGGGTTCTAGGAGTCAGGTCAAGCAGTAGTCTGACTAGCTTGTTTTGAGATGTTTGTAATTTGTTTTTTAGTGCCTTTGAGGTGCTTTGGTACCATGAGGTGCAAGCATAGTCGTAGTACCCTTGAATCAGTGCTCTTGCCAGAGTCTTCAGGGTATTCTTGTTTACCAGAGAGGAGATCCTCGTAGATGGGCTATGCTCCATTGGGAGCGATGGGCCTAAGTACTGTAAGTAAGTAAGAGAGGAGATCCGGTACAAGAATCGAGTTCGTTGGTTGACTTTTTTTATTACATTGGATGCCATTTTGTCACAGGAAAGATTAGCCTCTAAGATAGAACCCAGGTAGGTAATTTCATCTTTCCTTGTGACAATATTGTCACCCACTGTAACCGAGAAGCCGTCGGTCTTGCTGAGTTTGTTATTTGAACCGAAGAGAATGGACTCTGTTTTGCCCATGTGTAATGATAGTTTGTTGTCGGCGAGCCATATGCAGATTTTGCCTAGTTCCGAGCTGAGGGCATTTTCAACCTGTAACTTGTTCTTGTCAGAGACCAGCAGGGCTGAGTCGTCCGCAAACAGGAACAAGTTGCAGTCACAAGCTGACGACAGCTAATTTGCATAAATACTCGTGCTAATATGTCTTAAATGGGCAGAAATCTGCCTAAGAGGAAATTTTTTGTCGTAAATCCGTTGGGGAATGAGACCCATTGACTTGGAACCCGCATGTCAAAAACCAGAAATAGGTACAATAGATAAGAGACCAGACTTACCCAGCCCCATATGGCTATTCTCTCTTTGTCTATGAAGCCCATGTCAATGAATTGTCTAGAGGACAAACAACAACAGCAACAACAAAGCAATAAACATAAAACATTTTAAACTTTCATGTGCCACAAACAAACTAGATATTTATAAAAGAAAGATGAGATTTACCTTAATTATTTAAATGTCAACCCGTTCACGAGTACAACCTCACAAACAAGATCAGAATGTTCAGAACTGAACATTCTAATGATGGTTTTACATTTACATTTAGTCATTTAGCTGAACGCTTTTATCCAAAGTTAAGTTCTGTACAACAGGTCAGCAGGAAGGGCTTACTCTAGCAGGTAAGGGTCGGTAAGATTGTTCGTAAAACAGTGTTGACCTTGAGTGCTACAGTCTTGAGTGCATAGTAGTATTGTAGTATTAGCATGATAGGTAGTAGTATAGACATATTAGCATAGCAGGTAGTAGTATAGGCTAGGTAGATTACTTAGTAGCAAAGTGCATAATAGTATAGACATACTAGTGTAGTATGTAGTAATATAGATATATTAGCATAGGTAGTAGTATAGACATATTAGCATAGTAGGTAGTAATATAGACATATTAGCATAGTAGGTATTAATATAGACATATTAGCATAGTAGGTAGTAGTATAGGCTAGGTAGATTACTTAGTAGCAAAGTGAATAATAGTATAGACATACTAGCGTAGTATGTAGTAGGGCTGACCCCTATTAGTCGATTAGTCGACTAATCGGTCGAAAGGAGCCGTAGTCGACCAGCCAACCTCTTAGTCGAATATATATAAAAAATTAAAATTATAATATATATATATATTTTTTTATCATTCTTTCCAAAAGAAAAGAGGCCTAGAAACGTGGCTAACGCTAATGGCACGCATACCAGAAGCTAACTGCCTACGAAAACAGGCACAGAGGCACTGAAAGAGGATTTCACCCATCTAATGAACACACTAGACTAGACAAATATCAAGATGTATCCATCAGTGGACCAATTGCATGCTTTTGCAGAGGACAAGAAGCCTTCAGTCGACTCCTTCAGACATTAAGCACCCCCCACAGCCCAAATGGAATGATAAAAAAATATATATATATATATTAATTTTCTTTTTTTAAACATTATACTTTTTTTTTTTTTTTTTTTTTTGACCAATTTTGACTGACGGCAAATTTTGGCCAATCATAGTCGACCATCCAAATCCTTAGTCGGGGACAGCCCTAGTATGTATACAGTAATATAGGCACAGTAGGTTCCTTAGTAGCAGAGTGCATAATAGTAAAAGACAGTATGGAGGTTGATTTCATTTTTGTGACGATGGTGATGGTGTCACAATGGCTGCCGTCAGAGATAGAACTAGTACGACATGGACTCCGCTCATCCACGCAGTCGCCAAGAAACACACATGTTCACATGCATTTCACCAGAGGGGCAAGTAGAGGGTTGATTAGTCTACCCCGTGCAAAATCCAAAAGCATGAAAATAACTGTTATATATAGGGCTATCTGGGCATGGAAATGTCTTTCAAGTGGCATAAGCTAAATACAAGATATAGCTAGCTTTAAAAGTAAGTTGAGATCTCACTTACAACAGAGCCAATGAATATGAAAGTGATAATGTAGAGCCATGTGAAATTGTTGTTACCTTGATGTGTTCTGCTATCATTTGATTGTGTGTTTCTTTGGTCTGTGTGATGTTTTAATTGTGTCATGTTGTACCCCAGGAATACTAGTTGGCGTCTTTGCGTTAGCTAATGGTGATCCTTGTCAATAAACAATAAACAAACACATTTCATCTCCCGACATACTGTGGTCACAGGGGGGGGGGGGGGGGGGCGTCGGCGTTCAAGCTCTAAATGCACGTCACCTCACGGCCGTTATTTGATCTTCCACTTCGTACGTTCCCAGGCGTTGGTAGATGGAGTGCATTATTTCGTCACCTTGGTAACCACTCCCCCTCCCGTCGAAGCTGGCGACGATGACACCCTCCGTGCTGGCGAGGTAGGAGCCCCAGTTTAGCCTGAAGCGGAAGTCCGTCTTCTGGCTACAGGGGCCGCCGTACCTGCAGGGAGAGCGGCCGGCCATGTGGTCACAGTTCACCATATATTCAATGGTAAATGGTGCATTTATATATCTCTTTTATCCAAAGCTCTTTACAATTTGTTCCTTAAATTTTTACCCGTTCACTCACACATTCACACACCGACGGCGGAGGCAAACCATGCAAGGGGCCAACCTTGGGAGCAGTTAGGGGTTAAGTGTCTTGCTCAAGGACACTTCGACAAGCTGCCTGGGAGGAGCGGGAATCGAACCAGGAACCTTCTGATTACTACTCTACCTCCTGAGCCGCTGTCGTATTGTGTTGAGGTGAGGTACAGAGGCTTGGGCACGTTTTGAGGAAGTAGAATAACCCAAGTAGCCGGAACTATCATTGGTATTTGTTTATTTTTGGAATGGAATCTTGGAACCTATTCTACACGTTCAAATGACTGGTTGCTTCTTAACGCCCTCCGACTGATTCTGAAGCTTGAAGGTTCTTCCTTCTCTTGCTGCATTTAAAAGTATGATCTCTGTGTGTCGACTTGTAACTGTCTTAGCTGATTATTTCTTTTATTGTTTATTCTTATTTATTGTGTCTATATGTATGAAATTGCTGATAAACTGTGTCTTGTTTTGTAAGCTCATCATCATCACTGTAAATGAGGATAACCTCAGTGTCTCACGAGTTGAAATAAAGGTTTGTAATGAAATGAAATAATGATAAGCAGGGCCTTTGCCATCAGGGCCCCTCAGCTTTGGAATGACAGAGGAGTACGAGTATCATCTTTTACATTTTATGAAAAAGCTTTTTAATAATAATTATTCTACAATGTTTTCTTCTGGTTATTTTATTTCTTATCATGGTTTTATATTTGGATTTTTATTACTGCTTTTTGTCTTTGATTTATGATTTGTTACTGTATTTTCAAAGGTTTACTAATAATTGATTTAATTTTTGATGAGCTATACAGCTACTGTAACTGAGCAGTTCACCTTCTTGAAACAGCCCCCAGTAATAATAATAATAATACATTGGATTTATATAGCGCTTTTTCAAATGCTCAAAGGCGCTTTAACAAAACAAACGATACAATACAGTTTTAGTATAGATAAATAAAAAGGTGAGAGAGGAAGGAGTTCATGGGTTGAAAGCAAGGGTAAAAAGGTGGGTTTTGAGGGCTTGTTTGAATGATGAAAGAGTGTCTGCATGACGGATATGGTTGGGAAGGGCATTCCAGAGGGTGGGGGCAGCTGCAGCGAAGTACGCACTTTCTCTCAGGAGGTCACGTACTACTTACACATCAATGAGAAGAGGTTACTTTCTCTCAGGAGGTCATGTACTACTTACACATCAATGAGAAGAGGATACTTTTTAGATTTCTTGAAATTCGGGGGTAACATCATCTGATACCAAAGGTCTGTTGGGGAAAAGGATTATGACATGTTTTACGTGGTGACAAGACAAGACAAGACAAGACAAGACAAGACAAGACAAGACAAGACAAGACAAGACAAGACAAGACAAGACAAGACAAGACAAGACAAGACAAGACAAGATATGATATGATAATGGTACGATAAGATAACTTGGGGAAATGCAGGCGTCATAGTAGCATGGGGAATGGGAGGTACAGGTATGGGCAGGGTAATAGTAGAAAGACGTAAATATAGGCAATAAAATGTTATCAGAATATAAAAATATGAGAAAAGATAAACAGTGTGACCAATATAATTAACTCTGAATATACAAATATGAGAAAAATAAACAGTGTAAACAAAGGTGCAGATGAGGGTCTGTATGCCCTATCGGTTATATGATGTTAAAATAAATATAGGCAATAAAGATTTTTAATCTGAATATATACTATGAGTAAGAGTAAAAATAAACAGTATACACAAGGTGCATTATACACAAGGTGCAGTATACACACAAGGTACCCTAACTGGCACGATATATGTCATATGTTGTTGTGAGGGCTGTAGGTGTTTGGGTCACTAGCAAATAATAGGGACTCTTTAAGTTATTCGTATAACGAATAACCACTAAACTGCTAAGCAGACAAAAAAAAACCTTTACAGGTGGAAGCCTCAACATGAGTATTTAAGAAAATAAATCAAGTCCAAAAAATAGGACAACACTCAATAAAGAGGTAATATAGAAAAAACTAAATAAGCCATAACGGCACTTCCGAATAACGTCATAATAAATATTTTATACAAAGAACTTAAATAACAATAAACCTCCACTAAGGGAGTTTATGTGTAGTAGTGGATTAATGACGGTTCTAAAGAAACAAAAGAAAACTGTCATGAAAAGCAACACACTACAATAAAAGGCTCAGCTTCTAGAAAACAAAGTGCTAAATAAGCCAGTATCCTAAAACCAGAATGGCTACAGAGAAAGGCTAAATGTTGATTTAGAACAGCACTACACTTATAACAAGCCTGGCCAGAAGGATAGCCAACACAAAGGGGAATGAGAAAGCAGCTGACCCTGCGAGATTCCAACTTAAATAGCTGCATTGAATCAGGCGCAATCAAGCCCACACACCTGCCCTACCAAGGGGCGATTAACCACAGAGGCCAGTGATTGACAGCTGTCCATCACAGGAATACGAAACAAAGCAAAAACCATGACAGTCGTAGTCCGTGCAGGTTTTGGTGGTTAAGAGTCAGACACACTTAGTAGTCAGACATTCCTAAAATACATATGTTAGAACGTTTGTCTCACCGAACCCCGCGACCCTCAGGGTCCCGCGCCTCAGGGTGGGCATCTGGAACTCTGAGAGGATGTTCTCCAGATCTGTGTTGTCTTGCAGAACCTTGATCTCTGAAACAGACAGACGGCGCGGCCAGAAATCACGGCAACAAATGAACAATTATTCATTGTATCAATATGATATCAATATTGGTCGGTACAACTGATATCATGGATGTCAAAACGATGTTGTTTCAGCCTTTTATATAAGAAACAACTGGGAAACTCGCATCACTTGGCTTTAGTTTTTCTACAGTAACTGGCATTCAGGGGACGGGTTGGGTTTAGAGTGAAAGCCACTATATTACTATACTGTAGGGCTGTCCCCGACTAAGGATTTGGATAGTCGACTATGATTGGCCAAAATTAGCCGATAGTCGACTATAAAAAAAAAATTTGTATCATTCCATTTGGGATGTGGGGGGTGCTTAATGTCTGAAGGAGTCAACGGAAGGCTTCTTGTCCTCTGCAAAAGCATGCAATTGGTCCACTGATGGATACATCTTGATATTTGTCTTGTCTAGTGTGTTCATTAGATAATAATAAATAATAATAATAATAATAATAATAATAATAATAATAATAATAATAATAATAATAATAATAATAATAATAATAATAATAATAATAATAATAATAATAATAATAATAATAATAATAATAATAATAATAATAATAATAATAATAATAATAATAATAATAATAGATCAAATTTATATAGCGCCTTTCATAGAACCCAAGGTCGCTTCACAATCAGGACAAAAAATAGGGCTAGGGAAATAGGGGGGGGAAAGGGGATGAGGGAAGGTAAGGGATAATGGATAATGGACCTAATCTAATCTAAACTAATTGATGGGGAAAATCCTGATGGGTGAAATCCTCTTTCAGTGCCTCTGTGCCTGTTTTCTTAGGCAGTTAACCTCTGGTATGCATTCCATTAGCGTTAGCCACGCTTCTATGCCTCTTTTCTTTTGGAAAGAATGATAATTATTTTTAATTTTTTTAATTTTTTTTATAATTCAAATATACAGTGTGGTGTTATACAGCGTGGTTATACGGCGTGGTGTTATACGGCGTGGTGTTATACAGCGTGGTGTTATACAGCGTGGTGTTATACAGCGTGGTGTTATACAGTGTGGTTATACAGTGTGGTTATACAGTGTGTTCATGAATTGACAGAGGACTTTATTACAGTGTGAGTAAGATGCTAAGGTTGAGCTACATGATGAAACAACAAACAAACAAACAAACAGAAAAACATTTGTATACCTGAATCTTCTGAGCCCCTATTATCCCTGAGTGTAAAGAAAGGCAGCCCAGGTCCTGCAGAAACCAAAGATAGTGAATATAAGATAATCCTTTATTGATCCCCTTGGGGAAATTCAGGTGTCAAAGCAGCATGGGGGGGAATACAGGGTGGGGGTCACTGGGGGATGCATAGCTTCACAGTACAAATACAATATAGTAATATAAAAGATAATATATATATAGATAAGATCATTCTTTATTGTCTGTTGGCACAGAATGTGTTTTGTGTCAGAACACACAGACAACCATGTTACAGCAGACAGACAGGACATCAGAGAGACAACCATGTTACAGCAGACAGACATACAGACAGGACATCAGAGAGACAACCATGTTACAGCAGAGACAGACATACAGACAGGCCATCAGAGCGACAACCATGTTACAGCAGAGACAGACATACAGACACGACATCAGAGAGACAACCATGTACAGCAGAGACAGACATACAGACAAGACACCTCTAAAGAGATCCTTTCAAAGTTCACGCTTCAGCAGGACTTCAGTTTATTTAAATGTAAATCTTCAATTGTCTGTTGATTCATCGTTTAGATACAATGATTAATCAATAGAATAACCGTTGGATCACGAATCGATTACTTAAATGATGATTAGTAGCGGCTCTAGTTCATTCAGCTACAGACAGTATACAGGTTGATGTGATATGGACTGATTTTTAACTGCAAATACATGGGCTGTCTAAAACATTTCCAAACGGAACATCGTAGCAGCATGGGGGAGGGGGAGGGGAGGTGCAGCTGAGCTGCACCTCCCCTATGGGCAGGGTAATAGAAGACAGACATAAATATAGGCAATAACATTTGATCTGAATATAAACATAATGAGGACAATAAACAGTGTAAACAAAGGCACAGATGAGGGTCTGTAATGCCATATCGGTTATATTATACATTACAATAAATATAGACAATAATATATATATATATATATTTTTTTAACCCACGGTTCACATGTTGTTATCTTTGTGCATTAACGTTAGCTATGGACGGGCTAGTGCTCATGAAAATACGAGACGCGGTTTGGTGGAGCGGCAACTCACCATAACAGTCCATCCGATAGTACGAGGCGTCCCAGCTCAGGTAGGCTGAGTTGAACTGACACCTGTCCTCGTCCAGCGAGCAGGTGAGGCACCGGGGAGCGGGGGAGCCGCTTCCCACCGCCGTCCTGGAGAACAAACAAAACAAAGGCCTTGTGTCACTTTACATCATCGCCGCAGCGAAACGTTCACATCTTCACGCCATGTGTGTATTTATACATCAGAGGAGACGGTCTGTACTATACTTACTTATAAAGGTTTCTAGTTCCGGGTTTTCCTTTGTGCTCGTTGGCGACATAATATCTGTGGAGATTAAGTCTCAAGTCAAGTCAAATGTATTTATGAAGCACATTTCATACACGGAGGCGATCCAAAGTGCTGTACACAAAAAAGAAAAGAGAAACTAAAAAGAAGGCACAGTATAAAAAAATAATGATTCTCTGGAATTAAAAAAAGGATATAGGATATATACACCTTTTTATTTTATTATCTGTCTGTCCGTTAATGTCACACCGAAAACAAACAAAGCAAATTCCTTGTATGTGAAAACTACTTAGGAATAAAGGCATTTCTGATTCTGATTCTGAAAAGCAGTACATTCTCACAAATAGATTTTCAGTGCATTAAAATAAACAAAAGAAAAGAAAAAAGTGCAGTGAAGTGCAAAAAAGAGTGCAGTGGTGCATCTAAGTACCATTGTTCTACTCTATACTATAGGAGATGGCATGTAATGATGGATATTTGATATCCTCTGCTTACTAATTGATATTAAAAAGGAATATTTAATTGCTGTCCAAAATTATAATGATCAGGAGGTGATTTCTAAAGTTCAATATGATTGTTTATTACAAGTATGGATCCATACTAAAATACAAAAGACAATAGACAAAATATAGTTAGTTATATCGAGATTAAGTCCAAAAAGCTTAAAGGCAGAAGGAGCGAGTGAGATGAGGAAAGGAAGAGAGATAGTGAGAAGTGAAGACACAAGGCTCCTTATCTCCTTTAGTCATTTAGTCTCCTTACACAAAGAAAAGAGCGGGAACATGCAGTCATCACATTTAGATCAATCACATAAGTCAACAAGATGTTTAACATTCTTTGACATTTAAGATAAGATAGCAGGATGCAGATGTTCCTCAAGATAGCAGTCCTTGGTGCAATAAACTAAGTTGACCAGTTAAAGCCTCAGTCCGCTCTCAAACCAAGGCCTGGCCATTACTTTAGATGGGAACTCACTGACCTTTGACCTTCCTGTGAGGGAGGCCTGTTTACTGCCTAACATCACATCACAGACTAAGCTATGCAGAATACTAAATGCATGAAAAAAAGGCATGAACACAATGTATAAATGATTATGGATATAATATAAAAAACATATAATAATGATATTGTCAGATGTAAACGTGACTCAGGCTGCAGCTCTACTTACATGGCGTCTTTTGTTAGCTTGGAGATGTAGATAACTTCCCACTTTCCTGACGTGATCGGTGTTGCTTCCCCCTTTAAGAATGACAATGTGTGTATAATGGGCTTCATGTATTCATTATTATTTTCATATAATAATAATAATAATAATAATAATAATAATAATCATAATCATAATCATAATCATAATCATAATAATAATAATTATTATTATTATTATTATTATTATTATTATTATTATTATTATTATTATTATTATTATTATTATTATTATTATTATTATTATTATTATTATTATTATTATTATTATTATTATTATTATTATTATTATTATTATTATTATTATTATTATTATTATTATTATTATTATTATTATAATAATAAACTTTATTTGTATACGTGTAGCACCTTTCATACAAGAATTGCAGCCCAAAGTGCTTCACAGACAGGCATACATATAGACAGGCATAAATGAGCAGAGAATTGACAAGATAAAAGCAATGCATAAAGTGCAGACATAAAATTTGTATAAGATAGACAATAATCCTAAAATAGACAACATGCATTCATACGTTATCACAATTGACCTGCGCTACGATCAATCGATCGATAATATGCTATGAATTAACACGTTGTTAATACTGTATCCATTAGCTGTATGGTCTATGAATTAACAAGTTGTTAATACTGTATCTATTAGCTGTATGCTCTATGAATTAACAAGTTGTTAATACTGTATCATTGTATGCTCTATGAATTAACAAGTTGTTAATACTGTGTCCATTAGCTGTATGCTCTATGAATTAACAAGTTGTTAATACTGTATCATTGTATGCTCTATGAATTAACAAGTTGTTAATACTGTGTCCATTAGCTGTATGCTCGCCTCTATGAATTAACAAGTTGTTAATACTGTATCCATTAGCTGTATGGTCTAATTAACAAGTTGTTAATACTGTGTCCATTAGCTGTATGCTCTATGAAGTAACAAGTTGTTAATACTGTGTCCATTAGCTGTATGCTCTATGAATTAACAAGTTGTTAATACTGTGTCCATTAGCTGTATGCTCTATGAAGTAACATGTTGTTAATACTGTGTCAATTAGCTGTATATGCTCCATGTTGCTTCGACACCAGATGAGAAATGTCAAGATGCTTACATTCTGTATATGATGAATGTGCTTGTAGCCATGTGTGTCACTCATCACTTTGTAGAAGCTGAGTTTATCCTCAGCGAAGAACAGTGGAAGAGGAGAATACTGGAAACAAAAGACATCTTCAGTTATTTTAGTTTATCCACCTTCTTTGATTGATTGAAAAGTTTATTAACAGATTGCAGAATGGGTACAGTACAGTACAGCTCAATACATACAATTGTTAAGGGGATGCAGACCAGAGAAAGACTTTCGTCTTGTTTACATCAGGGTCCCCCATTTTCAATTCATCATATGACACACACGACATACAGATAGACAGTACTGCTACATCTATACATTTATGACATACCAGATTTGCAAATACAGTACTGTTTGTGATACTAAAAAAATCCAGAAAAAAGAGTGTATATACATTTGACATAGAAACTGTACATTGGAGGAGGTTGGGTAGGTGGGGGGTGGTTGGGTGGGGCTGTACATTGGAGGTGGGGGGGGGGGGTTGGGTAGGGACACACACACTGTACACTGTACATTGGAATACTGACATACATTTGACATAGAAACTGTACATTGGAGGAGGTTGGGTATAGGTGGGGTGGGGCTGTACATTGGAGGTGGGGGGGGGGTTGGGTAGGGGGGGGGACACACTGTACATTGGAATACTGACAAAGCCATACTTGGTCTTTACTGTACAACTGGGTTAGGACATTTGTAGGGGCCAGTTTTGAATTGCAGTCTCCCGTAGGAGTTCTTTGAGAGTGTTTTTGAAAGTGGGTAGTGATTCACATTCCTCTACAGCTTTGGGTAGGGCGTTCCACATTGATGTGGCATAATTGCGAAACGTGTTTAGTCCCTTGTTTGAGCCGAATCTGGGTTTAACATGATTTGTGGAGCTTCCTCTGGTGTTGTGATCGTGGTATTCACTGACCCTTGGGAAGTATTTTGACATGTACATGGGTACCTTGGTCGCGTAGTGTATCTTGTAGACCAGGCCCATTGCAAGTTGCTGTATTCTGTCGTCTACTCTAAGCCATCCTAGGTTGGCAAAGTGGGCAGGGGTGAGGTGGGTTCTAGGAGTCAGGTCAAGCAGTAGTCTGACTAGTTTGTTTTGTGATGTTTGTAATTTGGTTTTTAGTGCCTTTGAGGTGCTTTGGTACCATGAGGTGCAAGCATAGTCGTAGTACCCTTGAATGAGTGCTCCTGCCAGAGTCTTCAGGGTATTCTTGTTTACCAGAGAGGAGATCCGGTACAAGAATCGAGTTTGTTGGTTGACTTTTTTTATTACATTGGATGCCATTTTGTCACAGGAAAGATTAGCCTCTAGGATGGAACCCAGGTAGGTAATTTCATCTTTCCTTGTGACAATATTGTCACCCACTGTAACTGAGAAGCCGTCGGTCTTGCTGAGTTTGTTATTTGAACCGAAGCAACAATCAATGACGTCTCTGTTGGCCTCATTTGATTGATTTAACCTTTATTTAACCAGGCAGGTCAATTAAAAACAAATTCTTATTTGCAATGACAGCCTGGTGAGAAGACAAAAGGGCCTCTTGAAGGGTAACAGGGAAAGGGCCCAATTTGTTTTAAGAAATGTAAAACAAATGAGAAATGAAAGAATAAAAGATAAAGAAATGTATAAAATAAAATAGACGTTACATACATCACAGAGGTATGGGAAATAATTATGGATGTTCGATATTGGCTTTTTTACCGATACCGATATACCGATATTGTCCAACTCTTAATTTCCGATACCGATATCAACCGATATATGCAGGGTCCCCCCCCCCCCCCCCCCCCAAAAAACAGAATAATTTCAGGTAATTAACATTACATATCTCTTGTCGTGGAATTAACACAACATTATGCATACTTTTGACAATAAATAAAATCGGAATTTGTTCTCACTTGCTTGCCTGGGTAAATAAAGGTTAAATAAATGTTAAAAAAAAAAAAAAAAAAAAAAATTTTTACCGATATCGATAATTTCCGATATCACATTTTAATGCCAATATCGGTAGGCCGATAATATCGGACATCCCTAGAAATAATTAAAACACACATCAAACAAACAACAAGGTATTTAGTGGAACTTACATGTCCAACCCAGCCGGTTCTGCTTGTTTGTTCAAATTTCTATGAATAAAAGAAGCAAGACGTACTTTTACATGAACTGATCAGGATCAATTCACCTTCAGTTCAATTCATTCAGGAAGTGTATCCTCTTTCAAATTCAAATATTGAAAAACATTTGGCAAGAAAATGCTGTACTTTCCAACCTACTGATAAGTAAATGAGAACAATGCCCCATTTACATTTAGTTATTACATGCTATACTATGTTATTTGATACTATCTTGTCTAGCACAGTCTCTGGAGCGTAACAGTATGAAGCATTTTGTATGAAAGTATTCTGTACTTCTGTATGACAACTATTAAAGAAACTTGAAACTTGAAACTTGAGTTATTTAGCTGAAACGCTTTTATCCAAAGCGACTTACAAGTTCTGTACAACAAGCCAGCAGGAAGGGTATAACTCTGGCAGCTAAGGCTAAGTAAGATTCTTGGTCAAACAGTGAGTGCGACAGTCTTGAGTGCATATTAGTATAGACATACTAGCATAGTAGGTAGTAGTATAGACATACTAGCATAGTAGGTAGTAGTATAGACATACTGTGAGGATTCGCCTGTCCCTGGACCCCTTTTCCCTGTTCTCCTACTCTTCACCAGCCCCCACCCTTGCGAGAACTTTTCCCTGTCTCCTACTCTTCACCAGCCCCCACCCTTGGACATTCTTGTTCCTCTACCTTCACGCACCTGTTGGGAGTTTGCAATCAGCTCGGGAGAGTACTTAGGTTGCAGACTCCCCTCCAGTCCTTGTCGGGTCGTTCTGTGTTCTGGACTCTGTGTTCGTTCTGTATTCTGTACGTTACCATCACCTGCCGCGTCTCCGGCGTGAGACGACGTGCCAGCCATCACCACCTGTCGCCGTTTGCCTGGAGTGGGACACCGCCTTCGCTCTCTAATTCTCTACGGGAGGTTTCCAGTGTTCCCACTCCAGACGTCAAGCCGGCTTGCCATCGCTCCCGATTCCACGGGAGGAAGGCGTCTCTTCGTGATCCTCGTTCCTGGGGTGAGGCTCGCCGTCGCTCCCTATTATTCCACGGGAGGATGGCGTGTGCTCATCCCGTTCCCCTCGGACCCCGGCTCGTCGTCGCTCCCTATTATTCCACGGGAGGATGGCGTGTGCTCATCCCGTTCCCCTCGGACCCCGGCTCGTCGTCGCTCCCTATTATCCCACGGGAGGATGGCGTGTGCTCATCCCGTTCCCCTCGGACCCCGGCTCGTCGTCGCTCCCTATTATTCCACGGGAGGATGGCGTGTGCCGATCCCGTTTCCCCTCGGACCCAGGCTCGCCGTCGCTCCCTATTATTCCACGGGAGGATGGCGTGTGCCCATCCCGTTTCCCCTCGGACCCAGGCTCGCCGTTGCTCCCTAGTATTCCACGGGAGGATGGCGTGTGCCCATCCCGTTTCCCCTCGGACCCCCTTTGTTCTGCGCTGCCCGTCTGCAGCATCCGAGGATGAGGAGGAGGATTCCTTCCTGAGCAGCAGAGCCCTACTCGGTGTAGGGACGGGAGGAGGATCTCCGTGCCCGGCCTCCGCTGTCGTAACCCTGTCCTCATCCCTGTAAGTGGTCCTGGTCCTGACCCTTAGCCCTGACACTTAGCCCTGGCCCTTAGCCCTGGTCCTGGTCATGACCCTTAGCCCTGACACTTAGCCCTGACCCTTAGCCCTGGTCCCTTAGCCTGTTCGCCCGTTAAAGGCACAGTGCCGCAGTTTTCCTATTTCATGGACTCTTGTGTTTTTTGTGTTCTCCCTTAAAGGGACTGTGTTGCTTTTTGTTATTTAATAAATATTGCCCTGTTTTGGCTTACTCTAATACCTGTCTTGTGTTGTGCGATTGGGGTCAGTTTCAAACCATAACACATACTAGCATAGTAGGTAGTAGTATAGACATATTAACATAGTAGGTAGTAGTATAGACATACCAGCATAGTAGGTAGTAATATAGACATATTAGCATAGTAGGTAGTAGTATAGACATATTAGCATAGTAGGTAGTAATATAGACATATTAGCATAGTAGGTAGTAATATAGACATATTAGCATAACCTGTTTACGTTTAGATTTTATTATATCGACCCAAACCCTGTAAATCGGGATGTATTCTATTTGCAGTTTTTCTACCACACAGATGTAATATCATAATTCACTCAGTTGACATTCTGCCAGAGATCGTCCGGCGGCTGATGTCTAATAACAGATACCTGCGTCTCCTTCCAGCTGCTCCCATCAAAGTCATACAGCTGAACGAGCACATAGTTCTGCTTCCTCGTGAGCCATTGAACTGCAACGCGCTCGTCTGAGACCCACGTCACCGAGCTCAAGAAGTGATCACTGAGGAAAAACAAGGAACAACATGTCACGTGTAGACAGTAGACACTGTGATGACTGTGACCATGTTTTGACTATTTCATCTGCTTTCACTGTTTCACTATAAGGCTCTACATCATTTGCATTTGCATTTGCACCTTGCCTTAGTTTTGTACCTCATTGTCTGCATCTGTACCTCGTTGTCTGCATTTTTACTTCATTTTACTTAGATTGTACTTATAGGTTGTACTTTAGTTTGTATATTGTATTGTATAGTGTTATTCCTTTTTTACTTACTTTTTTACTGTATGAAGCACATTCTCAGGGGCTCATACAGAACCAAGCATTTCACTGTAATGTACATGTACCTTAAACGTGACAAATAAAAACAAACTTGAACTACAAATGCAAGCAAACTACAGGCTCCGCAACCCTGGGCATGGACTGCTGTCAGCAGCCGGAGAACTGACGCCGGCAGAACTACGGTATTAGGAATGTCTGACCGCTAGGAATTACAGGAATGAATGAGGCTTCCACCTGTAAAGGTTGTTTTTTGTTGTTTACTTTTCCCCTTCTCCTTAATGTCTGCATACTGTAGCAGTTTAGTGGTTATTCGTTATACGAATAACTTAAAGAGTCCCTATTATTTGCTAGCGACCAAAACACCCTGTCACAGTCCCTGCATCTCTCTCTCTCTCTCTCTCGACGTCTGTGGGCCGGTTACGTCAGTGATATAACCCCGCCTCAGATGTCGTGATGCTTAGCAGTTAGTTGTGTTATTCAAATCAAATCAAATCTAATCAAATGTATTTGTAAGGCCCGACAACACACGTTAATGTCCCCATGGGCCGGACACGTCTTATTTAAACAAGTCAAGAAGAAACATCACAATAAATCAAGAACAAAACAAAAACACCATAAAGTCCAAAAAAGATTTAATAAATGAATGCACTCGTATAGTTACTTAGTCTGTTGTTCTTTGACCGTGCCTAACCCTTTGTTGTCCTCCTTTCACCGCAGTCCAATACCTGGCTCTTCACCCTGATCTCTGGCTCTGGACAAACATGGTCTGACCTCCGCCTGCCTGACAACTCTCCTTGCCTTTTCCCGGAACGTATGAGGACCTGAACTCGTTTTGACTCCTGCCTAGCTGACTACCCTGTAACCCGTGTATCGAGTCGACCGCTGCCTGTCTGACTATCCTGTCCCGCACACGCCCCTGGACTGTACGAGATTCTCCCCCGTGTAAATCGACCTTTGACCTCTTATTAAATATACCCATATTGGGTTTTAACGAGACCTGTCTGCCTTTTCTCTTTGTCTGCATGTTGGGTTCAATATGCCAAGCCGTGACACACCTGCAGCCCTCACAACAACGTATGACGTATGTCGTGCGAGTTAGGGTACCTTTCTGTATACTGTTTACTTTCACTCTTACTCATAGTATATATTCAGATTCAAATTATTTATTGCCTATATTTATTGTAACATATAATATAACCGATAGGGCATCTGCACCTTTGTTTACACTGTTTATTTTTCTCATATTTTTATTTTCAGAGTTAATTATATTGTTTACACTGTTTATCTTTCTCATATTTTTATATTCAGATCAAATTGTATTGCCTATATTTGCTATGATGCACGAATTTCCCCAAGGGGATCAATAAAGGAATATCTTATCTTATCTTATTGTATCTCTTATCTTAACTCTTAGCCTGCGACAGCCCATATCAGGGACGTTTTTCGGACTTTTTGCAACCGGAACTTTGGCGACCCCTAGTGGCTCGGGTGTGCATATTTTGTAATACAATATATATATATCGAATTGAAGGCTTCTTTGTTGCCTGTCGATAGTGATAAGATCCGACAAAATCCGTTCAGCGGTTCTCGAGTTACATGCCGGTATTTGAGGCTTGTGCAAAGTACACGGTATTGCGCAAAATACCACTCCCGCATCAGGCTGCAGTAGTTCCGTCAATCTAGATCCGATCTCGAAAATGATTGTGGATCGTTGTAGCCAATGAGTGTGGCTTCCAATGATACCCCATGTAGGGATGTGTGAATCAGGGATCTACCCACCTCACCTCAAAACCAGCACCACCCCCCTCATGGACCCACATCAATTTGCCTACAGAACCAACAGGTCTGTGGATGACACAGTCAACACAGCCACTCACCACCTGCTGCAACACCTGGAAACCCGCAACTCATACGCCCGCATTCTGGTTATGGACTTCAGTTCCGCATTCAACACAATTATCCCAGCCAAACTCACCAATAAACTTCTGGACATGAACATCAACCCCTGCATCTGCCACTGGATCCACAGCTTCCTCTCCAACAGACAGCAGAAGGTCAAAATAAATAACATCACATCCCACCCTTTATATCTCAGCACAGGAGCCCCCCAAGGCTGCGTCCTTTCACCCTGGCTTTTCTCCCTATACACCAACCTGCTCATATCCCTCCACAACTCCGTAAAAATATATAAATATGCAGACGACACAACCCTTATAGGCCTCATCACAGACAATAACGAAACAGAATACCGTACACAAATCAACCACACACTCACCTGGTGCACAGACAATAACCTCCTTCTCAACTCATCAAAAACCCAAGAACTCATCATAGATTTCAGACGCCAGCCAAACCCCAAAACCCCCATATCCATCTCCGGCAAACCCATAATCACCACAGATTCCTTCAAATTTCTCGGCACTCACATAAGCAATAATCTCAAATGGAATACCAACACAGACCACATACACAAAAAAGCAAATCAAAGACTCTTCTTCCTCCGCCAGCTTAAGAAATACAGAGTCAATAAACATCTCTTGCTCCGTTTCTACCAGGCCATTATACAAAGCATCCTCACCTTCTCCATAACCGTTTGGTACAGCAATCTGGACACTCACTCAAAAAACAAACTACAAAGAATCATCAATAAATCCTCAAAAATAATCTGCACCCCCCTCCCTTCCCTCGAATCACTCCACCGCCAAATTACAATCAGGAGAGCCAGGAAAATCATCTCCGACCCCACTCACCCAGCACACCACATCTTCCAGCTGCTGCCCTCCGGGAGGCGCTACAGATCCCTGACCACCAAAACAACCCGGTTCAAAAACAGCTTCTTCCCCACTGCCATACGGACACTGAACTCCCTGTAGCACCCCCCCCCCCCTGCAGTACCCCCCGCAACCCCCCTTACCTCTGCTGACATGGACATGGACAAACTCACAAACTCTGAACTGTATCTATGTAATTGTGTTTTCTTTTATGTACGCTGTAAGTGATGTTATATGTTCTATGTTTTTGTGGTTTTATGTTTTTATGTTGGAACTGCTATGAAACCTGCACTGAAACTAAATTCCACCAGCCTGGCTGTGTGGTCATTAAATAAATTGAATTGAATTGGATTGAATAGGTGAACAACTAAATTCTTTAACAGGAAGCCAAATGAATTGAAGTTTATGAGAAAACTGAGTTTTTCTTTGTACACAGTTCTGAATGGATCTACCTCTGGACTACTAACTACTACAGAAAAACTTGAGTAACAAGTTTTTTTTTTACAACTCAAGTTCAGACCTATGTAACTCTATTACGTTAGCACTAGAAGTGAATTTTCCTCTGGAATCAGAAACTTCAGAATGTCATCTTTCAAAAGAGACCAGGCTCATGCATGGGCTATAAGTATAAAGTATGTTGTTTTGGTTTGCAAAAAAAGTATGCAGTCCTCAAAAACGAAAACTAAAATGGCCAGGAGACTCACTGCAGGTTAACAGGTTAACTCATCTCATCTCATTTCATCTCATCTCATTTCAGCTCATCTCATCTTATCTTATCTTATCTTATCTTATCTCATCTCATCCATCTTATCTTATCTTGTAAGTCAATGTTTTAATTCAAGAGTGCAGCGTCTATGAGTCACCAAAGTAACAAGGTGAGAAAACTGAATAATGCATATTTGGCCTGAAAGTGACAGGGATTTCTGTCCTCTGGGAAAATGTCCCTTAGACACCTGCCCTCTGCTGGTGGACCGAGGTAATGCAGACTGTCCTTAAAGGGAATATCTGCCTACCCATAACAAATAAAATTTAAGACGTTTTAAGACCTTTTTAATACCACTTGCAAAATGTTATACCAATTTCACAAGCATACTAGCAAAAAAAAACAGAACACATAGCAACACTGAACTGGCAGTTGCATAACGACTTTTCATATAGGCCTATTTAATATTCCTTCATCTACCGACAGCTGGGCTGCCCCCCCCCCCCCCCAAACATAATACCTGTGCAAATAAAATGTAAGACATTTTAATACATGTTAAGGCCTTAAATTGAGAATTATGAATGTAATACTTTTTAAGACTATTTAAAGGAACACGCCAACATTTTGGGAAATGTTAGCTTATCGTCTTCTCCAGAGAGAGTCAAGAAGATAGATACCAGTTTCCTCTCTGTGCGTTCACGTTAGCCTAGCTTAGCACAATGAATGGAAGTGGACAGTGCTGGTTAGCCTTCGGGAGAGGTGTTAGTTGGACAATGGCTAGGCTAACCGGCACTGTCTGCTTCCATTCATTGTGCTAAGCTAGGCTAACGTGCAGCCAGATAGCTGAATGCACAGAGAGGAAACTGGTATCTATCTTCTTGTCTCTCTCTGGAAAAGATGGTAAGCTAATTTCCCAAAATGTTGGCGTGTTCCTTTAATACCCCGCAGGTACCCTGCTACGTGTGTGGCAGACGTACTGTAGGGCCAGTATCTCCTAGTGTGGAAGGATATCTGGAGCCCAAGTAGGGAACTATATCTCCTGCTGAGCGACGTCAACCTTCAGCTCATCCATCAGACTGAAGTTATACCCCCTGTGGAGGATGTCAGCTCGGTTGAGGACCAATTTGTTCCTGACCCCCCCCCCCCCCCAAGTTGAGGAAAGCAGGCTGAGGAAAGCGAGGAGCAAGTCAGGTTACATTCTGTCTAGACTTAAAGGAACACGCCAACATTATGGGGAATGCACGTACCGTCTTCTGCAGAGTCAGACAAAAAGATAAATACCAGTTTCCTCTCTGTGCGTTCAGTAGCACAAATTAATGGAAGCGGATACGAAACAGCTAGCCTAGCTGTTGGGAGGGGGGGGGGGGAAACTCTCCCGGAGTTTTAAGCTAGGCTAGTGGTGCATATTCCACTTCCAGTCGTTTGTGCTAAGCTAGGCTAACTCGCAGCCGGAGAGAGCGCACAGAGAGGGAATCTTCTTTTTCTACTCTGACTCCGGAGAAGTCGGTAAGCGCATTTCCCAATAGAAACAATAGAAAAACAACATTAACAACACCTTTAATTTAAGTGATAGTGTACAGACCCTGCAGCAATGGAAGCCGGGGCCATCACTTGTGTCCGACTTGTTGGATTTGCTGTATCAACTACAAAGAGTTTCACCTTAGGAATAGTTGACCCAGCCTGGATGAAATACAAGAAGCATTCAACTTGTTTAAAATGGTTTAATAAGGTGCATAAGACTAAATTAAAACTGAAGAACTGAAGAAATGTGAAATACTAACAGCTGGTGAACTTGAGAACTGTTAGGACTCTCAATAATAAACACTGTTAGGACTGTCTGACTCTTAATAATAAACACTGTTCAGACTATTTGACTCTTAATAATAAACACTGTTAGGACTATCTGACTCTTAATAATAAACACTGTTAGGACTATCTGACTCTTAACTCATTGGACGCCAGACCTGATGATAGTCGGGTTAACTCGCCATCGCTTGAGCACCAATCACGAGTATAGTCGGGTTTTAATCGTTATTTATTTTATTAGCGATATCCATTCATTTTCATCCATCCAGCCTGATGTTATCGTTGGGAATGGGTCTGAGCTCGCAAAAGGGCAAATACCGCCCCCTACGCCTTCCGGCTGGTATTGCACTCCACTGGGAATGGTATCGTTTTTTTTTCTGGGATGATCCAAGCTGTGCGGGCGTGGTTTAAATAATCAGGCGAGGTAACCTGATTTCAATGATAGATCTGGTCTAAACAACATTGCATGCGTGCACGAGGAAGGATAATAATTATGATCTAGCGTTGATTTCAGGAAGATTCGATAATCAGCTGAAAAATTACAACGTGTTTTGTGTATTCCACTAAAGGGCTATTATCGCGTCGTTCTCTGGAATTACTAGAAATCACCAAAACTATACTCGTATTCAAAACGGTATAAAATGGAAATGTACTGATGAAAAAACAATCCGTTTAGTACATGTTGACTGCAAGCAACTCACTGATAATCTACGAGTGTATTAGACCCATAGCCATAATTTAAGATATATTTTAAGCACTCGAAAATCTCCCACTCCTCCCATTGATTAAAGCGGTGGCCATCTAGATCTATATCGGGCATATAGCTCCGGCGCTGAATGAGTTAATAATAAACACTATTAGGACTATCTGACTCTTAATAATAAACACTGTTAGGACTATCTGACTCTTACTAATATACACTGTTAGGACTGTCTGACTCTTAATAACAAACAGTGGACGGACTCTGGTGCAGTGTGTTACTACGGTTTGGACCATGTATACCATCATTACTATTACTACTGTCTGACTGAATCCTGTTCACTGCTACTACTACTGTTATCACTATCATCATTATTACTTTGCACTTTGTTCTATGTTCTATCATTACTACTACCTATCCTACCTGTACCCCCCTTCCCCACGCTGCTATGACACTTGAATTCCCTCAAGGGGATTAATAAAGGAACACTTGACTTGACTTTACATTTACATTATGACTTGATTTAATGCTAAATATAGTATATAATGTACTTGAAATACAGTGTGAATCACGTGACTGTAGGCCTACTGTTAGGGTGACCAGGTGTCCCCCTTTTGGTTGTACTGTCCCACCATTTGACCGAACGTCCCACATATTGAGAGGATGTCCCTCTTTTTGAAGCAAAAAAAAAAACATTGGTCTCGGTGAAGACCATGTTATTCTAATAAAAAAAATTACATTATCTATCTGTCCCACTTTGTCCCACCAAAATCTTCCTGCTTTTGGACTTTTTGCATCTGGTCACCCTACCTACTGTTCAGTATTTCACTTCACTTGTGTTCTGAAGTTTATCTATCATTGTTCTTATATACAGTACCATATGTACCACCTGTGTATACTTTACTTACTCATAGTATACATTTAGATTCTAGTGTTTATTGTAACCATATTTATTGTAATGTATAATATAACTGATAGGGCATACAGACCCTCATCTGCACCTTGATCACACTGCCTACTTGCTCATGTGCGTATATTCAGAGTTAATTATATTATTTACACTGTCTATTTTTACTTTCTACTGTACTATAATCTTATTACTTGTATTTATGTCTTTCTACTATTACCCTGCCGATACCTGTACCCCCCCCCCCCCTCCCCCATGCTGCTATGATGCCTGAATTTTCCCCGAGGGGATCAATAAAGGAATATCTGTAAGGGTTCACCTGTCCATGGACGTCCTCCACTCATGAATAATGCTCCTCACTCTGTACCTCCCCCTGCTGGACATTCACCTGAACTTCCCCTTATCTCCCTCATGCATACCCTCCTGGTGCACTGGTGTATCTTTAATGTCTACATGTCTCTCTGTGCCCTTCCCCTGCTACTTTGTCTCTTGCTCCCCTGTTAAATGTTATGTTCCTTGTTTATTAGTTCCTTGTGTGGTTGTATGGTTGTTATGTTACTCTGTCTAGTGTTCAGTATTTTCTTGTGTGTTTCCTTCCTGGTTGTCTCACCCCATGTGCGTCTCGTTTTGCTAATTGCCCTGCTGTCTCTCTAGTGTTAATTGTTCCCTCTATAACTGGTGTGTGTTCCCTACCCTTGTTGTGGGTTCATTGTTTCGGTTCATCGTTTGTTTTGGTTCCTTGTTTGATGTCCTCGTGTGTACTCTTGCTCTGTCATTTGTTCCTTGTCAGTAAGTCTAGTTTTCAGTTTGTTTTACCATCTTTGTTTTTCGTGTTTACAGTCGTTTTTGTCAGTGTTTGTTTGTAGATTAGTTTGTAAATTGTTTCCCTACCAGCACTGCTGTGGTTTTGTTTCTTGTTATTTAGTACTTTGCTCTCTGCCAGCCATTGTTGTGCTCTCCTTGTTTTTGCTCAGTAAAGCATTATACTTTTGACATTCACCCCTGGCTCCGTTTTCTCGCTATTGCCTATTGCCTCTTCTCCTCATCCTGTTCTGCATTTGGGTCCTCTGCCAACACTAATCCCTAACAATATCTTATCTTATGTACACGATATAGCACTGATATTAATGTGTCTCTGAATGAATGAATAAATGAATGAATGAATGATGTTTATTTTTTCGGTTTTGTTTACAGACAAATCAAACACACCCATGTGGACTTACAAAAGGAAAAGAAAAAAGAAAAATAAATCACAAATGTACATATTCAAGGCAATCTCACACACAAAATTCAAAATCAAAGGAATAGGCTGAAGCACATGCTTAAATCTCATCTCTCAATCCATACAGTGTAAACAGTCCATGTTTGGGAATATCTGAGCAGTCCCACCTTTGGATACGGAACAGCCACGGTTCTGGGGTACTGTCCAGACCCATACCAGGAGAACTCCACTCTCTGGACCTCGGTGTCGTTAAACTCCACGTAAGCCAAGAACTTTCCGTTTGTCGAGAACCAGATCGCTTCGTTTGACGAGAACACCTCCTCTGAAATTGATCAGGGAAAACGATTTTCAAACGGTTTCCTTGTGGAATTTCTGACCCTATCCACGCACGCACACACACACACACACACACACGCACACACACACACGACAGTGGGGGCGAGAGTGGCTCAGGAGGTAGAGCAGTCGTCTGGTAATCCGGAGAGTCCCGGTTTGATTCCCGCTCCTCCTGGGCAGCGTGTCGAAGTGTCCTTGAGCAAGACACTTAAAGGGGAACTCCACTTTTTTTGGAAATTAGCTTATTTAACATCTTCCCTGGAGTTAGACAAGAAGATGTATACCTTTTTTGTCTCTGTGCGTGCATTTTAGCTTTGGGAATAGACGCTCCGTTAGCATAGCTTAGCTTCATCACTGGAAGTGAGGCAGGACAGTAGCCTTACAGTGCCAATCAAAAGTTAGGGGGCTAATAACCCTTGCCATAATTTCAGTGCGCCCCCTAACTTTTGATTGCAAGGTCTGACATTGACCCCCTTTTCAGGAGTTGACCTAGAGCCCACCAAGGTCATGCATATCAAGTTTGGTCAATGTCAGACCTTGCAATACACTGTAAGGCACTGTAAGGCTACTGTCCTGCCTCACTTCCAGTGATGAAGCTAAGCTATGCTAACGGAGCGTCTATTCCCAAAGCTAAAATGCACGCACAGAGACAAAAAAGGTATGCATCTTCTTGTCTAACTCCAGGGAAGATGTTAAATAAGCTAATTTCCAAAAAAAGTGGAGTTCCCCTTTAACCCATAATTGCTCCTGATGAGCAGGTTGGCACCTTGCATGGTCGCCTCCGCCGTCAGTGTGTGAATGTGTGAGTGAATGGGTGAAATGTGAGGAACAAATTGTAAAGCGCTTTGGATAAAAGTGCTATATAAATGCAGCCATTTACACACACACACACACACACACACACACACACACACACACACACACACACACACACACACACACACACACACACACACACACACACACACACACACACACACACACACACACACACACACACACACACACACACACACACACACACACACACACACACACACACACACACACACACACACACACACACACACACACTTCCAGTAAAAGAGTGAATGTTACTCACCCTCATATACCCAGTCAGGGACTCCATTTTGGATCTCGTTCTCTTTTCCATTGTGGGTCACTTGTATTGGATCAGCGGTGACGCTGGCTTTCAAATAAATATTGAAATTCCAGATGTAGGCCTGCAGGAGAGAGACGCTCGGGTTACGCTCACATTCCATCCTCGCTCACTTCTGCTACCAAGCAAACTCTGAATTCTTGTTGTTGCAACAGTCTGACCTAAACATTTCCCGGGGGGCCGTTAAGCCCCACCGCATGTTGCTTTGCATACAGTAAGTATCTATCAAGGCAAACACGTATTATGTGTAGTATGTGGCCCGGGCAGAATCAGACACTTTGAGCGGTCTGTCGTTGGGAGCGCAAGTCACAAGCTTTTAACACTTTCACACAACATGATATCTTTTAAGACAAGATAAGATAAGATATGGTAAGATAAGATAAGAGAAAATCAATTAAGATAAGATAAGTTAAGATAAGACAAGGTAAGATAAGGTAAGGTGAGATAAGATAAGATCAAATAATATATTCATCATTTTTTACGCCCAATTGTGCTCTATAATGACAATACATTTTAATCTAATCTAATGTTATCTAAATGTATTTAGAATGTGTACTGTAGGTATACCGAGTATACTGGAATTTCACTATACAGAGTACAGTCAAGGTTAGGGTTAAGGGAAGGGATATGTTTATAAATAACTGTTTGGTGACAATTATGAGTTATGACAACAACAACCCCCCCCCCCCCCCACACACACACACACACACACACCCCTTCCATATCACAGCCAATGCCCTTCTGGGTGATGGGATCTAGACAGTACATTTCAATGGTCTGGACTCACAAGTGTGTTTCCTGTTGGTGCCCAGGAAAAGTATCGGATAACTTCTGGAAGGTTCAGAGCAGTAACAAATGTTCTGGAACAAGTACAGGAACATTAATCCTCAGTGAGAGATGGTGATATAATACATCAGTGCCTTATAGATGGACGTGTCTGTCCATCCATATAATAGTAATGTTGAAATAGGAATCCTATATCCTTAATATTGATTAGCCTTATAGTCAATATTTGAACACTGCAAACGAAACAAGCAATGATTAGTTAAAACGACATGTATAGCATCATAGCATATGGGGTACTTACGACTTCTCAAGGTCAAAGATGGTGTAGGAGGCTGTGTATGAATGTCTCCATTGCTGTGGATTATTAGAACACTTTGTTATTCATGTGTTGCTTGGGATCTTTCACGTAAGACCCCCCCCCCCCCATCAAAAATGGTAAATTGTAAGTACATACATGCTAAGTTTCACTAGCTAAAGTTTCATTGATATAAAAATGTGGGCATAATTTCCTCACCTTTGTGTAATTACTTTCAAAGCAGACGTATTTCTGGTCACCTGAGAGGATATAATCTGTGGCGTCCACTTGGGCCTGCAGTAGGGTGCAGAGTTCAAAGTTCAAATACATCAGAGATGGAGTAAATACAAATGATCAACAGTGATACAATTTTCAATATGATTTATACTAATATGAAGGTATACTACTATAGCAGACAATAAAACATTATAGAATACGGTATGAGCAACTAAAGGCTCTCTGCAGTGGGCCTCATCAACAAGGCTCGGGACCCCCACTGACACCCCCCACTGTGTTACATTAACACACCCCTACTGGACTATATTATATATTTGTAGATACAATCAAAACTCTTCATACTTGTTCATACTTCACTGTTCATACTTTTGGCTAATTACTGCTCAATTGCACAGCCCTGCTAAATATTCCATCCCACTCTATTGTTATTTTTATTCTAATACGTGTATACTTGACCACATCGTGCACAATTGTACAGCCCTGGCATATTTGATTGTATAATTCTATTATATTCTATTGTGCTTCTATTCTAATTCAGTTTATATTCCATTTGATTTTATTCTACCATCCGTTAATGTCGCACCAAATAAACAAATCAAATCCCTTGTATGTGAAAACTACAGTATTTGGCAATAAAGACTTTTCTGGTTCCAATTCTGATGTGGTTTAAAACATGTCACTGTCGCCTCATGATGCCTGTAATTGAAAGTAACTAGGTTACTAAGTTGTCGTCACCCCTGCTGCTGCCACAACATAAGAATGACATGTTTTTTTTTTTTTAAATCATGCTTTATTGAAAGTGCATAATGTCATAAATCATGATTGGCTGCTCAGACAGGTCATCATGAGACGTCATCAGCCATCAGGCTATATAAGGTCGCAGTTGTCCACTGCTCAGGCACTCTAGGACAGTGGTTCCCAAACTGTGTTTGCCAAACCCTTTCACGGCAGGAATATCTTACAAAGGACGTGTTGCTCAGATACTCAGAGTCCTTCTGTGTCTCAACGTTGAAGTAGCGGACGTTTCCCTCTCCTGTTTTATGCAGGTATTCCTTATCTGCAGACGGAAGAGACAGAGGATTAACTCTTGTGAGAGGGGGGGGGGGGGGTGTATATGACGATTCACCACCAAATCATTAGATTAGATTAAAAATGTATTGTCATCACACAGCACAAGTACAACGAAAGTAAGTTCAGCATCCAACCAGAGTACACATGTAACAGTAAAGTGCAATAGTAATATACAATGTACATGTGGTTAAACTGGGTATAAAATATATAAATTAGTACTACTGAGTAATAGTGCTAATCAGATGTATGTACAGAGTTGTAGTATTAATATGCACAATGATACAGGTATAAAGACACTATGGTAAGTCATACTGGCCAGCAGCGTAACTAGTATAGTAAGGGATATGTAGAGATATAGATATAGTATTAATATGTACAGTGATACATGTATAAAGACACTATATAAATCATACTGGCCAGCAGCGTAAGAGTAGGTAAGGGATATGTAGGCCTACAGATATAGATATAGCATCTACAGATATGTAACAATGATTATTATGCAGGTATGTACAGACAGATGTGGATGGACAGTATTTAGTGGAGGACTGAAAGTAGTAGCGTACCTGATATCCACCGCAGATTATACGCCCTGTACCTGATGGTGTCATTGAAATAATCTGCCAGAGTAAAAGACCTTTTGGCACCTGAACCAGCTCCTGGAATAATAATCAGATTCAACTGTGTGATTTATGGCAAATTAGTAGCCAAAACATTATTCAATACAAAAAAACATCTTGCTATTGGCGCAAGTGTGAATGTTCTTCACATTCTGCAGCGTGGACGTGGATATGTCTTACAGTACAACAGTGTTGTAAAACAGATCCTACAGTCACATGGTGGCGCCCTTTGAATAACAGCTCGTACCGCAGACTGACTCACTTTAAACAGCTTCAAATACAACTTCGTTAAAGTAGAATTTATTTCAACACAATAATACTGTCACTCGTATCCCTACGACAATGATGAACAGGGTGGTCAAACCAAAGCCCCTAAACTCAATCGAACGGATAGATCAACTGGAATTAGGACTAATCAAATTAATTAAACGTCAACCAAAAATGTATTCTAAAATAACTTGACTATATAAGCCCATGACTTTGAAAGCGAATGTTTCAAGCCTGCAAAATGGAATTGGTAGAATTGATGATGAAAAGTTATCTTATATAAATCAACTTACTGTTTACATAAACTGTTACTGGGACAGTTATTAACGTGATGACGACAGCCGCCCCCACCAACCCCCAAAGCACCTTGCTGCCCTGCAGGTGAGACACGATTCAAAAACATCCTTACAAGCAATAATACAAGTCTATAGCTGCTATACCCTGCAGGTGAGACACGTTTCAATAACATCCTTACAAGCAATAATACAACAATCCCGCTCCTGCTCATCTGGTGCATTTCAGAAGAGATCACCTGCAGAAGTTATTTCGAGGTAAGTCATTTTATATTTAAATATCGTATTTTTCTTTGCTTTATTTATAAACTTTCGCTACAGTTAATGTGTGTTTATCCAGTTATATGTGTGTGAATGGGGGACCCTGATGTAAACAAACCAAAAAAAATTCTCTGGTCTGACTGCATCCCCTTAACAATTGTGTGTATTGAGCCGTACTGTATTGTACCCATTCTGCAATCTGTTAAATAAAGTTTTCATTCATTCATCCCCTGACAGCCAGGTGAGCTTTACTGACCATAACACGGATGGTCTGATCGACATCCAACGGCGAGTCATCCAGTTCTCAAGTTTCTTTTTTTTCTTTTACAATCCTTTAAAAAGTCGCCGACGAGTTGTTGAAGTTGACTTCATGGACAAAACGGCCTGATTTACAAACTCATACTGTACCACGAGAAGAACACAAAAAAAATAAAACATTTGCTATAATCGTCAGCCGACGGAAGAATACCGTGACTCCGTGCGACTGAGGTTGAAACTATAAGCAGGGCTTATAGTAATGCATTCGTCAAGAGTCCGAATCCCTGCAGTCGCGTCTCTCTTCTTGCTCCTCCAGTCTGCAGCCCGCAGGACTCAAGTCTCTGCCTTGTTTATTTAGGAAGTAGCTTTTCTCACTGGCCGCGGATCAAAAGTCAAACAAATCAGGACATGTTATTGTGCGGAGAAAATCACATCAGCAAACTTTTTATTCATTGTTTTGTCCCGAGTCGTCACATTTTCACCGCGGTGTAAACAAAGATTTATAATTGGTATAGTTGCATTTTTCACACCGCGGCAAAAGGCACTGTGTAGGTATAGTATAATAGTACATTTCATGAAATTGCATTCTGCTTAAAAGCGCTGTAATGTTTTTTTGTGTGTTAAAATTAGTGTTGAATATATCTACATTCCAACAGCCATCACTGAGAGTCTGGTCAGTAACATCATGGGTCTCTCAGTCCCTCCACTCTGCAGTAAACACAAAATACATTTTTCAAGAAATCTTGCCAAGCCAAATTTACTGCACTGGTAGTAATATTATTTGACTTGTTTCAACGACACATTTGCTTAAAGCTAGTTTTTACTTCTTATTTTTCTCTCTCCTGATTAGATAAAGTGGGAAGGGATACCAGGAAATGTATTCTGTTTAGATAGATAGTTAGATGTTACTGATAGGGTGACCAGATGCAAAAAGTCCAAAAGTGGGACAACAGTAAGATTTTGGTGGGACAACAGTAAGATTTTGGTGGGACAAAGTGGGACAGATAGATAATGTAAATTTTTTTAATTGAATAACAGAGTCTGGCAAAATGACAGGAGCTAGTTTCATACCACAGTCGGCTGACCTGTATGAATGGGAGTGTTGTACTGTGTGATAGACACTTGTTATCTCAGCTGCAGTGACCTTGTCCGTCTGGCTATCATTGTTTGGTTTAAAAAGAAACGTATCCATAGATCTGGATGTTTCTTTTTGGTAAACCACTTTCAAGTGAGACTCACGTCCACTGTGGCGCTTCAAGTCGTATTCTCCTCCATGCGCAATTGAAAAAGAACTATGACACAAAACACAGAAAGCCTGCTGCGGATTGCCTGCCATCTGCCTCACCCAGTCATGTGTCGTTTGCCAGTCTTGGTTGTAATTGCAGGTCCGTTTCTTTTTACTGCTTTCCATCTTGAACTAGTTCGCTTGTAATGTTGTTGTGTTTTTTTTGACCAATCAGATTTGCAATATGAAGTAGCGTCACAAGTTCAACTCTCACGAGCAGAGCAGTGCGCTAAATTACTATAACCAATCAGATCTGCGATATGAGGTAGCGTCACGACTCAGTCACGTCACAAGCAGGCAAGCAGCGCGCTAAAGTACTATAACCAATCAGAGCAATGTGTGTGGACAAGAGGCGGGTTGCTACGTTTACTGTCTGTAGCGAGGGGCTTTTAGACGCATGTTTTTTTGGCTTCGAAAAGAGGGACATCCTCTCAATATGAGGGACGTGGGACATTTGGTCAAATGGTGGGACAGTACAACCAAAAGGGGGACACCTGGTCACCCTAGTTACTGACCAGACACTATAATCAGTGATCGCTGATATGTGGCGGCGACAGTGGTTCAGGATCAGGAGGTAGAGCAGTCGTCTGGTAATCCAGAGGTTCCCGGTTCGATTCCCACTCCACCCAGCCAGCTTGTCGAAGTGTCCTTGAGCAACACTTAACCCCTAATTGCTCCCGGTGGGCAGGTTGGCACCTTGCATGGTCTCCTCTGCCATCAGTGTGTGAATGTGTGAGTGAATAGGTAAAATATGAGGAACAAATTGTAAAGCGCTTTGGATAAAAGCGCTATATAAATGCAGCCATTTACGGATGTCAGAATGTAGAAGAGCTATTATTTTAACATATAGACTACTTATTTCAACAAACCAAAAAATACCACTTACAGCACCTTAAATTAGAGGGAGCATGTCTATGTTCCCCGGGTCCTATGTTCCCCGGGTCCCATGTTCCCCGGTAGCGATAGATAGTCAGACCACCAGCCCTGATTCCAAACTCTAACCTTAACCAACTTCGAAAGAGTCGCCAAGCTTAACCAGTTCGAAACAAGGCGGACATTAATAATTAATAAAATAATAAAAATTAATACAATTTTCAATCAATCAATCGGGGAACATAGGACACGGGGAACATAGGGATGACCCCAAATTAGACATGCATGTAATCAAGCAGCAACGTAATAGTATAGATACGATGCAATGACAAAAAAACACTAGTACTAGAACCCCCCCCCCCCACCCCCATCTCTCCATAAAAACCCTCCACACTTTATTATATAACCCAGTGTCCATATACACACCATTTCAACCATTCACTATTATGCTAACGACACCACACTCAGATGTCTGTATATAAACAAGGATGCCTATTCTTATTAAGTGCTTCTATCATGGTTCCACAAGTGCAAAGCACTTTTCAGAGTGGGAACTGAAAGCCTTAACCCCAGTAGTGTAGCGCCAAGCCACTCCCTCCCCACCAGGCCCCTCCCTTCCCACCAAGCCACTCCCTCCCCACCAGGCCCCTCCCTCTCCACCAAGCCCCTCCTCCCCACCACGTGGAGACAGTTGATCACATTAAAAAAGTAATTATGACTAATTTGAACAGTTGTGTTGAATGGAAAAACCCTAGCATCTGTCTCTCTCTCTGTGTGTCTGTGTCTCTCCTCTGTGTGTGTGTGTGTCTGTGGTGGGGACTAAATAGAGCATGTGTGCTTCTGCTGACAGGTGGGCCTGAACAACAGCTATCAGGCAGCTCTCCAGGAGGTGTGAATACTTTACCAAAGGCAGTTGTCCTTCCGCGTTCGGTTTGCGCACCCTGATTGGCCTCTCAGCGCCCAATCGCGTTAGCCCTACGGAGGAATACTATCCTCGAGTTAACCTAATTTATACAAATGGAAGTATTGATTTAGCCGTAACGAATCATTAAAAAAAAATACTGTTAACTGGAATATGTTGTTTCTTTACACATATGTTGGATTATGTAATTGGTTTGTCATGACAAACCAATAAAAAATCGCGAATTAACCGGTGGTTATCCTATTATATTAACATAGCTACAACAACACACAGTAACGTTAATATAATTACATGCATCATTGTTTACAATGAACGGTGGGGCTAATCGAAAGGACTGGACACGGACAAGTTAAACAGCAATCAATCAATTTAATATAACAGGTAGTTCGAGCTGCATTTTCGTGCCTACAACCACACCATAGCCACAGGGATATATCCGGCTTTGACGACCTCTCTCTCTCCTGCCGATTAAATTCAGCAGCTCTTCCACCTCGAGTGCCTGTAGCTGCCTGCATTTGCACAAAGGCGTCCATCCCTGCTGCTAGCTAACGTTAAAACTAACCTAAAGTTAGTTGTTCACCAACAATCTACAGACACCAACAAACACAGAACCCCACCGTTCATTGTAAACAATGATGCATGTAATTATATTAACGTTACTGTGTGTTGTTGTAGCTATGTTAATATAATAGGATAACCACTGGTTAATTCGCAATTTTTTATTGGTTTGTCATGACAAACCAATTACATAATCCAACATATGTGTAAAGAAACAACATATTCCAGTTAACGGTATATATTTTTAATGATTCGATACGGCAAAATCAATACCTCCATTTGTATAAATTAGGTTAACTCGAGGATAGTATTCCTCCGTGCGGCGATAGTAGGGCTAACACGATTGGGCGCCGAGAGGCCAATCAGGGCGCGCAAACCGAACGCGGAAGGACAATTGCCTTGGGTTTGGGTAAAGTATTCACGCCTCCAGGAGACGTGAGGAGGAAAGAGAGGAGACACATGAGAGGACAGTCAGGAGACACATGAGAGGACAGACAGGAGACATGTGAGAGGACAGACAGGAGACATGTGAGAGGACAGACAGGAGACACGTGAGAGGACAGACAGGAGACATGTGAGAGGAGAACAGTCAGGAGACATGTGAGAGGACAGACAGGAGACACGTGAGAGGACAGACAGGAGACATGTGAGAGGAGAACAGTCAGGAGACATGTGAGAGGACAGACAGGAGACACGTGAGAGGACAGACAGGAGACATGTGAGAGGAGAACAGTCAGGAGACATGTGAGAGGACAGACAGGAGACACGTGAGATGACAGACAGGAGACATGTGAGAGGAGAACAGTCAGGAGACATGTGAGAGGACAGACAGGAGACATGTGAGAGGAGGACAGACAGGAGACATGTGAGAAGAGGACAGTCAGGAGACATGTGAGAGGACAGACAGGAGACATGTGAGAGGAGGACAGACAGGAGACATGTGAGAGGACATACAGGAGACATGTGAGAGGACAGACAGGAGACATGTGAGAGGACAGTCAGGAGACATGTGAGAGGACAGACAGGAGACATGTGAGAGGACAGTCAGGAGACATGTGAGAGGAGGACAGACAGGATACATGTGAGAGGACAGTCAGGAGACATGTGAGAGGACAGTCAAGAGACATGTGAGAGGACAGACAGGATACATGTGAGAGGAGGACAGTCAGGAGACATGTGAGAGGAGGACAGACAGGAGCCATGTGAGAGGACAGACAGGAGACATGTGTGAGGACAGACAGGAGACATGTGAGAGGACAGTCAGGAGACATGTGAGAGGACAGTCAGGAGACATGTGAGAGGACAGTCAGGAGACATGTGAGAGGAGGACAGTCAGGAGACATGTGAGAGGAGGACAGTCAGGAGACATGTGAGGGGAGGACAGACATGAGACACGTGAGAGGAGGACAGTCAGGAGACATGTGAGAGGACAGACAGGAGACATGTGAGAGGACAGACAGGAGACATGTGAGAGGACATACAGGAGACATGTGAGAGGACAGTCAGGAGACATGTGAGAGGACATACAGGAGACATGTGAGAGGACAGACAGGAGACATGTGAGAGGAGGACAGTCAGGAGACATGTGAGAGGAGGACAGTCAGGAGACATGTGAGAGGAGGACAGACATGAGACATGTGAGATGACATACAGGATACATGTGAGAGGACAGACAGGAGACATGTGAGAGGAGGACAGTCAGGAGACATGTGAGAGGACAGACAGGAGACATGTGAGAGGACAGACAGGAGACATGTGAGAGGACAGTCAGGAGACATGTGAGAGGACAGACAGGCGAAATGTGAGAGGACAGACAGGAGACATGTGAGAGGACAGACAGGCGAAATGTGAGAGGACAGACAGGAGACATGTGAGAGGAGGACAGTCAGGAGACATGTGATAGGAGGACAGTCAGGAGACATGTGAGAGGACAGACATGATACATGTGAGAGGAGGACAGTCAGGAGACATGTGAGAGGACAGTCAGGAGACATGTGAGAGGACAGACATGAGACAGGTGAGGAGGACAGACAGGACACATGTGAGAGGACAGTCAGGAGACATGTGAGAGGACAGACAGGAGACATGTGAGAGGACAGACAGGAGACATGTGAGAGGACAGACAGGAGACATGTGAGAGGACATACAGGAGACATGTGAGAGGACAGTCAGGAGACCTGTGAGAGGACATACAGGAGACATGTGAGAGGACAGACAGGAGACATGTGAGAGGAGGACAGTCAGGAGACATGTGAGAGGAGGACAGTCAGGAGACATGTGAGAGGAGGACAGACATGAGACATGTGAGATGACATACAGGATACATGTGAGAGGACAGACAGGAGACATGTGAGAGGAGGACAGTCAGGAGACATGTGAGAGGACAGACAGGAGACATGTGAGAGGACAGACAGGAGACATGTGAGAGGACAGTCAGGAGACATGTGAGAGGACAGACAGGCGAAATGTGAGAGGACAGACAGGAGACATGTGAGAGGACAGACAGGCGAAATGTGAGAGGACAGACAGGAGACATGTGAGAGGAGGACAGTCAGGAGACATGTGATAGGAGGACAGTCAGGAGACATGTGAGAGGACAGACATGATACATGTGAGAGGAGGACAGTCAGGAGACATGTGAGAGGACAGACATGAGACAGGTGAGGAGGACAGACAGGACACATGTGAGAGGACAGTCAGGAGACATGTGAGAGGACAGACAGGAGACATGTGAGAGGACAGACAGGAGACATGTGAGAGGACAGACATGAGACATGTGAGAGGACAGTCAGGAGACACGTGAGAGGAGGACAGACAGGAGACATGTGAGAGGACAGACAGGAGACATGTGAGAGGACAGTCAGGAGACATGTGAGAGGACATACAGGAGACAGGTGAGAGGACAGACAGGAGACATGTGAGAGGAGGACAGTCAGGAGACATGTGAGAGGACAGTCAGGAGACATGTGAGAGGACAGACAGGAGACATGTGAGAGGAGGACAGACAGGAGACATGTGAGAGGACAGTCAGGAGACATGTGAGGACAGTCAGGAGACATGTGAGAGGACAGACAGGAGACATGTGAGAGGAGGACAGTCAGGAGACATGTGAGAGGACAGTCAGGAGACATGTGAGAGGACAGTCAGGAGACATGTGAGAGGAGGACAGTCAGGAGACATGTGAGAGGACAGTCAGGAGACATGTGAGAGGAGGACAGTCAGGAGACATGTGAGAGGACAGTCAGGAGACACGTGAGGACAGACAGGAGACATGTGAGAGGAGGACAGACAGGAGACATGTGAGAGGAGGACAGTCAGGAGACATGTGAGAGGACAGACATGAGACATGTGAGAGGAGGACAGACAGGAGACATGTGAGAGGAGGACAGTCAGGAGACATGTGAGAGGACAGTCAGGAGACATGTGAGAGGACAGACAGGAGATATGTGAGAGGAGGACAGACAGGATACATGTGAGAGGACAGTCAGGAGACATGTGAGAGGAGGACAGACATGAGACACGTGAGAGGAGGACAGTCAGGAGACATGTGAGAGGACAGACAGGAGACATGTGAGAGGACAGACAGGAGACATGTGAGAGGAGGACAGACAGGATACATGTGAGAGGACAGTCAGGAGACATGTGAGAGGAGGACAGACATGAGACATGTGAGAGGAGCACAGTCAGGAGACATGTGAGAGGACAGACATGAGACACGTGAGAGGAGGACAGTCAGGATACATGTGAGAGGACAGTCAGGAGACATGTGAGATGACAGACAGGAGACATGTGAGAGGACAGACATGAGACATGTGAGAGGACAGACAGGAGACATGTGAGAGGAGGACAGTCAGGAGACATGTGAGAGGACAGACAGGAGACATGTGAGAGGAGGACATACAGGAGACACATGAGAGGACAGTCAGGAGACATGTGAGAGGAGGACAGACATGAGACATGTGAGAGGACAGTTAGGAGACATGTGAGAGGAGGACAGTCAGGAGACATGTGAGAGGAGGACAGACATTATACATGTGAGAGGAGGACAGGAGACATGTGAGAGGAGGACAGACAGGATACATGTGAGAGGACAGACAGGAGACATGTGAGAGGACAGACAGGAGACATGTTAGAGGACAGCCAGGAGACATGTGAGAGGAGGACAGACAGGAGACATGTGAGAGGACAGACAGGAGACATGTGAGAGGACAGACAGGAGACATGTGAGAGGAGGACAGACAGGAGACATGTGAGAGGAGGACAGTCAGGAGACATGTGAGAGGAGGACAGACAGGAGACATGTGAGAGGAGGACAGACAGGAGACATGTGAGAGGAGGACAGTCAGGAGACATGTGAGAGGACAGTCAGGAGACATGTGAGAGGAGGACAGTCAGGAGACATGTGAGAGGAGGACAGACATGAGACATGTGAGATGACATACAGGATACATGTGAGAGGACAGACAGGAGACATGTGAGAGGAGGACAGTCAGGAGACATGTGAGAGGACAGACAGGAGACATGTGAGAGGACAGACAGGAGACATGTGAGAGGACAGTCAGGAGACATGTGAGAGGACAGACAGGCGAAATGTGAGAGGACAGACAGGAGACATGTGAGAGGACAGACAGGCGAAATGTGAGAGGACAGACAGGAGACATGTGAGAGGAGGACAGTCAGGAGACATGTGATAGGAGGACAGTCAGGAGACATGTGAGAGGACAGACATGATACATGTGAGAGGAGGACAGTCAGGAGACATGTGAGAGGACAGACATGAGACAGGTGAGGAGGACAGACAGGACACATGTGAGAGGACAGTCAGGAGACATGTGAGAGGACAGACAGGAGACATGTGAGAGGACAGACAGGAGACATGTGAGAGGACAGACATGAGACATGTGAGAGGACAGTCAGGAGACACGTGAGAGGAGGACAGACAGGAGACATGTGAGAGGACAGACAGGAGACATGTGAGAGGACAGTCAGGAGACATGTGAGAGGACATACAGGAGACAGGTGAGAGGACAGACAGGAGACATGTGAGAGGAGGACAGTCAGGAGACATGTGAGAGGACAGTCAGGAGACATGTGAGAGGACAGACAGGAGACATGTGAGAGGAGGACAGACAGGAGACATGTGAGAGGACAGTCAGGAGACATGTGAGGACAGTCAGGAGACATGTGAGAGGACAGACAGGAGACATGTGAGAGGAGGACAGTCAGGAGACATGTGAGAGGACAGTCAGGAGACATGTGAGAGGACAGTCAGGAGACATGTGAGAGGAGGACAGTCAGGAGACATGTGAGAGGACAGTCAGGAGACATGTGAGAGGAGGACAGTCAGGAGACATGTGAGAGGACAGTCAGGAGACACGTGAGGACAGACAGGAGACATGTGAGAGGAGGACAGACAGGAGACATGTGAGAGGAGGACAGTCAGGAGACATGTGAGAGGACAGACATGAGACATGTGAGAGGAGGACAGACAGGAGACATGTGAGAGGAGGACAGTCAGGAGACATGTGAGAGGACAGTCAGGAGACATGTGAGAGGACAGACAGGAGATATGTGAGAGGAGGACAGACAGGATACATGTGAGAGGACAGTCAGGAGACATGTGAGAGGAGGACAGACATGAGACACGTGAGAGGAGGACAGTCAGGAGACATGTGAGAGGACAGACAGGAGACATGTGAGAGGACAGACAGGAGACATGTGAGAGGAGGACAGATAGGATACATGTGAGAGGACAGTCAGGAGACATGTGAGAGGAGGACAGACATGAGACACGTGAGAGGAGCACAGTCAGGAGACATGTGAGAGGACAGACATGAGACACGTGAGAGGAGGACAGTCAGGATACATGTGAGAGGACAGTCAGGAGACATGTGAGATGACAGACAGGAGACATGTGAGAGGACAGACATGAGACATGTGAGAGGACAGACAGGAGACATGTGAGAGGAGGACAGTCAGGAGACATGTGAGAGGACAGACAGGAGACATGTGAGAGGAGGACATACAGGAGACACATGAGAGGACAGTCAGGAGACATGTGAGAGGAGGACAGACATGAGACATGTGAGAGGACAGTTAGGAGACATGTGAGAGGAGGACAGTCAGGAGACATGTGAGAGGAGGACAGACATGATACATGTGAGAGGAGGACAGGAGACATGTGAGAGGAGGACAGACAGGATACATGTGAGAGGACAGACAGGAGACATGTGAGAGGACAGACAGGAGACATGTTAGAGGACAGCCAGGAGACATGTGAGAGGAGGACAGACAGGAGACATGTGAGAGGACAGACAGGAGACATGTGAGAGGACAGACAGGAGACATGTGAGAGGAGGACAGACAGGAGACATGTGAGAGGAGGACAGTCAGGAGACATGTGAGAGGAGGACAGACAGGAGACATGTGAGAGGAGGACAGACAGGAGACATGTGAGAGGAGGACAGTCAGGAGACATGTGAGAGGACAGACATGAGACATGTGAGAGGAGGACAGACAGGAGACATGTGAGAGGAGGACAGTCAGGAGACATGTGAGAGGACAGACAGGAGACATGTGAGAGGACAGACAGGAGACATGTGAGAGGAGGACAGACAGGATACATGTGAGAGGACAGTCAGGAGACATGTGAGAGGAGGACAGACATGAGACACGTGAGAGGAGGACAGTCAGGAGACATGTGAGAGGACAGACATGAGACACGTGAGAGGAGGACAGTCAGGATACATGTGAGAGGACAGTCAGGAGACATGTGAGATGACAGACAGGAGACATGTGAGAGGACAGACATGAGACATGTGAGAGGACAGACAGGAGACATGTGAGAGGAGGACAGTCAGGAGACATGTGAGAGGACAGACAGGAGACATGTGAGAGGAGGACATACAGGAGACACATGAGAGGACAGTCAGGAGACATGTGAGAGGAGGACAGACAGGAGACATGTGAGAGGACAGTTAGGAGACATGTGAGAGGAGGACAGTCAGGAGACATGTGAGAGGAGGACAGACAGGATACATGTGAGAGGAGGACAGGATACATGTGAGAGGAGGACAGTCAGGAGACATGTGAGAGGAGGACAGACAGGATACATGTGAGAGGACAGACAGGAGACATGTGAGAGGACAGACAGGAGACATGTTAGAGGACAGACAGGAGACATGTGAGAGGAGGACAGACAGGAGACATGTGAGAGGACAGACAGGAGACACATGAGAGGACAGACAGGAGACATGTGAGAGGACATACAGGAGACATGTGAGAGGAGGACAGACAGGAGACATGTGAGAGGAGGACAGTCAGGAGACATGTGAGAGGAGGACAGACAGGAGACATGTGAGAGGACAGACAGGATACATGTGAGAGGAGGACAGACAGGAGACATGTGAGAGGAGGACAGACAGGAGACATGTGAGAGGACAGACAGGAGACATGTGAGAGGACAGACATGAGACATGTGAGAGGACAGACAGGAGACATGTGAGAGGAGGACAGTCAGGAGACATGTGAGAGGACAGACAGGAGACATGTGAGAGGAGGACATACAGGAGACACATGAGAGGACAGTCAGGAGACATGTGAGAGGAGGACAGACAGGAGACATGTGAGAGGACAGTTAGGAGACATGTGAGAGGAGGACAGTCAGGAGACATGTGAGAGGAGGACAGACAGGATACATGTGAGAGGAGGACAGGATACATGTGAGAGGAGGACAGTCAGGAGACATGTGAGAGGAGGACAGACAGGATACATGTGAGAGGACAGACAGGAGACATGTGAGAGGACAGACAGGAGACATGTTAGAGGACAGACAGGAGACATGTGAGAGGAGGACAGACAGGAGACATGTGAGAGGACAGACAGGAGACACATGAGAGGACAGACAGGAGACATGTGAGAGGACATACAGGAGACATGTGAGAGGAGGACAGACAGGAGACATGTGAGAGGAGGACAGTCAGGAGACATGTGAGAGGAGGACAGACAGGAGACATGTGAGAGGACAGACAGGATACATGTGAGAGAAGGACAGACAGGAGACATGTGAGAGGAGGACAGACAGGAGACATGTGAGAGGACAGACAGGAGACATGTGAGATGACAGACATGAGACATGTGAGATGAGGACAGACAGGAGACATGTGAGAGGACAGTCAGGAGACATGTGAGAGCAGGACAGACAGGAGACATGTGAGAGGACAGTCAGGAGACATGTGAGAGGAGGACAGACATGAGACATGTGAGAGGACAGACAGGATACATGTGAGAGGACAGTCAGGAGACATGTGAGAGGACAGACAGGATACATGTGAGAGGACAGACAGGAGACATGTGAGAGGAGGACAGTCAGGATACATGTGAGGACAGTCAGGAGACATGTGAGAGGACAGACAGGAGACATGTGAGAGGACAGACAGGAGACATGTGAGGACAGTCAGGAGAAATGTGAGAGGACAGACAGGAGACATGTGAGAGGACAGACATGATACATGTGAGAGGACAGACAGGAGACACGTGAGAGGACAGTCAGGATACATGTGAGAGGACAGACAGGAGACATGTGAGGACAGTCAGGAGACATGTGAGAGGACAGACAGGCGACATGTGAGAGGACAGACAGGCGACATGTGAGAGGACAGACATGAGACATGTGAGGACAGACAGGAGACATGTGAGAGGACAGTCAGGAGACATGTGAGAGGACAGACATGATACACGTGAGAGGACAGACAGGAGACACATGATATGAGACACGTGAGGACAGTCAGGAGACATGTGAGGACAGTCAGGAGACACATGAGGACAGACACGAGACATGTGAGAGGACAGTCAGGAGACATGTGAGAGGAGGACAGACAGGAGACATGTGAGAGGACAGTCAGGAGACACATGAGAGGAGGACAGACAGGAGACATGTGAGAGGACAGACAGGAGACACATGAGAGGACAGCCAGGAGACATGTGAGAGGACAGACAAACATGTGAGAGGAGGACAGACAGGAGACATGTGAGAGGAGGACAGTCAGGAGACATGTGAGAGGAGGACAGACAGGAGACATGTGAGAGGACAGACAGGAGACATGTGAGAGGATGACAGACAGGAGACATGTGAGAGGACAGTCAGGAGACATGTGAGAGGAGGACAGACAGGAGACATGTGAGAGGACAGACAGGATACATGTGAGAGGAGGACAGACAGGAGACATGTGAGAGGAGGACAGACAGGATACATGTGAGAGGACAGACAGGAGACATGTGAGAGGACAGACAGGAGACATGTGAGGACAGACATGAGACATGTGAGAGGAGGACAGACAGGAGACATGTGAGAGGACAGTCAGGAGACATGTGAGAGCAGGACAGACAGGAGACATGTGAGAGGAGGACAGACATGAGACATGTGAGAGGACAGACATGAGACATGTGAGAGGACAGACAGGATACATGTGAGAGGACAGTCAGGAGACATGTGAGAGGACAGACAGGATACATGTGAGAGGAGGACAGTCAGGAGACATGTGAGAGGAGGACAGACAGGAGCCATGTGAGAGGACAGACAGGAGACATGTGTGAGGACAGACAGGAGACATGTGAGAGGACAGTCAGGAGACATGTGAGAGGACAGTCAGGAGACATGTGAGAGGACAGTCAGGAGACATGTGAGAGGAGGACAGTCAGGAGACATGTGAGAGGAGGACAGTCAGGAGACATGTGAGGGGAGGACAGACATGAGACACGTGAGAGGAGGACAGTCAGGAGACATGTGAGAGGACAGACAGGAGACATGTGAGAGGACAGACAGGAGACATGTGAGAGGACATACAGGAGACATGTGAGAGGACAGTCAGGAGACATGTGAGAGGACATACAGGAGACATGTGAGAGGACAGACAGGAGACATGTGAGAGGAGGACAGTCAGGAGACATGTGAGAGGAGGACAGTCAGGAGACATGTGAGAGGAGGACAGACATGAGACATGTGAGATGACATACAGGATACATGTGAGAGGACAGACAGGAGACATGTGAGAGGAGGACAGTCAGGAGACATGTGAGAGGACAGACAGGAGACATGTGAGAGGACAGACAGGAGACATGTGAGAGGACAGTCAGAAGACATGTGAGAGGACAGACAGGCGAAATGTGAGAGGACAGACAGGAGACATGTGAGAGGACAGACAGGCGAAATGTGAGATGACAGACAGGAGACATGTGATAGGAGGACAGTCAGGAGACATGTGAGAGGACAGACATGATACATGTGAGAGGAGGACAGTCAGGAGACATGTGAGAGGACAGTCAGGAGACATGTGAGAGGACAGACATGAGACAGGTGAGGAGGACAGACAGGACACATGTGAGAGGACAGTCAGGAGACATGTGAGAGGACAGACAGGAGACATGTGAGAGGACAGACAGGAGACATGTGAGAGGACAGACAGGAGACATGTGAGAGGACATACAGGAGACATGTGAGAGGACAGTCAGGAGACATGTGAGAGGACATACAGGAGACATGTGAGAGGACAGACAGGAGACATGTGAGAGGAGGACAGTCAGGAGACATGTGAGAGGAGGACAGTCAGGAGACATGTGAGAGGAGGACAGACATGAGACATGTGAGATGACATACAGGATACATGTGAGAGGACAGACAGGAGACATGTGAGAGGAGGACAGTCAGGAGACATGTGAGAGGACAGACAGGAGACATGTGAGAGGACAGACAGGAGACATGTGAGAGGACAGTCAGGAGACATGTGAGAGGACAGACAGGCGAAATGTGAGAGGACAGACAGGAGACATGTGAGAGGACAGACAGGCGAAATGTGAGAGGACAGACAGGAGACATGTGAGAGGAGGACAGTCAGGAGACATGTGAGAGGAGGACAGACAGGATACATGTGAGAGGACAGACAGGAGACATGTGAGAGGACAGACAGGAGACATGTTAGAGGACAGACAGGAGACATGTGAGAGGAGGACAGACAGGAGACATGTGAGAGGACAGACAGGAGACACATGAGAGGACAGACAGGAGACATGTGAGAGGACATACAGGAGACATGTGAGAGGAGGACAGACAGGAGACATGTGAGAGGAGGACAGTCAGGAGACATGTGAGAGGAGGACAGACAGGAGACATGTGAGAGGACAGACAGGATACATGTGAGAGGAGGACAGACAGGAGACATGTGAGAGGAGGACAGACAGGAGACATGTGAGAGGACAGACAGGAGACATGTGAGAGGACAGACATGAGACATGTGAGAGGACAGACAGGAGACATGTGAGAGGAGGACAGTCAGGAGACATGTGAGAGGACAGACAGGAGACATGTGAGAGGAGGACATACAGGAGACACATGAGAGGACAGTCAGGAGACATGTGAGAGGAGGACAGACAGGAGACATGTGAGAGGACAGTTAGGAGACATGTGAGAGGAGGACAGTCAGGAGACATGTGAGAGGAGGACAGACAGGATACATGTGAGAGGAGGACAGGATACATGTGAGAGGAGGACAGTCAGGAGACATGTGAGAGGAGGACAGACAGGATACATGTGAGAGGACAGACAGGAGACATGTGAGAGGACAGACAGGAGACATGTTAGAGGACAGACAGGAGACATGTGAGAGGAGGACAGACAGGAGACATGTGAGAGGACAGACAGGAGACACATGAGAGGACAGACAGGAGACATGTGAGAGGACATACAGGAGACATGTGAGAGGAGGACAGACAGGAGACATGTGAGAGGAGGACAGTCAGGAGACATGTGAGAGGAGGACAGACAGGAGACATGTGAGAGGACAGACAGGATACATGTGAGAGAAGGACAGACAGGAGACATGTGAGAGGAGGACAGACAGGAGACATGTGAGAGGACAGACAGGAGACATGTGAGATGACAGACATGATACATGTGAGATGAGGACAGACAGGAGACATGTGAGAGGACAGTCAGGAGACATGTGAGAGCAGGACAGACAGGAGACATGTGAGAGGACAGTCAGGAGACATGTGAGAGGAGGACAGACATGAGACATGTGAGAGGACAGACAGGATACATGTGAGAGGACAGTCAGGAGACATGTGAGAGGACAGACAGGATACATGTGAGAGGACAGACAGGAGACATGTGAGAGGAGGACAGTCAGGATACATGTGAGGACAGTCAGGAGACATGTGAGAGGACAGACAGGAGACATGTGAGAGGACAGACAGGAGACATGTGAGGACAGTCAGGAGAAATGTGAGAGGACAGACAGGAGACATGTGAGAGGACAGACATGATACATGTGAGAGGACAGACAGGAGACACGTGAGAGGACAGTCAGGATACATGTGAGAGGACAGACAGGAGACATGTGAGGACAGTCAGGAGACATGTGAGAGGACAGACAGGCGACATGTGAGAGGACAGACAGGCGACATGTGAGAGGACAGACATGAGACATGTGAGGACAGACAGGAGACATGTGAGAGGACAGTCAGGAGACATGTGAGAGGACAGACATGATACACGTGAGAGGACAGACAGGAGACACATGATATGAGACACGTGAGGACAGTCAGGAGACATGTGAGGACAGTCAGGAGACACATGAGGACAGACACGAGACATGTGAGAGGACAGTCAGGAGACATGTGAGAGGAGGACAGACAGGAGACATGTGAGAGGACAGTCAGGAGACACATGAGAGGAGGACAGACAGGAGACATGTGAGAGGACAGACAGGAGACACATGAGAGGACAGCCAGGAGACATGTGAGAGGACAGACAAACATGTGAGAGGAGGACAGACAGGAGACATGTGAGAGGAGGACAGTCAGGAGACATGTGAGAGGAGGACAGACAGGAGACATGTGAGAGGACAGACAGGAGACATGTGAGAGGATGACAGACAGGAGACATGTGAGAGGACAGTCAGGAGACATGTGAGAGGAGGACAGACAGGAGACATGTGAGAGGACAGACAGGATACATGTGAGAGGAGGACAGACAGGAGACATGTGAGAGGAGGACAGACAGGATACATGTGAGAGGACAGACAGGAGACATGTGAGAGGACAGACAGGAGACATGTGAGGACAGACATGAGACATGTGAGAGGAGGACAGACAGGAGACATGTGAGAGGACAGTCAGGAGACATGTGAGAGCAGGACAGACAGGAGACATGTGAGAGGAGGACAGACATGAGACATGTGAGAGGACAGACATGAGACATGTGAGAGGACAGACAGGATACATGTGAGAGGACAGTCAGGAGACATGTGAGAGGACAGACAGGATACATGTGAGAGGAGGACAGTCAGGAGACATGTGAGAGGAGGACAGACAGGAGCCATGTGAGAGGACAGACAGGAGACATGTGTGAGGACAGACAGGAGACATGTGAGAGGACAGTCAGGAGACATGTGAGAGGACAGTCAGGAGACATGTGAGAGGACAGTCAGGAGACATGTGAGAGGAGGACAGTCAGGAGACATGTGAGAGGAGGACAGTCAGGAGACATGTGAGGGGAGGACAGACATGAGACACGTGAGAGGAGGACAGTCAGGAGACATGTGAGAGGACAGACAGGAGACATGTGAGAGGACAGACAGGAGACATGTGAGAGGACATACAGGAGACATGTGAGAGGACAGTCAGGAGACATGTGAGAGGACATACAGGAGACATGTGAGAGGACAGACAGGAGACATGTGAGAGGAGGACAGTCAGGAGACATGTGAGAGGAGGACAGTCAGGAGACATGTGAGAGGAGGACAGACATGAGACATGTGAGATGACATACAGGATACATGTGAGAGGACAGACAGGAGACATGTGAGAGGAGGACAGTCAGGAGACATGTGAGAGGACAGACAGGAGACATGTGAGAGGACAGACAGGAGACATGTGAGAGGACAGTCAGAAGACATGTGAGAGGACAGACAGGCGAAATGTGAGAGGACAGACAGGAGACATGTGAGAGGACAGACAGGCGAAATGTGAGATGACAGACAGGAGACATGTGATAGGAGGACAGTCAGGAGACATGTGAGAGGACAGACATGATACATGTGAGAGGAGGACAGTCAGGAGACATGTGAGAGGACAGTCAGGAGACATGTGAGAGGACAGACATGAGACAGGTGAGGAGGACAGACAGGACACATGTGAGAGGACAGTCAGGAGACATGTGAGAGGACAGACAGGAGACATGTGAGAGGACAGACAGGAGACATGTGAGAGGACAGACAGGAGACATGTGAGAGGACATACAGGAGACATGTGAGAGGACAGTCAGGAGACATGTGAGAGGACATACAGGAGACATGTGAGAGGACAGACAGGAGACATGTGAGAGGAGGACAGTCAGGAGACATGTGAGAGGAGGACAGTCAGGAGACATGTGAGAGGAGGACAGACATGAGACATGTGAGATGACATACAGGATACATGTGAGAGGACAGACAGGAGACATGTGAGAGGAGGACAGTCAGGAGACATGTGAGAGGACAGACAGGAGACATGTGAGAGGACAGACAGGAGACATGTGAGAGGACAGTCAGGAGACATGTGAGAGGACAGACAGGCGAAATGTGAGAGGACAGACAGGAGACATGTGAGAGGACAGACAGGCGAAATGTGAGAGGACAGACAGGAGACATGTGAGAGGAGGACAGTCAGGAGACATGTGAGAGGAGGACAGACAGGATACATGTGAGAGGAGGACAGGATACATGTGAGAGGAGGACAGTCAGGAGACATGTGAGAGGAGGACAGACAGGATACATGTGAGAGGACAGACAGGAGACATGTGAGAGGACAGACAGGAGACATGTTAGAGGACAGACAGGAGACATGTGAGAGGAGGACAGACAGGAGACATGTGAGAGGACAGACAGGAGACACATGAGAGGACAGACAGGAGACATGTGAGAGGACATACAGGAGACATGTGAGAGGAGGACAGACAGGAGACATGTGAGAGGAGGACAGTCAGGAGACATGTGAGAGGAGGACAGACAGGAGACATGTGAGAGGACAGACAGGATACATGTGAGAGGAGGACAGACAGGAGACATGTGAGAGGAGGACAGACAGGAGACATGTGAGAGGACAGACAGGAGACATGTGAGAGGACAGACATGAGACATGTGAGAGGACAGACAGGAGACATGTGAGAGGAGGACAGTCAGGAGACATGTGAGAGGACAGACAGGAGACATGTGAGAGGAGGACATACAGGAGACACATGAGAGGACAGTCAGGAGACATGTGAGAGGAGGACAGACAGGAGACATGTGAGAGGACAGTTAGGAGACATGTGAGAGGAGGACAGTCAGGAGACATGTGAGAGGAGGACAGACAGGATACATGTGAGAGGAGGACAGGATACATGTGAGAGGAGGACAGTCAGGAGACATGTGAGAGGAGGACAGACAGGATACATGTGAGAGGACAGACAGGAGACATGTGAGAGGACAGACAGGAGACATGTTAGAGGACAGACAGGAGACATGTGAGAGGAGGACAGACAGGAGACATGTGAGAGGACAGACAGGAGACACATGAGAGGACAGACAGGAGACATGTGAGAGGACATACAGGAGACATGTGAGAGGAGGACAGACAGGAGACATGTGAGAGGAGGACAGTCAGGAGACATGTGAGAGGAGGACAGACAGGAGACATGTGAGAGGACAGACAGGATACATGTGAGAGGAGGACAGACAGGAGACATGTGAGAGGAGGACAGACAGGAGACATGTGAGAGGACAGACAGGAGACATGTGAGATGACAGACATGAGACATGTGAGAGGAGGACAGACAGGAGACATGTGAGAGGACAGTCAGGAGACATGTGAGAGCAGGACAGACAGGAGACATGTGAGAGGACAGTCAGGAGACATGTGAGAGGAGGACAGACATGAGACATGTGAGAGGACAGACAGGATACATGTGAGAGGACAGTCAGGAGACATGTGAGAGGACAGACAGGATACATGTGAGAGGACAGACAGGAGACATGTGAGAGGAGGACAGTCAGGATACATGTGAGGACAGTCAGGAGACATGTGAGAGGACAGACAGGAGACATGTGAGAGGACAGACAGGAGACATGTGAGGACAGTCAGGAGACATGTGAGAGGACAGACAGGAGACATGTGAGAGGACAGACATGATACATGTGAGAGGACAGACAGGAGACACGTGAGAGGACAGTCAGGATACATGTGAGAGGACAGACAGGAGACATGTGAGGACAGTCAGGAGACATGTGAGAGGACAGACAGGCGACATGTGAGAGGACAGACAGGCGACATGTGAGAGGACAGACATGAGACATGTGAGGACAGACAGGAGACATGTGAGAGGACAGTCAGGAGACATGTGAGAGGACAGACAGGATACACGTGAGAGGACAGACAGGAGACACATGATATGAGACACGTGAGGACAGTCAGGAGACATGTGAGGACAGTCAGGAGACACATGAGGACAGACACGAGACATGTGAGAGGACAGTCAGGAGACATGTGAGAGGAGGACAGACAGGAGACATGTGAGAGGACAGTCAGGAGACACATGAGAGGAGGACAGACAGGAGACATGTGAGAGGACAGACAGGAGACACATGAGAGGACAGCCAGGAGACATGTGAGAGGACAGACAAACATGTGAGAGGAGGACAGACAGGAGACATGTGAGAGGAGGACAGTCAGGAGACATGTGAGAGGAGGACAGACAGGAGACATGTGAGAGGACAGACAGGAGACATGTGAGAGGATGACAGACAGGAGACATGTGAGAGGACAGTCAGGAGACATGTGAGAGGAGGACAGACAGGAGACATGTGAGAGGACAGACAGGATACATGTGAGAGGAGGACAGACAGGAGACATGTGAGAGGAGGACAGACAGGATACATGTGAGAGGACAGACAGGAGACATGTGAGAGGACAGACAGGAGACATGTGAGGACAGACATGAGACATGTGAGAGGAGGACAGACAGGAGACATGTGAGAGGACAGTCAGGAGACATGTGAGAGCAGGACAGACAGGAGACATGTGAGAGGAGGACAGACATGAGACATGTGAGAGGACAGACATGAGACATGTGAGAGGACAGACAGGATACATGTGAGAGGACAGTCAGGAGACATGTGAGAGGACAGACAGGATACATGTGAGAGGAGGACAGTCAGGAGACATGTGAGAGGAGGACAGACAGGAGCCATGTGAGAGGACAGACAGGAGACATGTGTGAGGACAGACAGGAGACATGTGAGAGGACAGTCAGGAGACATGTGAGAGGACAGTCAGGAGACATGTGAGAGGACAGTCAGGAGACATGTGAGAGGAGGACAGTCAGGAGACATGTGAGAGGAGGACAGTCAGGAGACATGTGAGGGGAGGACAGACATGAGACACGTGAGAGGAGGACAGTCAGGAGACATGTGAGAGGACAGACAGGAGACATGTGAGAGGACAGACAGGAGACATGTGAGAGGACATACAGGAGACATGTGAGAGGACAGACAGGAGACATGTGAGAGGAGGACAGTCAGGAGACATGTGAGAGGACAGACAGGAGACATGTGAGAGGACAGACAGGAGACATGTGAGAGGACAGTCAGGAGACATGTGAGAGGACAGACAGGCGAAATGTGAGAGGACAGACAGGAGACATGTGAGAGGACAGACAGGCGAAATGTGAGAGGACAGACAGGAGACATGTGAGAGGAGGACAGTCAGGAGACATGTGATAGGAGGACAGTCAGGAGACATGTGAGAGGACAGACATGATACATGTGAGAGGAGGACAGTCAGGAGACATGTGAGAGGACAGTCAGGAGACATGTGAGAGGACAGACATGAGACAGGTGAGGATGACAGACAGGACACATGTGAGAGGACAGTCAGGAGACATGTGAGAGGACAGACAGGAGACATGTGAGAGGACAGACAGGAGACATGTGAGAGGACAGACATGAGACATGTGAGAGGACAGTCAGGAGACACGTGAGAGGAGGACAGACAGGAGACATGTGAGAGGACAGACAGGAGACATGTGAGAGGACAGTCAGGAGACATGTGAGAGGACATACAGGAGACAGGTGAGAGGACAGACAGGAGACATGTGAGAGGAGGACAGTCAGGAGACATGTGAGAGGACAGTCAGGAGACATGTGAGAGGACAGACAGGAGACATGTGAGAGGAGGACAGACAGGAGACATGTGAGAGGACAGTCAGGAGACATGTGAGGACAGTCAGGAGACATGTGAGAGGACAGACAGGAGACATGTGAGAGGAGGACAGTCAGGAGACATGTGAGAGGACAGTCAGGAGACATGTGAGAGGACAGTCAGGAGACATGTGAGAGGAGGACAGTCAGGAGACATGTGAGAGGACAGTCAGGAGACATGTGAGAGGAGGACAGTCAGGAGACATGTGAGAGGACAGTCAGGAGACACGTGAGGACAGACAGGAGACATGTGAGAGGAGGACAGACAGGAGACATGTGAGAGGAGGACAGTCAGGAGACATGTGAGAGGACAGACATGAGACATGTGAGAGGAGGACAGACAGGAGACATGTGAGAGGAGGACAGTCAGGAGACATGTGAGAGGACAGTCAGGAGACATGTGAGAGGACAGACAGGAGACATGTGAGAGGAGGACAGACAGGATACATGTGAGAGGACAGTCAGGAGACATGTGAGAGGAGGACAGACATGAGACACGTGAGAGGAGGACAGTCAGGAGACATGTGAGAGGACAGACAGGAGACATGTGAGAGGACAGACAGGAGACATGTGAGAGGAGGACAGACAGGATACATGTGAGAGGACAGTCAGGAGACATGTGAGAGGAGGACAGACACGAGACACGTGAGAGGAGGACAGTCAGGAGACATGTGAGAGGACAGACATGAGACACGTGAGAGGAGGACAGTCAGGATACATGTGAGAGGACAGTCAGGAGACATGTGAGATGACAGACAGGAGACATGTGAGAGGACAGACATGAGACATGTGAGAGGACAGACAGGAGACATGTGAGAGGAGGACAGTCAGGAGACATGTGAGAGGACAGACAGGAGACATGTGAGAGGAGGACATACAGGAGACACATGAGAGGACAGTCAGGAGACATGTGAGAGGAGGACAGACATGAGACATGTGAGAGGACAGTTAGGAGACATGTGAGAGGAGGACAGTCAGGAGACATGTGAGAGGAGGACAGACATGATACATGTGAGAGGAGGACAGGAGACATGTGAGAGGAGGACAGTCAGGAGACATGTGAGAGGAGGACAGACAGGATACATGTGAGAGGACAGACAGGAGACATGTGAGAGGACAGACAGGAGACATGTTAGAGGACAGACAGGAGACATGTGAGAGGAGGACAGACAGGAGACATGTGAGAGGACAGACAGGAGACATGTGAGAGGACAGACAGGAGACATGTGAGAGGAGGACAGACAGGAGACATGTGAGAGGAGGACAGTCAGGAGACATGTGAGAGGAGGACAGACAGGAGACATGTGAGAGGAGGACAGACAGGAGACATGTGAGAGGAGGACAGTCAGGAGACATGTGAGAGGACAGACATGAGACATGTGAGAGGAGGACAGACAGGAGACATGTGAGAGGAGGACAGTCAGGAGACATGTGAGAGGACAGACAGGAGACATGTGAGAGGACAGACAGGAGACATGTGAGAGGACAGTCAGGAGACATGTGAGAGGAGGACAGACATGAGACACGTGAGAGGAGGACAGTCAGGAGACATGTGAGAGGACAGACAGGAGACATGTGAGAGGAGGACATACAGGAGACACATGAGAGGACAGTCAGGAGACATGTGAGAGGAGGACAGACAGGAGACATGTGAGAGGACAGTTAGGAGACATGTGAGAGGAGGACAGTCAGGAGACATGTGAGAGGAGGACAGACAGGATACATGTGAGAGGAGGACAGGATACATGTGAGAGGAGGACAGTCAGGAGACATGTGAGAGGAGGACAGACAGGATACATGTGAGAGGACAGACAGGAGACATGTGAGAGGACAGACAGGAGACATGTGAGAGGAGGACAGACAGGAGACATGTGAGAGGACAGACAGGAGACACATGAGAGGACAGACAGGAGACATGTGAGAGGACATACAGGAGACATGTGAGAGGAGGACAGACAGGAGACATGTGAGAGGAGGACAGTCAGGAGACATGTGAGAGGAGGACAGACAGGAGACATGTGAGATGACAGACAGGATACATGTGAGAGGAGGACAGACAGGAGACATGTGAGAGGAGGACAGACAGGAGACATGTGAGAGGACAGACAGGAGACATGTGAGAGGACAGACATGAGACATGTGAGAGGAGGACAGACAGGAGACATGTGAGAGGACAGTCAGGAGACATGTGAGAGCAGGACAGACAGGAGACATGTGAGAGGACAGTCAGGAGACATGTGAGAGGAGGACAGACATGAGACATGTGAGAGGACAGACATGAAACATGTGAGAGGACAGACAGGATACATGTGAGAGGACAGTCAGGAGACATGTGAGAGGACAGACAGGATACATGTGAGAGGACAGACAGGAGACATGTGAGAGGAGGACAGTCAGGATACATGTGAGGACAGTCAGGAGACATGTGAGAGGACAGACAGGAGACATGTGAGAGGACAGACAGGAGACATGTGAGGACAGTCAGGAGACATGTGAGAGGACAGACAGGAGACATGTGAGAGGACAGACATGATACATGTGAGAGGACAGACAGGAGACACGTGAGAGGACAGTCAGGATACATGTGAGAGGAGAGACAGGAGACATGTGAGGACAGTCAGGAGACATGTGAGAGGACAGACAGGCGACATGTGAGAGGACAGACAGGCGACATGTGAGAGGACAGACATGAGACATGTGAGGACAGACAGGAGACATGTGAGAGGACAGTCAGGAGACATGTGAGAGGACAGACAGGATACACGTGAGAGGACAGACAGGAGACACATGATAGGAGACACGTGAGGACAGTCAGGAGACATGTGAGGACAGTCAGGAGACACATGAGGACAGACACGAGACATGTGAGAGGACAGTCAGGAGACATGTGAGAGGAGGACAGACATGAGACATGTGAGAGGACAGTCAGGAGACACATGAGAGGAGGACAGACAGGAGACATGTGAGAGGACAGACAGGAGACACATGAGAGGACAGCCAGGAGACATGTGAGAGGACAGACAAACATGTGAGAGGAGGACAGACAGGAGACATGTGAGAGGAGGACAGTCAGGAGACATGTGAGAGGAGGACAGACAGGAGACATGTGAGAGGACAGACAGGAGACATGTGAGAGGAGGACAGACAGGAGACATGTGAGAGGACAGTCAGGAGACATGTGAGAGGAGGACAGACAGGAGACATGTGAGAGGACAGACAGGATACATGTGAGAGGAGGACAGACAGGAGACATGTGAGAGGAGGACAGACAGGATACATGTGAGAGGACAGACAGGAGACATGTGAGAGGACAGACAAGAGACATGTGAGGACAGACATGAGACATGTGAGAGGAGGACAGACAGGAGACATGTGAGAGGACAGTCAGGAGACATGTGAGAGCAGGACAGACAGGAGACATGTGAGAGGAGGACAGACATGAGACATGTGAGAGGACAGACAGGATACATGTGAGAGGACAGTCAGGAGACATGTGAGAGGACAGTCAGGAGACATGTGAGAGGAGGACAGACATGAGACATGTGAGAGGACAGACATGAGACATGTAAGAGGACAGACAGGATACATGTGAGAGGACAGTCAGGAGACATGTGAGAGGACAGACAGGATACATGTGAGAGGACAGACAGGAGACATGTGAGAGGAGGACAGTCAGGATACATGTGAGGACAGTCAGGAGACATGTGAGAGGACAGACAGGAGACATGTGAGAGGACAGTCAGGAGACACATGAGAGGAGGACAGACAGGAGACATGTGAGAGGACAGACAGGAGACACATGAGAGGACAGCCAGGAGACATGTGAGAGGACAGACAAACATGTGAGAGGAGGACAGACAGGAGACATGTGAGAGGAGGACAGTCAGGAGACATGTGAGAGGAGGACAGACAGGAGACATGTGAGAGGACAGACAGGAGACATGTGAGAGGAGGACAGACAGGAGACATGTGATAGGACAGTCAGGAGACATGTGAGAGGAGGACAGACAGGAGACATGTGAGAGGAGGACAGACAGGAGACATGTGAGAGGAGGACAGACAGGAGACATGTGAGAGGAGGACAGTCAGGAGACATGTGAGAGGACAGACATGAGACATGTGAGAGGAGGACAGACAGGAGACATGTGAGAGGAGGACAGTCAGGAGACATGTGAGAGGACAGACAGGAGACATGTGAGAGGACAGACAGGAGACATGTGAGAGGAGGACAGACAGGATACATGTGAGAGGACAGTCAGGAGACATGTGAGAGGAGGACAGACATGAGACACGTGAGAGGAGGACAGTCAGGAGACATGTGAGAGGACAGGCATGAGACACGTGAGAGGAGGACAGTCAGGATACATGTGAGAGGACAGTCAGGAGACATGTGAGATGACAGACAGGAGACATGTGAGAGGACAGACATGAGACATGTGAGAGGACAGACAGGAGACATGTGAGAGGAGGACAGTCAGGAGACATGTGAGAGGACAGACAGGAGACATGTGAGAGGAGGACATACAGGAGACACATGAGAGGACAGTCAGGAGACATGTGAGAGGAGGACAGACAGGAGACATGTGAGAGGACAGTTAGGAGACATGTGAGAGGAGGACAGTCAGGAGACATGTGAGAGGAGGACAGACAGGATACATGTGAGAGGAGGACAGGATACATGTGAGAGGAGGACAGTCAGGAGACATGTGAGAGGAGGACAGACAGGATACATGTGAGAGGACAGACAGGAGACATGTGAGAGGACAGACAGGAGACATGTTAGAGGACAGACAGGAGACATGTGAGAGGAGGACAGACAGGAGACATGTGAGAGGACATACAGGAGACACATGAGAGGAGGACAGACAGGAGACATGTGAGAGGAGGACAGTCAGGAGACATGTGAGAGGAGGACAGACAGGAGACATGTGAGAGGACAGACAGGAGACATGTGAGAGGAGGACAGACAGGAGACATGTGAGAGGACAGACAGGAGACATGTGAGAGGACAGACATGAGACATGTGAGAGGAGGACAGACAGGAGACATGTGAGAGGACAGTCAGGAGACATGTGAGAGCAGGACAGACAGGAGACATGTGAGAGGACAGTCAGGAGACATGTGAGAGGAGGACAGACATGAGACATGTGAGAGGACAGACATGAGACATGTGAGAGGACAGACAGGATACATGTGAGAGGACAGTCAGGAGACATGTGAGAGGACAGACAGGATACATGTGAGAGGACAGACAGGAGACATGTGAGAGGAGGACAGTCAGGATACATGTGAGGACAGTCAGGAGACATGTGAGAGGACAGACAGGAGACATGTGAGAGGACAGACAGGAGACATGTGAGGACAGTCAGGAGACATGTGAGAGGACAGACAGGAGACATGTGAGAGGACAGACATGATACATGTGAGAGGACAGACAGGAGACACGTGAGAGGACAGTCAGGATACATGTGAGAGGACAGACAGGAGACATGTGAGGACAGTCAGGAGACATGTGAGAGGACAGACAGGCGACATGTGAGAGGACAGACAGGCGACATGTGAGAGGACAGACATGAGACATGTGAGGACAGACAGGAGACATGTGAGAGGACAGTCAGGAGACATGTGAGAGGACAGACAGGATACACGTGAGAGGACAGACAGGAGACACATGATAGGAGACACGTGAGGACAGTCAGGAGACATGTGAGGACAGTCAGGAGACACATGAGGACAGACACGAGACATGTGAGAGGACAGTCAGGAGACATGTGAGAGGAGGACAGACATGAGACATGTGAGAGGACAGTCAGGAGACACATGAGAGGAGGACAGACAGGAGACATGTGAGAGGACAGACAGGAGACACATGAGAGGACAGCCAGGAGACATGTGAGAGGACAGGCAAACATGTGAGAGGAGGACAGACAGGATACATGTGAGAGGAGGACAGTCAGGAGACATGTGAGAGGAGGACAGACAGGAGACATGTGAGAGGACAGACAGGAGACATGTGAGAGGAGGACAGACAGGAGACATGTGAGAGGACAGTCAGGAGACATGTGAGAGGAGGACAGACAGGAGACATGTGAGAGGACAGACAGGAGACATGTGAGAGGAGGACAGACAGGAGACATGTGAGAGGACAGTCAGGAGACATGTGAGAGGAGGACAGACAGGAGACATGTGAGAGGACAGACAGGATACATGTGAGAGGAGGACAGACAGGAGACATGTGAGAGGAGGACAGACAGGATACATGTGAGAGGACAGACAGGAGACATGTGAGAGGACAGACAGGAGACATGTGAGGACAGACATGAGACATGTGAGAGGAGGACAGACAGGAGACATGTGAGAGGACAGTCAGGAGACATGTGAGAGCAGGACAGACAGGAGACATGTGAGAGGAGGACAGACATGAGACATGTGAGAGGACAGACATGAGACATGTGAGAGGACAGACAGGATACATGTGAGAGGAGGACAGACAGGAGACATGTGAGAGGACAGTCAGGAGACATGTGAGAGGAGGACAGACAGGAGACATGTGAGAGGACAGACAGGATACATGTGAGAGGAGGACAGACAGGAGACATGTGAGAGGAGGACAGACAGGATACATGTGAGAGGACAGACAGGAGACATGTGAGAGGACAGACAAGAGACATGTGAGGACAGACATGAGACATGTGAGAGGAGGACAGACAGGAGACATGTGAGAGGACAGTCAGGAGACATGTGAGAGCAGGACAGACAGGAGACATGTGAGAGGAGGACAGACATGAGACATGTGAGAGGACAGACAGGATACATGTGAGAGGACAGTCAGGAGACATGTGAGAGGACAGTCAGGAGACATGTGAGAGGAGGACAGACATGAGACATGTGAGAGGACAGACATGAGACATGTAAGAGGACAGACAGGATACATGTGAGAGGACAGTCAGGAGACATGTGAGAGGACAGACAGGATACATGTGAGAGGACAGACAGGAGACATGTGAGAGGAGGACAGTCAGGATACATGTGAGGACAGTCAGGAGACATGTGAGAGGACAGACAGGAGACATGTGAGAGGACAGTCAGGAGACACATGAGAGGAGGACAGACAGGAGACATGTGAGAGGACAGACAGGAGACACATGAGAGGACAGCCAGGAGACATGTGAGAGGACAGACAAACATGTGAGAGGAGGACAGACAGGAGACATGTGAGAGGAGGACAGTCAGGAGACATGTGAGAGGAGGACAGACAGGAGACATGTGAGAGGACAGACAGGAGACATGTGAGAGGAGGACAGACAGGAGACATGTGATAGGACAGTCAGGAGACATGTGAGAGGAGGACAGACAGGAGACATGTGAGAGGAGGACAGACAGGAGACATGTGAGAGGAGGACAGACAGGAGACATGTGAGAGGAGGACAGTCAGGAGACATGTGAGAGGACAGACATGAGACATGTGAGAGGAGGACAGACAGGAGACATGTGAGAGGAGGACAGTCAGGAGACATGTGAGAGGACAGACAGGAGACATGTGAGAGGACAGACAGGAGACATGTGAGAGGAGGACAGACAGGATACATGTGAGAGGACAGTCAGGAGACATGTGAGAGGAGGACAGACATGAGACACGTGAGAGGAGGACAGTCAGGAGACATGTGAGAGGACAGACATGAGACACGTGAGAGGAGGACAGTCAGGATACATGTGAGAGGACAGTCAGGAGACATGTGAGATGACAGACAGGAGACATGTGAGAGGACAGACATGAGACATGTGAGAGGACAGACAGGAGACATGTGAGAGGAGGACAGTCAGGAGACATGTGAGAGGACAGACAGGAGACATGTGAGAGGAGGACATACAGGAGACACATGAGAGGACAGTCAGGAGACATGTGAGAGGAGGACAGACAGGAGACATGTGAGAGGACAGTTAGGAGACATGTGAGAGGAGGACAGTCAGGAGACATGTGAGAGGAGGACAGACAGGATACATGTGAGAGGAGGACAGGATACATGTGAGAGGAGGACAGTCAGGAGACATGTGAGAGGAGGACAGACAGGATACATGTGAGAGGACAGACAGGAGACATGTGAGAGGACAGACAGGAGACATGTTAGAGGACAGACAGGAGACATGTGAGAGGAGGACAGACAGGAGACATGTGAGAGGACATACAGGAGACACATGAGAGGAGGACAGACAGGAGACATGTGAGAGGAGGACAGTCAGGAGACATGTGAGAGGAGGACAGACAGGAGACATGTGAGAGGACAGACAGGAGACATGTGAGAGGAGGACAGACAGGAGACATGTGAGAGGACAGACAGGAGACATGTGAGAGGACAGACATGAGACATGTGAGAGGAGGACAGACAGGAGACATGTGAGAGGACAGTCAGGAGACATGTGAGAGCAGGACAGACAGGAGACATGTGAGAGGACAGTCAGGAGACATGTGAGAGGAGGACAGACATGAGACATGTGAGAGGACAGACATGAGACATGTGAGAGGACAGACAGGATACATGTGAGAGGACAGTCAGGAGACATGTGAGAGGACAGACAGGATACATGTGAGAGGACAGACAGGAGACATGTGAGAGGAGGACAGTCAGGATACATGTGAGGACAGTCAGGAGACATGTGAGAGGACAGACAGGAGACATGTGAGAGGACAGACACAAGACATGTGAGGACAGTCAGGAGACATGTGAGAGGACAGACAGGAGACATGTGAGAGGACAGACATGATACATGTGAGAGGACAGACAGGAGACACGTGAGAGGACAGTCAGGATACATGTGAGAGGACAGACAGGAGACATGTGAGGACAGTCAGGAGACATGTGAGAGGACAGACAGGCGACATGTGAGAGGACAGACAGGCGACATGTGAGAGGACAGACATGAGACATGTGAGGACAGACAGGAGACATGTGAGAGGACAGTCAGGAGACATGTGAGAGGACAGACAGGATACACGTGAGAGGACAGACAGGAGACACATGATAGGAGACACGTGAGGACAGTCAGGAGACATGTGAGGACAGTCAGGAGACACATGAGGACAGACACGAGACATGTGAGAGGACAGTCAGGAGACATGTGAGAGGAGGACAGACATGAGACATGTGAGAGGACAGTCAGGAGACACATGAGAGGAGGACAGACAGGAGACATGTGAGAGGACAGACAGGAGACACATGAGAGGACAGCCAGGAGACATGTGAGAGGACAGGCAAACATGTGAGAGGAGGACAGACAGGATACATGTGAGAGGAGGACAGTCAGGAGACATGTGAGAGGAGGACAGACAGGAGACATGTGAGAGGACAGACAGGAGACATGTGAGAGGAGGACAGACAGGAGACATGTGAGAGGACAGTCAGGAGACATGTGAGAGGAGGACAGACAGGAGACATGTGAGAGGACAGACAGGAGACATGTGAGAGGAGGACAGACAGGAGACATGTGAGAGGACAGTCAGGAGACATGTGAGAGGAGGACAGACAGGAGACATGTGAGAGGACAGACAGGATACATGTGAGAGGAGGACAGACAGGAGACATGTGAGAGGAGGACAGACAGGATACATGTGAGAGGACAGACAGGAGACATGTGAGAGGACAGACAGGAGACATGTGAGGACAGACATGAGACATGTGAGAGGAGGACAGACAGGAGACATGTGAGAGGACAGTCAGGAGACATGTGAGAGCAGGACAGACAGGAGACATGTGAGAGGAGGACAGACATGAGACATGTGAGAGGACAGACATGAGACATGTGAGAGGACAGACAGGATACATGTGAGAGGAGGACAGACATGAGACATGTGAGAGGACAGTTAGGAGACATGTGAGAGGAGGACAGTCAGGAGACATGTGAGAGGAGGACAGACATGATACATGTGAGAGGAGGACAGGAGACATGTGAGAGGAGGACAGTCAGGAGACATGTGAGAGGAGGACAGACAGGATACATGTGAGAGGACAGACAGGAGACATGTGAGAGGACAGACAGGAGACATGTTAGAGGACAGACAGGAGACATGTGAGAGGAGGACAGACAGGAGACATGTGAGAGGACAGACAGGAGACATGTGAGAGGACAGACAGGAGACATGTGAGAGGAGGACAGACAGGAGACATGTGAGAGGAGGACAATCAGGAGACATGTGAGAGGAGGACAGACAGGAGTCATGTGAGAGGAGGACAGACAGGAGACATGTGAGAGGAGGACAGTCAGGAGACATGTGAGAGGACAGACATGAGACATGTGAGAGGAGGACAGACAGGAGACATGTGAGAGGAGGACAGTCAGGAGACATGTGAGAGGACAGACAGGAGACATGTGAGAGGACAGACAGGAGACATGTGAGAGGAGGACAGACAGGATACATGTGAGAGGACAGTCAGGAGACATGTGAGAGGAGGACAGACATGAGACACGTGAGAGGAGGACAGTCAGGAGACATGTGAGAGGACAGACAAGAGACACGTGAGAGGAGGACAGTCAGGATACATGTGAGAGGACAGTCAGGAGACATGTGAGATGACAGACAGGAGACATGTGAGAGGACAGACATGAGACATGTGAGAGGACAGACAGGAGACATGTGAGAGGAGGACAGTCAGGAGACATGTGAGAGGACAGACAGGAGACATGTGAGAGGAGGACATACAGGAGACACATGAGAGGACAGTCAGGAGACATGTGAGAGGAGGACAGACAGGAGACATGTGAGAGGACAGTTAGGAGACATGTGAGAGGAGGACAGTCAGGAGACATGTGAGAGGAGGACAGACAGGATACATGTGAGAGGAGGACAGGATACATGTGAGAGGAGGACAGTCAGGAGACATGTGAGAGGAGGACAGACAGGATACATGTGAGAGGACAGACAGGAGACATGTGAGAGGACAGACAGGAGACATGTTAGAGGACAGACAGGAGACATGTGAGAGGAGGACAGACAGGAGACATGTGAGAGGACAGACAGGAGACACATGAGAGGACAGACAGGAGACATGTGAGAGGACATACAGGAGACATGTGAGAGGAGGACAGACAGGAGACATGTGAGAGGAGGACAGTCAGGAGACGTGTGAGAGGAGGACAGACAGGAGACATGTGAGAGGACAGACAGGATACATGTGAGAGGAGGACAGACAGGAGACATGTGAGAGGAGGACAGACAGGAGACATGTGAGAGGACAGACAGGAGACATGTGAGAGGACAGACATGAGACATGTGAGAGGAGGACAGACAGGAGACATGTGAGAGGACAGTCAGGAGACATGTGAGAGCAGGACAGACAGGAGACATGTGAGAGGACAGTCAGGAGACATGTGAGAGGAGGACAGACATGAGACATGTGAGAGGACAGACATGAGACATGTGAGAGGACAGACAGGATACATGTGAGAGGACAGTAAGGAGACATGTGAGAGGACAGACAGGATACATGTGAGAGGACAGACAGGAGACATGTGAGAGGAGGACAGTCAGGATACATGTGAGGACAGTCAGGAGACATGTGAGAGGACAGACAGGAGACATGTGAGAGGACAGACAGGAGACATGTGAGGACAGTCAGGAGACATGTGAGAGGACAGACAGGAGACATGTGAGAGGACAGACATGATACATGTGAGAGGACAGACAGGAGACACGTGAGAGGACAGTCAGGATACATGTGAGAGGACAGACAGGAGACATGTGAGGACAGTCAGGAGACATGTGAGAGGACAGACAGGCGACATGTGAGAGGACAGACAGGCGACATGTGAGAGGACAGACATGAGACATGTGAGGACAGACAGGAGACATGTGAGAGGACAGTCAGGAGACATGTGAGAGGACAGACAGGATACACGTGAGAGGACAGACAGGAGACACATGATAGGAGACACGTGAGGACAGTCAGGAGACATGTGAGGACAGTCAGGAGACACATGAGGACAGACACGAGACATGTGAGAGGACAGTCAGGAGACATGTGAGAGGACAGACATGAGACATGTGAGAGGACAGTCAGGAGACACATGAGAGGAGGACAGACAGGAGACATGTGAGAGGACAGACAGGAGACACATGAGAGGACAGCCAGGAGACATGTGAGAGGACAGACAAACATGTGAGAGGAGGACAGACAGGAGACATGTGAGAGGAGGACAGTCAGGAGACATGTGAGAGGAGGACAGACAGGAGACATGTGAGAGGACAGACAGGAGACATGTGAGAGGAGGACAGACAGGAGACATGTGAGAGGACAGTCAGGAGACATGTGAGAGGAGGACAGACAGGAGACATGTGAGAGGACAGACAGGATACATGTGAGAGGAGGACAGACAGGAGACATGTGAGAGGAGGACAGTCAGGAGACATGTGAGAGGAGGACAGACAGGAGACATGTGAGAGGACAGACAGGAGACATGTGAGAGGAGGACAGACAGGAGACATGTGATAGGACAGTCAGGAGACATGTGAGAGGAGGACAGACAGGAGACATGTGAGAGGAGGACAGACAGGAGACATGTGAGAGGAGGACAGACAGGAGACATGTGAGAGGAGGACAGTCAGGAGACATGTGAGAGGACAGACATGAGACATGTGAGAGGAGGACAGACAGGAGACATGTGAGAGGAGGACAGTCAGGAGACATGTGAGAGGACAGACAGGAGACATGTGAGAGGACAGACAGGAGACATGTGAGAGGAGGACAGACAGGATACATGTGAGAGGACAGTCAGGAGACATGTGAGAGGAGGACAGACATGAGACACGTGAGAGGAGGACAGTCAGGAGACATGTGAGAGGACAGACATGAGACACGTGAGAGGAGGACAGTCAGGATACATGTGAGAGGACAGTCAGGAGACATGTGAGATGACAGACAGGAGACATGTGAGAGGACAGACATGAGACATGTGAGAGGACAGACAGGAGACATGTGAGAGGAGGACAGTCAGGAGACATGTGAGAGGACAGACAGGAGACATGTGAGAGGAGGACATACAGGAGACACATGAGAGGACAGTCAGGAGACATGTGAGAGGAGGACAGACAGGAGACATGTGAGAGGACAGTTAGGAGACATGTGAGAGGAGGACAGTCAGGAGACATGTGAGAGGAGGACAGACAGGATACATGTGAGAGGAGGACAGGATACATGTGAGAGGAGGACAGTCAGGAGACATGTGAGAGGAGGACAGACAGGATACATGTGAGAGGACAGACAGGAGACATGTGAGAGGACAGACAGGAGACATGTTAGAGGACAGACAGGAGACATGTGAGAGGAGGACAGACAGGAGACATGTGAGAGGACATACAGGAGACACATGAGAGGAGGACAGACAGGAGACATGTGAGAGGAGGACAGTCAGGAGACATGTGAGAGGAGGACAGACAGGAGACATGTGAGAGGACAGACAGGATACATGTGAGAGGAGGACAGACAGGAGACATGTGAGAGGAGGACAGACAGGAGACATGTGAGAGGACAGACAGGAGACATGTGAGAGGACAGACATGAGACATGTGAGAGGAGGACAGACAGGAGACATGTGAGAGGACAGTCAGGAGACATGTGAGAGCAGGACAGACAGGAGACATGTGAGAGGACAGTCAGGAGACATGTGAGAGGAGGACAGACATGAGACATGTGAGAGGACAGACATGAGACATGTGAGAGGACAGACAGGATACATGTGAGAGGACAGTCAGGAGACATGTGAGAGGACAGACAGGATACATGTGAGAGGACAGACAGGAGACATGTGAGAGGAGGACAGTCAGGATACATGTGAGGACAGTCAGGAGACATGTGAGAGGACAGACAGGAGACATGTGAGAGGACAGACAGGAGACATGTGAGGACAGTCAGGAGACATGTGAGAGGACAGACAGGAGACATGTGAGAGGACAGACATGATACATGTGAGAGGACAGACAGGAGACACGTGAGAGGACAGTCAGGATACATGTGAGAGGACAGACAGGAGACATGTGAGGACAGTCAGGAGACATGTGAGAGGACAGACAGGCGACATGTGAGAGGACAGACAGGCGACATGTGAGAGGACAGACATGAGACATGTGAGGACAGACAGGAGACATGTGAGAGGACAGTCAGGAGACATGTGAGAGGACAGACAGGATACACGTGAGAGGACAGACAGGAGACACATGATAGGAGACACGTGAGGACAGTCAGGAGACATGTGAGGACAGTCAGGAGACACATGAGGACAGACACGAGACATGTGAGAGGACAGTCAGGAGACATGTGAGAGGAGGACAGACATGAGACATGTGAGAGGACAGTCAGGAGACACATGAGAGGAGGACAGACAGGAGACATGTGAGAGGACAGACAGGAGACACATGAGAGGACAGCCAGGAGACATGTGAGAGGACAGGCAAACATGTGAGAGGAGGACAGACAGGATACATGTGAGAGGAGGACAGTCAGGAGACATGTGAGAGGAGGACAGACAGGAGACATGTGAGAGGACAGACAGGAGACATGTGAGAGGAGGACAGACAGGAGACATGTGAGAGGACAGTCAGGAGACATGTGAGAGGAGGACAGACAGGAGACATGTGAGAGGACAGACAGGAGACATGTGAGAGGAGGACAGACAGGAGACATGTGAGAGGACAGTCAGGAGACATGTGAGAGGAGGACAGACAGGAGACATGTGAGAGGACAGACAGGATACATGTGAGAGGAGGACAGACAGGAGACATGTGAGAGGAGGACAGACAGGATACATGTGAGAGGACAGACAGGAGACATGTGAGAGGACAGACAGGAGACATGTGAGGACAGACATGAGACATGTGAGAGGAGGACAGACAGGAGACATGTGAGAGGACAGTCAGGAGACATGTGAGAGCAGGACAGACAGGAGACATGTGAGAGGAGGACAGACATGAGACATGTGAGAGGACAGACATGAGACATGTGAGAGGACAGACAGGATACATGTGAGAGGAGGACAGACATGAGACATGTGAGAGGACAGTTAGGAGACATGTGAGAGGAGGACAGTCAGGAGACATGTGAGAGGAGGACAGACATGATACATGTGAGAGGAGGACAGGAGACATGTGAGAGGAGGACAGTCAGGAGACATGTGAGAGGAGGACAGACAGGATACATGTGAGAGGACAGACAGGAGACATGTGAGAGGACAGACAGGAGACATGTTAGAGGACAGACAGGAGACATGTGAGAGGAGGACAGACAGGAGACATGTGAGAGGACAGACAGGAGACATGTGAGAGGACAGACAGGAGACATGTGAGAGGAGGACATACAGGAGACATGTGAGAGGAGGACAGTCAGGAGACATGTGAGAGGAGGACAGACAGGAGTCATGTGAGAGGAGGACAGACAGGAGACATGTGAGAGGAGGACAGTCAGGAGACATGTGAGAGGACAGACATGAGACATGTGAGAGGAGGACAGACAGGAGACATGTGAGAGGAGGACAGTCAGGAGACATGTGAGAGGACAGACAGGAGACATGTGAGAGGACAGACAGGAGACATGTGAGAGGAGGACAGACAGGATACATGTGAGAGGACAGTCAGGAGACATGTGAGAGGAGGACAGACATGAGACACGTGAGAGGAGGACAGTCAGGAGACATGTGAGAGGACAGACATGAGACACGTGAGAGGAGGACAGTCAGGATACATGTGAGAGGACAGTCAGGAGACATGTGAGATGACAGACAGGAGACATGTGAGAGGACAGACATGAGACATGTGAGAGGACAGACAGGAGACATGTGAGAGGAGGACAGTCAGGAGACATGTGAGAGGACAGACAGGAGACATGTGAGAGGAGGACATACAGGAGACACATGAGAGGACAGTCAGGAGACATGTGAGAGGAGGACAGACAGGAGACATGTGAGAGGACAGTTAGGAGACATGTGAGAGGAGGACAGTCAGGAGACATGTGAGAGGAGGACAGACAGGATACATGTGAGAGGAGGACAGGATACATGTGAGAGGAGGACAGTCAGGAGACATGTGAGAGGAGGACAGACAGGATACATGTGAGAGGACAGACAGGAGACATGTGAGAGGACAGACAGGAGACATGTTAGAGGACAGACAGGAGACATGTGAGAGGAGGACAGACAGGAGACATGTGAGAGGACAGACAGGAGACACATGAGAGGACAGACAGGAGACATGTGAGAGGACATACAGGAGACATGTGAGAGGAGGACAGACAGGAGACATGTGAGAGGAGGACAGTCAGGAGACGTGTGAGAGGAGGACAGACAGGAGACATGTGAGAGGACAGACAGGATACATGTGAGAGGAGGACAGACAGGAGACATGTGAGAGGAGGACAGACAGGAGACATGTGAGAGGACAGACAGGAGACATGTGAGAGGACAGACATGAGACATGTGAGAGGAGGACAGACAGGAGACATGTGAGAGGACAGTCAGGAGACATGTGAGAGCAGGACAGACAGGAGACATGTGAGAGGACAGTCAGGAGACATGTGAGAGGAGGACAGACATGAGACATGTGAGAGGACAGACATGAGACATGTGAGAGGACAGACAGGATACATGTGAGAGGACAGTAAGGAGACATGTGAGAGGACAGACAGGATACATGTGAGAGGACAGACAGGAGACATGTGAGAGGAGGACAGTCAGGATACATGTGAGGACAGTCAGGAGACATGTGAGAGGACAGACAGGAGACATGTGAGAGGACAGACAGGAGACATGTGAGGACAGTCAGGAGACATGTGAGAGGACAGACAGGAGACATGTGAGAGGACAGACATGATACATGTGAGAGGACAGACATGAGACACGTGAGAGGACAGTCAGGATACATGTGAGAGGACAGACAGGAGACATGTGAGGACAGTCAGGAGACATGTGAGAGGACAGACAGGCGACATGTGAGAGGACAGACAGGCGACATGTGAGAGGACAGACATGAGACATGTGAGGACAGACAGGAGACATGTGAGAGGACAGTCAGGAGACATGTGAGAGGACAGACAGGATACACGTGAGAGGACAGACAGGAGACACATGATAGGAGACACGTGAGGACAGTCAGGAGACATGTGAGGACAGTCAGGAGACACATGAGGACAGACACGAGACATGTGAGAGGACAGTCAGGAGACATGTGAGAGGAGGACAGACATGAGACATGTGAGAGGACAGTCAGGAGACACATGAGAGGAGGACAGACAGGAGACATGTGAGAGGACAGACAGGAGACACATGAGAGGACAGCCAGGAGACATGTGAGAGGACAGACAAACATGTGAGAGGAGGACAGACAGGAGACATGTGAGAGGAGGACAGTCAGGAGACATGTGAGAGGAGGACAGACAGGAGACATGTGAGAGGACAGACAGGAGACATGTGAGAGGAGGACAGACAGGAGACATGTGAGAGGACAGTCAGGAGACATGTGAGAGGAGGACAGACAGGAGACATGTGAGAGGACAGACAGGATACATGTGAGAGGAGGACAGACAGGAGACATGTGAGAGGAGGACAGACAGGATACATGTGAGAGGACAGACAGGAGACATGTGAGAGGACAGACAGGAGACATGTGAGGACAGACATGAGACATGTGAGAGGAGGACAGACAGGAGACATGTGAGAGGACAGTCAGGAGACATGTGAGAGCAGGACAGACAGGAGACATGTGAGAGGAGGACAGACATGAGACATGTGAGAGGACAGACATGAGACATGTGAGAGGACAGACAGGATACATGTGAGAGGACAGTCAGGAGACATGTGAGAGGACAGTCAGGAGACATGTGAGAGGAGGACAGACATGAGACATGTGAGAGGACAGACATGAGACATGTAAGAGGACAGACAGGATACATGTGAGAGGACAGTCAGGAGACATGTGAGAGGACAGACAGGATACATGTGAGAGGACAGACATGAGACATGTGAGAGGAGGACAGTCAGGATACATGTGAGGACAGTCAGGAGACATGTGAGGACAGACAGGAGACATGTGAGAGGACAGTCAGGAGACACATGAGAGGAGGACAGACAGGAGACATGTGAGAGGACAGACAGGAGACACATGAGAGGACAGCCAGGAGACATGTGAGAGGACAGACAAACATGTGAGAGGAGGACAGACAGGAGACATGTGAGAGGAGGACAGTCAGGAGACATGTGAGAGGAGGACAGACAGGAGACATGTGAGAGGACAGACAGGAGACATGTGAGAGGAGGACAGACAGGAGACATGTGATAGGACAGTCAGGATACATGTGAGAGGAGGACAGACAGGAGACATGTGAGAGGAGGACAGACAGGAGACATGTGAGAGGAGGACAGACAGGAGACATGTGAGAGGAGGACAGTCAGGAGACATGTGAGAGGACAGACATGAGACATGTGAGAGGAGGACAGACAGGAGACATGTGAGAGGAGGACAGTCAGGAGACATGTGAGAGGACAGACAGGAGACATGTGAGAGGACAGACAGGAGACATGTGAGAGGAGGACAGACAGGATACATGTGAGAGGACAGTCAGGAGACATGTGAGAGGAGGACAGACATGAGACACGTGAGAGGAGGACAGTCAGGAGACATGTGAGAGGACAGACATGAGACACGTGAGAGGAGGACAGTCAGGATACATGTGAGAGGACAGTCAGGAGACATGTGAGATGACAGACAGGAGACATGTGAGAGGACAGACATGAGACATGTGAGAGGACAGACAGGAGACATGTGAGAGGAGGACAGTCAGGAGACATGTGAGAGGACAGACAGGAGACATGTGAGAGGAGGACATACAGGAGACACATGAGAGGACAGTCAGGAGACATGTGAGAGGAGGACAGACAGGAGACATGTGAGAGGACAGTTAGGAGACATGTGAGAGGAGGACAGTCAGGAGACATGTGAGAGGAGGACAGACAGGATACATGTGAGAGGAGGACAGGATACATGTGAGAGGAGGACAGTCAGGAGACATGTGAGAGGAGGACAGACAGGATACATGTGAGAGGACAGACAGGAGACATGTGAGAGGACAGACAGGAGACATGTTAGAGGACAGACAGGAGACATGTGAGAGGAGGACATACAGGAGACATGTGAGAGGACAGACAGGAGACACATGAGAGGACAGACAGGAGACATGTGAGAGGACATACAGGAGACACATGAGAGGAGGACAGACAGGAGACATGTGAGAGGAGGACAGTCAGGAGACATGTGAGAGGAGGACAGACAGGAGACATGTGAGAGGACAGACATGTGAGAGGAGGACAGACAGGAGACATGTGAGAGGAGGACAGACAGGAGACATGTGAGAGGACAGACAGGAGACATGTGAGAGGACAGACATGAGACATGTGAGAGGAGGACAGACAGGAGACATGTGAGAGGACAGTCAGGAGACATGTGAGAGCAGGACAGACAGGAGACATGTGAGAGGACAGTCAGGAGACATGTGAGAGGAGGACAGACATGAGACATGTGAGAGGACAGACATGAGACATGTGAGAGGACAGACAGGATACATGTGAGAGGACAGTCAGGAGACATGTGAGAGGACAGACAGGATACATGTGAGAGGACAGACAGGAGACATGTGAGAGGAGGACAGTCAGGATACATGTGAGGACAGTCAGGAGACATGTGAGAGGACAGACAGGAGACATGTGAGAGGACAGACAGGAGACATGTGAGGACAGTCAGGAGACATGTGAGAGGACAGACAGGAGACATGTGAGAGGACAGACATGATACATGTGAGAGGACAGACAGGAGACACGTGAGAGGACAGTCAGGATACATGTGAGAGGACAGACAGGAGACATGTGAGGACAGTCAGGAGACATGTGAGAGGACAGACAGGCGACATGTGAGAGGACAGACAGGCGACATGTGAGAGGACAGACATGAGACATGTGAGGACAGACAGGAGACATGTGAGAGGACAGTCAGGAGACATGTGAGAGGACAGACAGGATACACGTGAGGACAGACACGAGACATGTGAGAGGACAGTCAGGAGACATGTGAGAGGAGGACAGACATGAGACATGTGAGAGGACAGTCAGGAGACACATGAGAGGAGGACAGACAGGAGACATGTGAGAGGACAGACAGGAGACACATGATAGGAGACACGTGAGGACAGTCAGGAGACATGTGAGGACAGTCAGGAGACACATGAGGACAGACACGAGACATGTGAGAGGACAGTCAGGAGACATGTGAGAGGAGGACAGACATGAGACATGTGAGAGGACAGTCAGGAGACACATGAGAGGAGGACAGACAGGAGACATGTGAGAGGACAGACAGGAGACACATGAGAGGACAGCCAGGAGACATGTGAGAGGACAGACAAACATGTGAGAGGAGGACAGACAGGAGACATGTGAGAGGAGGACAGTCAGGAGACATGTGAGAGGAGGACAGACAGGAGACATGTGAGAGGACAGACAGGAGACATGTGAGAGGAGGACAGACAGGAGACATGTGAGAGGACAGTCAGGAGACATGTGAGAGGAGGACAGACAGGAGACATGTGAGAGGACAGACAGGAGACATGTGAGAGGAGGACAGACAGGAGACATGTGAGAGGACAGTCAGGAGACATGTGAGAGGAGGACAGACAGGATACATGTGAGAGGACAGACAGGATACATGTGAGAGGAGGACAGACAGGAGACATGTGAGAGGACAGACAAACATGTGAGAGGAGGACAGACAGGAGACATGTGAGAGGAGGACAGTCAGGAGACATGTGAGAGGACAGTCAGGAGACATGTGAGAGGACAGACATGAGACACGTGAGAGGAGGACAGTCAGGATACATGTGAGAGGACAGTCAGGAGACATGTGAGATGACAGACAGGAGACATGTGAGAGGACAGACATGAGACATGTGAGAGGACAGACAGGAGACATGTGAGAGGAGGACAGTCAGGAGACATGTGAGAGGACAGACAGGAGACATGTGAGAGGAGGACATACAGGAGACACATGAGAGGACAGTCAGGAGACATGTGAGAGGAGGACAGACAGGAGACATGTGAGAGGACAGTTAGGAGACATGTGAGAGGAGGACAGTCAGGAGACATGTGAGAGGAGGACAGACAGGATACATGTGAGAGGAGGACAGGATACATGTGAGAGGAGGACAGTCAGGAGACATGTGAGAGGAGGACAGACAGGATACATGTGAGAGGACAGACAGGAGACATGTGAGAGGACAGACAGGAGACATGTTAGAGGACAGACAGGAGACATGTGAGAGGAGGACAGACAGGAGACATGTGAGAGGACAGACAGGAGACACATGAGAGGACAGACAGGAGACATGTGAGAGGACATACAGGAGACATGTGAGAGGAGGACAGACAGGAGACATGTGAGAGGAGGACAGTCAGGAGACGTGTGAGAGGAGGACAGACAGGAGACATGTGAGAGGACAGACAGGATACATGTGAGAGGAGGACAGACAGGAGACATGTGAGAGGAGGACAGACAGGAGACATGTGAGAGGACAGACAGGAGACATGTGAGAGGACAGACATGAGACATGTGAGAGGAGGACAGACAGGAGACATGTGAGAGGACAGTCAGGAGACATGTGAGAGCAGGACAGACAGGAGACATGTGAGAGGACAGTCAGGAGACATGTGAGAGGAGGACAGACATGAGACATGTGAGAGGACAGACATGAGACATGTGAGAGGACAGACAGGATACATGTGAGAGGACAGTAAGGAGACATGTGAGAGGACAGACAGGATACATGTGAGAGGACAGACAGGAGACATGTGAGAGGAGGACAGTCAGGATACATGTGAGGACAGTCAGGAGACATGTGAGAGGACAGACAGGAGACATGTGAGAGGACAGACAGGAGACATGTGAGGACAGTCAGGAGACATGTGAGAGGACAGACAGGAGACATGTGAGAGGACAGACATGATACATGTGAGAGGACAGACATGAGACACGTGAGAGGACAGTCAGGATACATGTGAGAGGACAGACAGGAGACATGTGAGGACAGTCAGGAGACATGTGAGAGGACAGACAGGCGACATGTGAGAGGACAGACAGGCGACATGTGAGAGGACAGACATGAGACATGTGAGGACAGACAGGAGACATGTGAGAGGACAGTCAGGAGACATGTGAGAGGACAGACAGGATACACGTGAGAGGACAGACAGGAGACACATGATAGGAGACACGTGAGGACAGTCAGGAGACATGTGAGGACAGTCAGGAGACACATGAGGACAGACACGAGACATGTGAGAGGACAGTCAGGAGACATGTGAGAGGAGGACAGACATGAGACATGTGAGAGGACAGTCAGGAGACACATGAGAGGAGGACAGACAGGAGACATGTGAGAGGACAGACAGGAGACACATGAGAGGACAGCCAGGAGACATGTGAGAGGACAGACAAACATGTGAGAGGAGGACAGACAGGAGACATGTGAGAGGAGGACAGTCAGGAGACATGTGAGAGGAGGACAGACAGGAGACATGTGAGAGGACAGACAGGAGACATGTGAGAGGAGGACAGACAGGAGACATGTGAGAGGACAGTCAGGAGACATGTGAGAGGAGGACAGACAGGAGACATGTGAGAGGACAGACAGGATACATGTGAGAGGAGGACAGACAGGAGACATGTGAGAGGAGGACAGACAGGATACATGTGAGAGGACAGACAGGAGACATGTGAGAGGACAGACAGGAGACATGTGAGGACAGACATGAGACATGTGAGAGGAGGACAGACAGGAGACATGTGAGAGGACAGTCAGGAGACATGTGAGAGCAGGACAGACAGGAGACATGTGAGAGGAGGACAGACATGAGACATGTGAGAGGACAGACATGAGACATGTGAGAGGACAGACAGGATACATGTGAGAGGACAGTCAGGAGACATGTGAGAGGACAGTCAGGAGACATGTGAGAGGAGGACAGACATGAGACATGTGAGAGGACAGACATGAGACATGTAAGAGGACAGACAGGATACATGTGAGAGGACAGTCAGGAGACATGTGAGAGGACAGACAGGATACATGTGAGAGGACAGACATGAGACATGTGAGAGGAGGACAGTCAGGATACATGTGAGGACAGTCAGGAGACATGTGAGGACAGACAGGAGACATGTGAGAGGACAGTCAGGAGACACATGAGAGGAGGACAGACAGGAGACATGTGAGAGGACAGACAGGAGACACATGAGAGGACAGCCAGGAGACATGTGAGAGGACAGACAAACATGTGAGAGGAGGACAGACAGGAGACATGTGAGAGGAGGACAGTCAGGAGACATGTGAGAGGAGGACAGACAGGAGACATGTGAGAGGACAGACAGGAGACATGTGAGAGGAGGACAGACAGGAGACATGTGATAGGACAGTCAGGATACATGTGAGAGGAGGACAGACAGGAGACATGTGAGAGGAGGACAGACAGGAGACATGTGAGAGGAGGACAGACAGGAGACATGTGAGAGGAGGACAGTCAGGAGACATGTGAGAGGACAGACATGAGACATGTGAGAGGAGGACAGACAGGAGACATGTGAGAGGAGGACAGTCAGGAGACATGTGAGAGGACAGACAGGAGACATGTGAGAGGACAGACAGGAGACATGTGAGAGGAGGACAGACAGGATACATGTGAGAGGACAGTCAGGAGACATGTGAGAGGAGGACAGACATGAGACACGTGAGAGGAGGACAGTCAGGAGACATGTGAGAGGACAGACATGAGACACGTGAGAGGAGGACAGTCAGGATACATGTGAGAGGACAGTCAGGAGACATGTGAGATGACAGACAGGAGACATGTGAGAGGACAGACATGAGACATGTGAGAGGACAGACAGGAGACATGTGAGAGGAGGACAGTCAGGAGACATGTGAGAGGACAGACAGGAGACATGTGAGAGGAGGACATACAGGAGACACATGAGAGGACAGTCAGGAGACATGTGAGAGGAGGACAGACAGGAGACATGTGAGAGGACAGTTAGGAGACATGTGAGAGGAGGACAGTCAGGAGACATGTGAGAGGAGGACAGACAGGATACATGTGAGAGGAGGACAGGATACATGTGAGAGGAGGACAGTCAGGAGACATGTGAGAGGAGGACAGACAGGATACATGTGAGAGGACAGACAGGAGACATGTGAGAGGACAGACAGGAGACATGTTAGAGGACAGACAGGAGACATGTGAGAGGAGGACATACAGGAGACATGTGAGAGGACAGACAGGAGACACATGAGAGGACAGACAGGAGACATGTGAGAGGACATACAGGAGACACATGAGAGGAGGACAGACAGGAGACATGTGAGAGGAGGACAGTCAGGAGACATGTGAGAGGAGGACAGACAGGAGACATGTGAGAGGACAGACATGTGAGAGGAGGACAGACAGGAGACATGTGAGAGGAGGACAGACAGGAGACATGTGAGAGGACAGACAGGAGACATGTGAGAGGACAGACATGAGACATGTGAGAGGAGGACAGACAGGAGACATGTGAGAGGACAGTCAGGAGACATGTGAGAGCAGGACAGACAGGAGACATGTGAGAGGACAGTCAGGAGACATGTGAGAGGAGGACAGACATGAGACATGTGAGAGGACAGACATGAGACATGTGAGAGGACAGACAGGATACATGTGAGAGGACAGTCAGGAGACATGTGAGAGGACAGACAGGATACATGTGAGAGGACAGACAGGAGACATGTGAGAGGAGGACAGTCAGGATACATGTGAGGACAGTCAGGAGACATGTGAGAGGACAGACAGGAGACATGTGAGAGGACAGACAGGAGACATGTGAGGACAGTCAGGAGACATGTGAGAGGACAGACAGGAGACATGTGAGAGGACAGACATGATACATGTGAGAGGACAGACAGGAGACACGTGAGAGGACAGTCAGGATACATGTGAGAGGACAGACAGGAGACATGTGAGGACAGTCAGGAGACATGTGAGAGGACAGACAGGCGACATGTGAGAGGACAGACAGGCGACATGTGAGAGGACAGACATGAGACATGTGAGGACAGACAGGAGACATGTGAGAGGACAGTCAGGAGACATGTGAGAGGACAGACAGGATACACGTGAGGACAGACACGAGACATGTGAGAGGACAGTCAGGAGACATGTGAGAGGAGGACAGACATGAGACATGTGAGAGGACAGTCAGGAGACACATGAGAGGAGGACAGACAGGAGACATGTGAGAGGACAGACAGGAGACACATGATAGGAGACACGTGAGGACAGTCAGGAGACATGTGAGGACAGTCAGGAGACACATGAGGACAGACACGAGACATGTGAGAGGACAGTCAGGAGACATGTGAGAGGAGGACAGACATGAGACATGTGAGAGGACAGTCAGGAGACACATGAGAGGAGGACAGACAGGAGACATGTGAGAGGACAGACAGGAGACACATGAGAGGACAGCCAGGAGACATGTGAGAGGACAGACAAACATGTGAGAGGAGGACAGACAGGAGACATGTGAGAGGAGGACAGTCAGGAGACATGTGAGAGGAGGACAGACAGGAGACATGTGAGAGGACAGACAGGAGACATGTGAGAGGAGGACAGACAGGAGACATGTGAGAGGACAGTCAGGAGACATGTGAGAGGAGGACAGACAGGAGACATGTGAGAGGACAGACAGGAGACATGTGAGAGGAGGACAGACAGGAGACATGTGAGAGGACAGTCAGGAGACATGTGAGAGGAGGACAGACAGGATACATGTGAGAGGACAGACAGGATACATGTGAGAGGAGGACAGACAGGAGACATGTGAGAGGAGGACAGACAGGATACATGTGAGAGGACAGACAGGAGACATGTGAGAGGACAGACAGGAGACATGTGAGGACAGACATGAGACATGTGAGAGGAGGACAGACAGGAGACATGTGAGAGGACAGTCAGGAGACATGTGAGAGCAGGACAGACAGGAGACATGTGAGAGGAGGACAGACATGAGACATGTGAGAGGACAGACATGAGACATGTGAGAGGACAGACAGGATACATGTGAGAGGAGGACAGACATGAGACATGTGAGAGGACAGTTAGGAGACATGTGAGAGGAGGACAGTCAGGAGACATGTGAGAGGAGGACAGACATGATACATGTGAGAGGAGGACAGGAGACATGTGAGAGGAGGACAGTCAGGAGACATGTGAGAGGAGGACAGACAGGATACATGTGAGAGGACAGACATGAGACATGTGAGAGGACAGACAGGAGACATGTTAGAGGACAGACAGGAGACATGTGAGAGGAGGACAGACAGGAGACATGTGAGAGGACAGACAGGAGACATGTGAGAGGACAGACAGGAGACATGTGAGAGGAGGACAGACAGGAGACATGTGAGAGGAGGACAGTCAGGAGACATGTGAGAGGAGGACAGACAGGAGTCATGTGAGAGGAGGACAGACAGGAGACATGTGAGAGGAGGACAGTCAGGAGACATGTGAGAGGACAGACATGAGACATGTGAGAGGAGGACAGACAGGAGACATGTGAGAGGAGGACAGTCAGGAGACATGTGAGAGGACAGACAGGAGACATGTGAGATGACAGACAGGAGACATGTGAGAGGAGGACAGACAGGATACATGTGAGAGGACAGTCAGGAGACATGTGAGAGGAGGACAGACACGAGACACGTGAGAGGAGGACAGTCAGGAGACATGTGAGAGGACAGACATGAGACACGTGAGAGGAGGACAGTCAGGATACATGTGAGAGGACAGTCAGGAGACATGTGAGATGACAGACAGGAGACATGTGAGAGGACAGACATGAGACATGTGAGAGGACAGACAGGAGACATGTGAGAGGAGGACAGTCAGGAGACATGTGAGAGGACAGACAGGAGACATGTGAGAGGAGGACATACAGGAGACACATGAGAGGACAGTCAGGAGACATGTGAGAGGAGGACAGACAGGAGACATGTGAGAGGACAGTTAGGAGACATGTGAGAGGAGGACAGTCAGGAGACATGTGAGAGGAGGACAGACAGGATACATGTGAGAGGAGGACAGGATACATGTGAGAGGAGGACAGTCAGGAGACATGTGAGAGGAGGACAGACAGGATACATGTGAGAGGACAGACAGGAGACATGTGAGAGGACAGACAGGAGACATGTTAGAGGACAGACAGGAGACATGTGAGAGGAGGACAGACAGGAGACATGTGAGAGGACAGACAGGAGACACATGAGAGGACAGACAGGAGACATGTGAGAGGACATACAGGAGACATGTGAGAGGAGGACAGACAGGAGACATGTGAGAGGAGGACAGTCAGGAGACGTGTGAGAGGAGGACAGACAGGAGACATGTGAGAGGACAGACAGGATACATGTGAGAGGAGGACAGACAGGAGACATGTGAGAGGAGGACAGACAGGAGACATGTGAGAGGACAGACAGGAGACATGTGAGAGGACAGACATGAGACATGTGAGAGGAGGACAGACAGGAGACATGTGAGAGGACAGTCAGGAGACATGTGAGAGCAGGACAGACAGGAGACATGTGAGAGGACAGTCAGGAGACATGTGAGAGGAGGACAGACATGAGACATGTGAGAGGACAGACATGAGACATGTGAGAGGACAGACAGGATACATGTGAGAGGACAGTCAGGAGACATGTGAGAGGACAGACAGGATACATGTGAGAGGACAGACAGGAGACATGTGAGAGGAGGACAGTCAGGATACATGTGAGGACAGTCAGGAGACATGTGAGAGGACAGACAGGAGACATGTGAGAGGACAGACAGGAGACATGTGAGGACAGTCAGGAGACATGTGAGAGGACAGACAGGAGACATGTGAGAGGACAGACATGATACATGTGAGAGGACAGACAGGAGACACGTGAGAGGACAGTCAGGATACATGTGAGAGGACAGACAGGAGACATGTGAGGACAGTCAGGAGACATGTGAGAGGACAGACAGGAGACATGTGAGAGGACAGACATGATACATGTGAGAGGACAGACAGGAGACACGTGAGAGGACAGTCAGGATACATGTGAGAGGACAGACAGGAGACATGTGAGGACAGTCAGGAGACATGTGAGAGGACAGACAGGCGACATGTGAGAGGACAGACAGGCGACATGTGAGAGGACAGACAGGAGACACATGAGAGGACAGACAGGAGACATGTGAGAGGACATACAGGAGACATGTGAGAGGAGGACAGACAGGAGACATGTGAGAGGAGGACAGTCAGGAGACGTGTGAGAGGAGGACAGACAGGAGACATGTGAGAGGACAGACAGGATACATGTGAGAGGAGGACAGACAGGAGACATGTGAGAGGAGGACAGACAGGAGACATGTGAGAGGACAGACAGGAGACATGTGAGAGGACAGACATGAGACATGTGAGAGGAGGACAGACAGGAGACATGTGAGAGGACAGTCAGGAGACATGTGAGAGCAGGACAGACAGGAGACATGTGAGAGGACAGTCAGGAGACATGTGAGAGGAGGACAGACATGAGACATGTGAGAGGACAGACATGAGACATGTGAGAGGACAGACAGGATACATGTGAGAGGACAGTCAGGAGACATGTGAGAGGACAGACAGGATACATGTGAGAGGACAGACAGGAGACATGTGAGAGGAGGACAGTCAGGATACATGTGAGGACAGTCAGGAGACATGTGAGAGGACAGACAGGAGACATGTGAGAGGACAGACAGGAGACATGTGAGGACAGTCAGGAGACATGTGAGAGGACAGACAGGAGACATGTGAGAGGACAGACATGATACATGTGAGAGGACAGACAGGAGACACGTGAGAGGACAGTCAGGATACATGTGAGAGGACAGACAGGAGACATGTGAGGACAGTCAGGAGACATGTGAGAGGACAGACAGGAGACATGTGAGAGGACAGACATGATACATGTGAGAGGACAGACAGGAGACACGTGAGAGGACAGTCAGGATACATGTGAGAGGACAGACAGGAGACATGTGAGGACAGTCAGGAGACATGTGAGAGGACAGACAGGCGACATGTGAGAGGACAGACAGGCGACATGTGAGAGGACAGACATGAGACATGTGAGGACAGACAGGAGACATGTGAGAGGACAGTCAGGAGACATGTGAGAGGACAGACAGGATACACGTGAGAGGACAGACAGGAGACACATGATAGGAGACACGTGAGGACAGTCAGGAGACATGTGAGAGGACAGACAGGATACACGTGAGGACAGACACGAGACATGTGAGAGGACAGTCAGGAGACATGTGAGAGGACAGTCAGGAGACATGTGAGAGGACAGACAGGATACACGTGAGGACAGACACGAGACATGTGAGAGGACAGTCAGGAGACATGTGAGAGGAGGACAGACATGAGACATGTGAGAGGACAGTCAGGAGACACATGAGAGGAGGACAGACAGGAGACATGTGAGAGGACAGACAGGAGACACATGATAGGAGACACGTGAGGACAGTCAGGAGACATGTGAGGACAGTCAGGAGACACATGAGGACAGACACGAGACATGTGAGAGGACAGTCAGGAGACATGTGAGAGGAGGACAGACATGAGACATGTGAGAGGACAGTCAGGAGACACATGAGAGGAGGACAGACAGGAGACATGTGAGAGGACAGACAGGAGACACATGAGAGGACAGCCAGGAGACATGTGAGAGGACAGACAAACATGTGAGAGGAGGACAGACAGGAGACATGTGAGAGGAGGACAGTCAGGAGACATGTGAGAGGAGGACAGACAGGAGACATGTGAGAGGACAGACAGGAGACATGTGAGAGGAGGACAGACAGGAGACATGTGAGAGGACAGTCAGGAGACATGTGAGAGGAGGACAGACAGGAGACATGTGAGAGGACAGACAGGAGACATGTGAGAGGAGGACAGACAGGAGACATGTGAGAGGACAGTCAGGAGACATGTGAGAGGAGGACAGACAGGATACATGTGAGAGGACAGACAGGATACATGTGAGAGGAGGACAGACAGGAGACATGTGAGAGGAGGACAGACAGGATACATGTGAGAGGACAGACAGGAGACATGTGAGAGGACAGACAGGAGACATGTGAGGACAGACATGAGACATGTGAGAGGAGGACAGACAGGAGACATGTGAGAGGACAGTCAGGAGACATGTGAGAGCAGGACAGACAGGAGACATGTGAGAGGAGGACAGACATGAGACATGTGAGAGGACAGACATGAGACATGTGAGAGGACAGACAGGATACATGTGAGAGGAGGACAGACATGAGACATGTGAGAGGACAGTTAGGAGACATGTGAGAGGAGGACAGTCAGGAGACATGTGAGAGGAGGACAGACATGATACATGTGAGAGGAGGACAGGAGACATGTGAGAGGAGGACAGTCAGGAGACATGTGAGAGGAGGACAGACAGGATACATGTGAGAGGACAGACATGAGACATGTGAGAGGACAGACAGGAGACATGTTAGAGGACAGACAGGAGACATGTGAGAGGAGGACAGACAGGAGACATGTGAGAGGACAGACAGGAGACATGTGAGAGGACAGACAGGAGACATGTGAGAGGAGGACAGACAGGAGACATGTGAGAGGAGGACAGTCAGGAGACATGTGAGAGGAGGACAGACAGGAGTCATGTGAGAGGAGGACAGACAGGAGACATGTGAGAGGAGGACAGTCAGGAGACATGTGAGAGGACAGACATGAGACATGTGAGAGGAGGACAGACAGGAGACATGTGAGAGGAGGACAGTCAGGAGACATGTGAGAGGACAGACAGGAGACATGTGAGATGACAGACAGGAGACATGTGAGAGGAGGACAGACAGGATACATGTGAGAGGACAGTCAGGAGACATGTGAGAGGAGGACAGACACGAGACACGTGAGAGGAGGACAGTCAGGAGACATGTGAGAGGACAGACATGAGACACGTGAGAGGAGGACAGTCAGGATACATGTGAGAGGACAGTCAGGAGACATGTGAGATGACAGACAGGAGACATGTGAGAGGACAGACATGAGACATGTGAGAGGACAGACAGGAGACATGTGAGAGGAGGACAGTCAGGAGACATGTGAGAGGACAGACAGGAGACATGTGAGAGGAGGACATACAGGAGACACATGAGAGGACAGTCAGGAGACATGTGAGAGGAGGACAGACAGGAGACATGTGAGAGGACAGTTAGGAGACATGTGAGAGGAGGACAGTCAGGAGACATGTGAGAGGAGGACAGACAGGATACATGTGAGAGGAGGACAGGATACATGTGAGAGGAGGACAGTCAGGAGACATGTGAGAGGAGGACAGACAGGATACATGTGAGAGGACAGACAGGAGACATGTGAGAGGACAGACAGGAGACATGTTAGAGGACAGACAGGAGACATGTGAGAGGAGGACAGACAGGAGACATGTGAGAGGACAGACAGGAGACACATGAGAGGACAGACAGGAGACATGTGAGAGGACATACAGGAGACATGTGAGAGGAGGACAGACAGGAGACATGTGAGAGGAGGACAGTCAGGAGACGTGTGAGAGGAGGACAGACAGGAGACATGTGAGAGGACAGACAGGATACATGTGAGAGGAGGACAGACAGGAGACATGTGAGAGGAGGACAGACAGGAGACATGTGAGAGGACAGACAGGAGACATGTGAGAGGACAGACATGAGACATGTGAGAGGAGGACAGACAGGAGACATGTGAGAGGACAGTCAGGAGACATGTGAGAGCAGGACAGACAGGAGACATGTGAGAGGACAGTCAGGAGACATGTGAGAGGAGGACAGACATGAGACATGTGAGAGGACAGACATGAGACATGTGAGAGGACAGACAGGATACATGTGAGAGGACAGTCAGGAGACATGTGAGAGGACAGACAGGATACATGTGAGAGGACAGACAGGAGACATGTGAGAGGAGGACAGTCAGGATACATGTGAGGACAGTCAGGAGACATGTGAGAGGACAGACAGGAGACATGTGAGAGGACAGACAGGAGACATGTGAGGACAGTCAGGAGACATGTGAGAGGACAGACAGGAGACATGTGAGAGGACAGACATGATACATGTGAGAGGACAGACAGGAGACACGTGAGAGGACAGTCAGGATACATGTGAGAGGACAGACAGGAGACATGTGAGGACAGTCAGGAGACATGTGAGAGGACAGACAGGAGACATGTGAGAGGACAGACATGATACATGTGAGAGGACAGACAGGAGACACGTGAGAGGACAGTCAGGATACATGTGAGAGGACAGACAGGAGACATGTGAGGACAGTCAGGAGACATGTGAGAGGACAGACAGGCGACATGTGAGAGGACAGACAGGCGACATGTGAGAGGACAGACAGGAGACACATGAGAGGACAGACAGGAGACATGTGAGAGGACATACAGGAGACATGTGAGAGGAGGACAGACAGGAGACATGTGAGAGGAGGACAGTCAGGAGACGTGTGAGAGGAGGACAGACAGGAGACATGTGAGAGGACAGACAGGATACATGTGAGAGGAGGACAGACAGGAGACATGTGAGAGGAGGACAGACAGGAGACATGTGAGAGGACAGACAGGAGACATGTGAGAGGACAGACATGAGACATGTGAGAGGAGGACAGACAGGAGACATGTGAGAGGACAGTCAGGAGACATGTGAGAGCAGGACAGACAGGAGACATGTGAGAGGACAGTCAGGAGACATGTGAGAGGAGGACAGACATGAGACATGTGAGAGGACAGACATGAGACATGTGAGAGGACAGACAGGATACATGTGAGAGGACAGTCAGGAGACATGTGAGAGGACAGACAGGATACATGTGAGAGGACAGACAGGAGACATGTGAGAGGAGGACAGTCAGGATACATGTGAGGACAGTCAGGAGACATGTGAGAGGACAGACAGGAGACATGTGAGAGGACAGACAGGAGACATGTGAGGACAGTCAGGAGACATGTGAGAGGACAGACAGGAGACATGTGAGAGGACAGACATGATACATGTGAGAGGACAGACAGGAGACACGTGAGAGGACAGTCAGGATACATGTGAGAGGACAGACAGGAGACATGTGAGGACAGTCAGGAGACATGTGAGAGGACAGACAGGAGACATGTGAGAGGACAGACATGATACATGTGAGAGGACAGACAGGAGACACGTGAGAGGACAGTCAGGATACATGTGAGAGGACAGACAGGCGACATGTGAGAGGACAGACAGGCGACATGTGAGAGGACAGACATGAGACATGTGAGGACAGACAGGAGACATGTGAGAGGACAGTCAGGAGACATGTGAGAGGACAGACAGGATACACGTGAGAGGACAGACAGGAGACACATGATAGGAGACACGTGAGGACAGTCAGGAGACATGTGAGGACAGTCAGGAGACACATGAGGACAGACACGAGACATGTGAGAGGACAGTCAGGAGACATGTGAGAGGAGGACAGACATGAGACATGTGAGAGGACAGTCAGGAGACACATGAGAGGAGGACAGACAGGAGACATGTGAGAGGACAGACAGGAGACACATGAGAGGACAGCCAGGAGACATGTGAGAGGACAGACAAACATGTGAGAGGAGGACAGACAGGAGACATGTGAGAGGAGGACAGTCAGGAGACATGTGAGAGGAGGACAGACAGGAGACATGTGAGAGGACAGACAGGAGACATGTGAGAGGAGGACAGACAGGAGACATGTGAGAGGACAGTCAGGAGACATGTGAGAGGAGGACAGACAGGAGACATGTGAGAGGACAGACAGGATACATGTGAGAGGAGGACAGACAGGAGACATGTGAGAGGAGGACAGACAGGATACATGTGAGAGGACAGACAGGAGACATGTGAGAGGACAGACAGGAGACATGTGAGGACAGACATGAGACATGTGAGAGGAGGACAGACAGGAGACATGTGAGAGGACAGTCAGGAGACATGTGAGAGCAGGACAGACAGGAGACATGTGAGGACAGTCAGGAGACATGTGAGAGGACAGACAGGAGACATGTGAGAGGACAGACATGATACATGTGAGAGGACAGACAGGAGACACGTGAGAGGACAGTCAGGATACATGTGAGAGGACAGACAGGAGACATGTGAGGACAGTCAGGAGACATGTGAGAGGACAGACAGGCGACATGTGAGAGGACAGACAGGCGACATGTGAGAGGACAGACATGAGACATGTGAGGACAGACAGGAGACATGTGAGAGGACAGTCAGGAGACATGTGAGAGGACAGACAGGATACACGTGAGAGGACAGACAGGAGACACATGATAGGAGACACGTGAGGACAGTCAGGAGACATGTGAGGACAGTCAGGAGACACATGAGGACAGACACGAGACATGTGAGAGGACAGTCAGGAGACATGTGAGAGGAGGACAGACATGAGACATGTGAGAGGACAGTCAGGAGACACATGAGAGGAGGACAGACAGGAGACATGTGAGAGGACAGACAGGAGACACATGAGAGGACAGCCAGGAGACATGTGAGAGGACAGACAAACATGTGAGAGGAGGACAGACAGGAGACATGTGAGAGGAGGACAGTCAGGAGACATGTGAGAGGAGGACAGACAGGAGACATGTGAGAGGACAGACAGGAGACATGTGAGAGGAGGACAGACAGGAGACATGTGAGAGGACAGTCAGGAGACATGTGAGAGGAGGACAGACAGGAGACATGTGAGAGGACAGACAGGATACATGTGAGAGGAGGACAGACAGGAGACATGTGAGAGGAGGACAGACAGGATACATGTGAGAGGACAGACAGGAGACATGTGAGAGGACAGACAGGAGACATGTGAGGACAGACATGAGACATGTGAGAGGAGGACAGACAGGAGACATGTGAGAGGACAGTCAGGAGACATGTGAGAGCAGGACAGACAGGAGACATGTGAGAGGAGGACAGACATGAGACATGTGAGAGGACAGACATGAGACATGTGAGAGGACAGACAGGATACATGTGAGAGGACAGTCAGGAGACATGTGAGAGGACAGTCAGGAGACATGTGAGAGGAGGACAGACATGAGACATGTGAGAGGACAGACATGAGACATGTAAGAGGACAGACAGGATACATGTGAGAGGACAGTCAGGAGACATGTGAGAGGACAGACAGGATACATGTGAGAGGACAGACATGAGACATGTGAGAGGAGGACAGTCAGGATACATGTGAGGACAGTCAGGAGACATGTGAGGACAGACAGGAGACATGTGAGAGGACAGTCAGGAGACACATGAGAGGAGGACAGACAGGAGACATGTGAGAGGACAGACAGGAGACACATGAGAGGACAGCCAGGAGACATGTGAGAGGACAGACAAACATGTGAGAGGAGGACAGACAGGAGACATGTGAGAGGAGGACAGTCAGGAGACATGTGAGAGGAGGACAGACAGGAGACATGTGAGAGGACAGACAGGAGACATGTGAGAGGAGGACAGACAGGAGACATGTGATAGGACAGTCAGGATACATGTGAGAGGAGGACAGACAGGAGACATGTGAGAGGAGGACAGACAGGAGACATGTGAGAGGAGGACAGACAGGAGACATGTGAGAGGAGGACAGTCAGGAGACATGTGAGAGGACAGACATGAGACATGTGAGAGGAGGACAGACAGGAGACATGTGAGAGGAGGACAGTCAGGAGACATGTGAGAGGACAGACAGGAGACATGTGAGAGGACAGACAGGAGACATGTGAGAGGAGGACAGACAGGATACATGTGAGAGGACAGTCAGGAGACATGTGAGAGGAGGACAGACATGAGACACGTGAGAGGAGGACAGTCAGGAGACATGTGAGAGGACAGACATGAGACACGTGAGAGGAGGACAGTCAGGATACATGTGAGAGGACAGTCAGGAGACATGTGAGATGACAGACAGGAGACATGTGAGAGGACAGACATGAGACATGTGAGAGGACAGACAGGAGACATGTGAGAGGAGGACAGTCAGGAGACATGTGAGAGGACAGACAGGAGACATGTGAGAGGAGGACATACAGGAGACACATGAGAGGACAGTCAGGAGACATGTGAGAGGAGGACAGACAGGAGACATGTGAGAGGACAGTTAGGAGACATGTGAGAGGAGGACAGTCAGGAGACATGTGAGAGGAGGACAGACAGGATACATGTGAGAGGAGGACAGGATACATGTGAGAGGAGGACAGTCAGGAGACATGTGAGAGGAGGACAGACAGGATACATGTGAGAGGACAGACATGAGACATGTGAGAGGACAGACAGGAGACATGTTAGAGGACAGACAGGAGACATGTGAGAGGAGGACATACAGGAGACATGTGAGAGGACAGACAGGAGACACATGAGAGGACAGACAGGAGACATGTGAGAGGACATACAGGAGACACATGAGAGGAGGACAGACAGGAGACATGTGAGAGGAGGACAGTCAGGAGACATGTGAGAGGAGGACAGACAGGAGACATGTGAGAGGACAGACAGGATACATGTGAGAGGAGGACAGACAGGAGACATGTGAGAGGAGGACAGACAGGAGACATGTGAGAGGACAGACAGGAGACATGTGAGAGGACAGACATGAGACATGTGAGAGGAGGACAGACAGGAGACATGTGAGAGGACAGTCAGGAGACATGTGAGAGCAGGACAGACAGGAGACATGTGAGAGGACAGTCAGGAGACATGTGAGAGGAGGACAGACATGAGACATGTGAGAGGACAGACATGAGACATGTGAGAGGACAGACAGGATACATGTGAGAGGACAGTCAGGAGACATGTGAGAGGACAGACAGGATACATGTGAGAGGACAGACAGGAGACATGTGAGAGGAGGACAGTCAGGATACATGTGAGGACAGTCAGGAGACATGTGAGAGGACAGACAGGAGACATGTGAGAGGACAGACAGGAGACATGTGAGGACAGTCAGGAGACATGTGAGAGGACAGACAGGAGACATGTGAGAGGACAGACATGATACATGTGAGAGGACAGACAGGAGACACGTGAGAGGACAGTCAGGATACATGTGAGAGGACAGACAGGAGACATGTGAGGACAGTCAGGAGACATGTGAGAGGACAGACAGGCAACATGTGAGAGGACAGACAGGCGACATGTGAGAGGACAGACATGAGACATGTGAGGACAGACAGGAGACATGTGAGAGGACAGTCAGGAGACATGTGAGAGGACAGACAGGATACACGTGAGAGGACAGACAGGAGACACATGATAGGAGACACGTGAGGACAGTCAGGAGACATGTGAGGACAGTCAGGAGACACATGAGGACAGACACGAGACATGTGAGAGGACAGTCAGGAGACATGTAAGAGGAGGACAGACATGAGACATGTGAGAGGACAGTCAGGAGACACATGAGAGGAGGACAGACAGGAGACATGTGAGAGGACAGACAGGAGACACATGAGAGGACAGCCAGGAGACATGTGAGAGGACAGACAAACATGTGAGAGGAGGACAGACAGGATACATGTGAGAGGAGGACAGTCAGGAGACATGTGAGAGGAGGACAGACAGGAGACATGTGAGAGGACAGACAGGAGACATGTGAGAGGAGGACAGACAGGAGACATGTGAGAGGACAGTCAGGAGACATGTGAGAGGAGGACAGACAGGAGACATGTGAGAGGACAGACAGGATACATGTGAGAGGAGGACAGACAGGAGACATGTGAGAGGAGGACAGACAGGATACATGTGAGAGGACAGACAGGAGACATGTGAGAGGACAGACAGGAGACATGTGAGGACAGACATGAGACATGTGAGAGGAGGACAGACAGGAGACATGTGAGAGGACAGTCAGGAGACATGTGAGAGCAGGACAGACAGGAGACATGTGAGAGGAGGACAGACATGAGACATGTGAGAGGACAGACATGAGACATGTGAGAGGACAGACAGGATACATGTGAGAGGACAGTCAGGAGACATGTGAGAGGACAGTCAGGAGACATGTGAGAGGAGGACAGACATGAGACATGTGAGAGGACAGACATGAGACATGTAAGAGGACAGACAGGATACATGTGAGAGGACAGTCAGGAGACATGTGAGAGGACAGACAGGATACATGTGAGAGGACAGACATGAGACATGTGAGAGGAGGACAGTCAGGATACATGTGAGGACAGTCAGGAGACATGTGAGGACAGACAGGAGACATGTGAGAGGACAGTCAGGAGACACATGAGAGGAGGACAGACAGGAGACATGTGAGAGGACAGACAGGAGACACATGAGAGGACAGCCAGGAGACATGTGAGAGGACAGACAAACATGTGAGAGGAGGACAGACAGGAGACATGTGAGAGGAGGACAGTCAGGAGACATGTGAGAGGAGGACAGACAGGAGACATGTGAGAGGACAGACAGGAGACATGTGAGAGGAGGACAGACAGGAGACATGTGATAGGACAGTCAGGATACATGTGAGAGGAGGACAGACAGGAGACATGTGAGAGGAGGACAGACAGGAGACATGTGAGAGGAGGACAGACAGGAGACATGTGAGAGGAGGACAGTCAGGAGACATGTGAGAGGACAGACATGAGACATGTGAGAGGAGGACAGACAGGAGACATGTGAGAGGAGGACAGTCAGGAGACATGTGAGAGGACAGACAGGAGACATGTGAGAGGACAGACAGGAGACATGTGAGAGGAGGACAGACAGGATACATGTGAGAGGACAGTCAGGAGACATGTGAGAGGAGGACAGACATGAGACACGTGAGAGGAGGACAGTCAGGAGACATGTGAGAGGACAGACATGAGACACGTGAGAGGAGGACAGTCAGGATACATGTGAGAGGACAGTCAGGAGACATGTGAGATGACAGACAGGAGACATGTGAGAGGACAGACATGAGACATGTGAGAGGACAGACAGGAGACATGTGAGAGGAGGACAGTCAGGAGACATGTGAGAGGACAGACAGGAGACATGTGAGAGGAGGACATACAGGAGACACATGAGAGGACAGTCAGGAGACATGTGAGAGGAGGACAGACAGGAGACATGTGAGAGGACAGTTAGGAGACATGTGAGAGGAGGACAGTCAGGAGACATGTGAGAGGAGGACAGACAGGATACATGTGAGAGGAGGACAGGATACATGTGAGAGGAGGACAGTCAGGAGACATGTGAGAGGAGGACAGACAGGATACATGTGAGAGGACAGACAGGAGACATGTGAGAGGACAGACAGGAGACATGTTAGAGGACAGACAGGAGACATGTGAGAGGAGGACATACAGGAGACATGTGAGAGGACAGACAGGAGACACATGAGAGGACAGACAGGAGACATGTGAGAGGACATACAGGAGACACATGAGAGGAGGACAGACAGGAGACATGTGAGAGGAGGACAGTCAGGAGACATGTGAGAGGAGGACAGACAGGAGACATGTGAGAGGACAGACAGGATACATGTGAGAGGAGGACAGACAGGAGACATGTGAGAGGAGGACTGACAGGAGACATGTGAGAGGACAGACAGGAGACATGTGAGAGGACAGACATGAGACATGTGAGAGGAGGACAGACAGGAGACATGTGAGAGGACAGTCAGGAGACATGTGAGAGCAGGACAGACAGGAGACATGTGAGAGGACAGTCAGGAGACATGTGAGAGGAGGACAGACATGAGACATGTGAGAGGACAGACATGAGACATGTGAGAGGACAGACAGGATACATGTGAGAGGAGGACAGTCAGGATACATGTGAGGACAGTCAGGAGACATGTGAGAGGACAGACAGGAGACATGTGAGAGGACAGACAGGAGACATGTGAGGACAGTCAGGAGACATGTGAGAGGACAGACAGGAGACATGTGAGAGGACAGACATGATACATGTGAGAGGACAGACAGGAGACACGTGAGAGGACAGTCAGGATACATGTGAGAGGACAGACAGGAGACATGTGAGGACAGTCAGGAGACATGTGAGAGGACAGACAGGCGACATGTGAGAGGACAGACAGGCGACATGTGAGAGGACAGACATGAGACATGTGAGGACAGACAGGAGACATGTGAGAGGACAGTCAGGAGACATGTGAGAGGACAGACAGGATACACGTGAGAGGACAGACAGGAGACACATGATAGGAGACACGTGAGGACAGTCAGGAGACATGTGAGGACAGTCAGGAGACACATGAGGACAGACACGAGACATGTGAGAGGACAGTCAGGAGACATGTGAGAGGAGGACAGACATGAGACATGTGAGAGGACAGTCAGGAGACACATGAGAGGAGGACAGACAGGAGACATGTGAGAGGACAGACAGGAGACACATGAGAGGACAGCCAGGAGACATGTGAGAGGACAGACAAACATGTGAGAGGAGGACAGACAGGAGACATGTGAGAGGAGGACAGTCAGGAGACATGTGAGAGGAGGACAGACAGGAGACATGTGAGAGGACAGACAGGAGACATGTGAGAGGAGGACAGACAGGAGACATGTGAGAGGACAGTCAGGAGACATGTGAGAGGAGGACAGACAGGAGACATGTGAGAGGACAGACAGGAGACATGTGAGAGGACAGTCAGGAGACATGTGAGAGGAGGACAGACAGGATACATGTGAGAGGACAGACAGGATACATGTGAGAGGAGGACAGACAGGAGACATGTGAGAGGAGGACAGACAGGATACATGTGAGAGGACAGACAGGAGACATGTGAGAGGACAGACAGGAGACATGTGAGGACAGACATGAGACATGTGAGAGGAGGACAGACAGGAGACATGTGAGAGGACAGTCAGGAGACATGTGAGAGCAGGACAGACAGGAGACATGTGAGAGGAGGACAGACATGAGACATGTGAGAGCACAGACATGAGACATGTGAGAGAACAGACAGGATACATGTGAGAGGAGGACAGACATGAGACATGTGAGAGGACAGTTAGGAGACATGTGAGAGGAGGACAGTCAGGAGACATGTGAGAGGAGGACAGACATGATACATGTGAGAGGAGGACAGGAGACATGTGAGAGGAGGACAGTGTGGTATAATATGTCCTCATGTAAATATATCCCCCTCCCCTGTGTTCCCTTTACCTGTGCCCCCCCCCCCTCTCTGTGGAATAAGACACCCCCCTCCCCTGTGTCCCCAAACCTGTACCCCCTCCCCCCCATCTGACCTATCAAATGGGACCACACACCCCCTTTGTTGAATTATAAAGGGCTCCTCCCGACCACAATAGAGGCTTCTTACCTGGGTAATTTCAGCTGATCACCTGGGGCGAGAGCCTCAGCCATTCTCTCTATGTATTCTATCTGTTTGGTTAATAAACCTTTGTTATTATCCAAGCCTCGGTTGACTGAGCACATTCTTCATCAGGATATCTACAAATATCCCACAATTGGCGTCTACGAACTTGTGACAGACTTTTTGCGTCCTCCCGGCGTGCTGTATCATTCAACTATACAGAGAAAAGTGAGTATAATAGGATGGTCGACCAAAAATGTATGGAAAGGAATTGAAACCTTCCCGCTTTTCTCTGTGTCAGGTGAATATTACAGAATGTTGTCAAATATTGAGATCATGGCTGAGTAAGGATAATGTGCATTAATATATCTGATCTGTATTGAGAATCGTTACCAGGGCGCGCGTGCACCTGGGTCCTTTATCAGGCGGTTCTGAGAGGATGGGTTATAGTGCTATTCCCAAAAGTTTAGGCACAAAGGTTGAAGTGCTATTCCAGGTCGAGTCGGAGCCGACCAAAAGCTAAGGCACACAATACAGGTTGTTGGATTGCTACCCCAAGTCTAATTCAGACTAAAAAATAGGCAACAAGGCAAGAAACGTGGGCTTATTAGATGTGATATCCTTGAAAACGCTACTCTGTTAAAAAACGTTCTGTGATTCCTTTGCAAAGAGGCGGGAAGTTAGGACCGAGAAGCTGATGGAATCATAATTAGAAATTACCAGAGTAGCGTCATAATATTCATTGTTTCAACCTCAAACTAAGCTCACAATCTCTTCCATTTCCTGAAAACGATGTATTTTGGATTAAATTAACCAATTGATCAATACAGATAGCGGGAAGATGATCACGCGATGTCCTAGTTAGTACATGATTACGCGATGTCCCGGGAGTACGTAAATGTACATTAAACGGGACATCAGTCGCGGAAAGTACATTAAACAGGACGTTAGTCGCGGGTTAAGAGGCCGAGAGTATGATTAAAAGGTATATATAATCTAATATATCGCTGGTAAATTTCGAAGTCAGGTTCGGTCGTTATGATTTTAATAACGATGTGTAGTTATATATCAAGGGTATCAATGCCTTGTCGCAACAGATGTTGGCCGACTAAACGTACAGCGATCCAATACAGTCAGATATACACACACGTTAACTTATATGTATTATTGTTTGTTTGTCTGTTTAAGTCTCGTTCGTATGTGCACAAGTATTATAGGACCCGTCGCGTTGCTTTATTGAGTCAAGAACCGGCTGCGGATAGCGCGACGAGCATTGAGAGACGAGTTACCGTTATACAAAGAATAACATTGAAGTGCAGTTCACGGGAACAAACTAGGATAGTAATTTCCGGATTCCGCAGAACACCGGCCCACGGGAACGGCCATTTGGGGAAGTATAGTTTTATCGTTTCAGTTTGTTTACGTTTCACATATGCACAGGCACGTTCATTCGGTAACAAAACGCTGGTATAGGAATTCCAGGCTATTGAGAGTTCGTGGAAAAATACTGTATGAATTGCAAAGCGTTATTTCCGAGGCGAATGAGAACACACGAACGTCGCATGGAGCAATGACGTGACGCTATGCGTGCCGTGAAGTTATTATTTTATATTAAACTATCCATAAGCGAACGTAAAGTGTAATGTACCCAAGGCCAAGGGTGCGTGAAATCCACGTGTAGTATATGTTTTATTTGTATATATATGTGCGCGCTGCCATTGGAAAATGTTGAGTTGCAGTGGCGAGATGCAGGTTGCACCATCCCAGACCACCGGAGAAACGAACCGAACATTGCAGCTTTCCCCGGTGAGTATGAAAATCATAAATATAGATGCTTTGATTGATTGATTGAAAACTTTATTAACAGATTGCAGAATAGGTACAATACAGCACAGCTCAACACACAATTGTTAAGGGGATGCAGACCAGAGAGAGACTTTAGTCTTGTTTACATCAGGGTCCCCCATTTTCAATACCAGATTTGTTTACATCAGGGTCCCCCATTTTCAAATTATCAGGACATATTATGACATACATGACATACAGATAGTCAGTACTGCTACATCTGTACATTTATGACATACCAGATTTGAAAATTCAGTACTGGTTGTGATAAAAAAGGAGTCAAGAAAAGGGAGTCATTTGACGTAGAAACTATCATCTCAGTTACAGTAAATTACAACTATCTCAGATCAATTGAGTGTTTATGTTGCTTTAATTTACACATTATAAGTCACATAAAGCTAATTACAATGTCTGTTTCAGAATTATAATACATCTGTGGGCGTACCTTGTAGTCCACATAAACAGCGTTAGATTAGGCTTTATAAGCTTTTAATGTTAAAAAACGTGGGCACAAACAACATAGATCATGTTTAAAAGTAAGATGTTTAGGTTATATTCACTTGAGTTAATGTGTTTATCTAAAGAACCAATGAAAGATAACTAGCCCTTTCCATTGTAAGACATTTTTAAACATGATTCAAAATGTGTGGTTCCACATTCATATGATGCTTGTGTACATATGCGATATGATTGATAAATGATAACACTATCATTACATCCTAGGACAGGATGGATGAGAAATAGCTGATGTTTTGTTAAGCTCACAGACAATCAAGGAGAACCCACTCAGATGGACTTAGAAAAGAGTGGAAAATTAACATGTGTTTGTATTTACAGATCTGGCTCTGAGGCGAGATGCAAAACAGTGAATGACTACACCCAAATTGTATCACAAAAGACAGAAAATCCAACAATTTGCATGTCAACCGAGAGACAGTGCAGAGCTGAGAGACAATCGATTGACCATTTGGAACAAATCTACATCCAAATACCCACATGTAAATTCTTCAGAGTGGGCACTTGGGAGACAAAGCAATGCAAATGCCTACACTCGTGACCACAGACTTGATGAACTCACCTGGCGGTGGATGGCAACAGAGAACCACTTAATTAACATGAATTAGACACCGGTGATGAATTTGCAGTTATGAAAATCTACCTAACTCCCATACTAACAATAACTAACCAGTCGTTTTCATCATCTCTTTTCAAGAGGCACATGAATTAGAGAAGTGCCCGAGATGAAAGATTAATGATGAAAACAACTTTACTTACAATCCCCTCCTATTCTCTGTTTATAACCAATAACATGCATGACTATTCCTTAGACTATTCTTTTAACAACTAATACTTTCCATGACTGCAAAAATATCAACCACAAAATTGAAACACAATTATCTAAATGTACAAGGTATACACATACATTGATCATTTAGCTGACACTGTATGACAGGACATCAAAAAGGGCACAACTCTATCAGCTGAGTAACAATGTTCATCAAAGTGTTGAGTGCCACAGTGTAGGTTAGTTTTATTAGTGTTGAGTGCTACAGTGTAGATTAGTTTATTAGGACAAATGCATGACAGTAAGGTTAGTTAGGGTTAAATGATAAGAAATGATTGTTTTTCATGCAAAATTAACTGGCTACCTAGATTTTATGTTTTTTCCCCATGCTATGCTATGATGAGCCACACTGAGATGTGAAGAACAACCGAGAAGTCATGGCGAGGTAAGTATCTTGAAGAAGCACACCATCGTACGCGGCCTGAGGTAAGATCAACTTCAATTTAACACCACAGACTATTTTATCTGATTCAAGACTTTGGCCATTCATTTACAAATTTTATTTAAAGCCTAATGCTGTAAGATCTAGTTAGATACAAAATCTGATAAAATTGTAGTGAATGTGACCTTCTTGACGTAAGGAATCACTGCTAATGCAATTGGCTTGCATTTCCTATTGTCAATTAAGTGATTTTATTTACAATGAATTGAATTAATCCCAAAATGATTTTCCACTTTAGCAGAAAGGCGTTGAATCATTTATGTGAGGAGTTTTCTAAGGCAGTGTTTATCACCCTCAGATCACGAATTGGTGAGAGGACAGGACGAGTGAGACGACGCGTGACCTGAACCAAGGAGCTGCGGACACAACCAGAGGCGACGACAACAACCGTGGGAGAACCATCCAACCCAGCCCACAGACATCCCCAAGAAAGTGGAGCAGAGGACCACGAAGGAGACTGACCAAGGAGACACTGACGAAGAGGAGATCAACCTTTGACGGCCTCCACCCCGGCACTGCAGACCAAACCCATCACCTGCAGATGGGAACCAAAGCCCCGACCATCAAGGTGGATTCCCATGACAAGATTGTCATCCGTGTGAGAGAGAGCGTCCTACTGACTAGCCACTACACCGGCGGGCCCTCGCCCTCCATCAAGTGGTACCGCATTGACGAGGAGAGGACAGCGAAACCAGCACAACACATGTGATGGTGGTGGAGAACAACATAGGCTGCAGGAAAAGACCACTATAGTTGACTGCTACCGGTGACCCTTGACAAGGTACACAGGGAGCGGACGGCGACCTCCTGTAGGCCCCCTCTGAATGAACGACGACCAGTGAATGTTCCCGACTGCATCGTCAAGAAGAGACATCATCAGAGACCTGTGGAACAAGATACTTCTGAACACACATTGTCCACATTGTTATGTATGTATTGGCCCTGCCACACGACAGACCGAGAACAGATGATCAACACTTCACAGCAACTGTCAGATTCACAAACAAGAACTGTTTCACAGAGTTCATATGTATCTGGAAAATTATTGACTAGGAATATGATGAAATACAATCAGTAAGATTCCATTAACCAATTTTATAATGACAATGAGAAATGATCACAGAGTCACATTGCAAAATGGTATTGTTAAACAGGGCAGAACCAGTTGGATTGTTCCAAGACACCAAGTTTGTTTTGACCATTGATAGTATGCACCACAGAACAATGCATAACGATTATCATAATCACCTTTTATATTAACCACTAGGTTAACGGTTTTCAATTTTATTTTGACACATTAGCCACTAAGGTAATGTCTATTGTATGTATTTATTTAATTTTTATGTGTTACTGTTTGGCCCTGCCACACGACCGACAGAGAACACCTTGTCAACAACGACGCAACATCATTCAGGTTAATACCTTCACAAGCAGGAAACTTTTCACACAATTGTATGTATCTGCAAAACGATGAACTAGGGATGTGATGAAAAGAAATCAATGAGAAAGCATTAACAATGGTTAGTAATAATGAGCTAAAATGTATTGCTGAAGGAAGAAGTGACCACATGATCACATTACATCACATTAGAATTACTTAGGTTACAAAATTGTATTGTCAGACAAGAAAGAATCAGTTGTTTTATTCTCTCATAGAAGAGGACATGTAACGTTGTTTTGCACCTGTATGGTGAACCATTGATAGTATATGCACTAGAATTACATACAGAAGCGATGCATAAGACGTTTTATCTCCTCATTTATAGAGAAGAAATGGAGAAAATTGCCTGATTCTAAGTAAAGACCAACAAAGATGAGGCAATCACAGATGAAAGTGACACTCAAACTCAGATTAAATACAACTGGATCCTAAGTAATTTCATCAAGAATCATCACAAAATGTGCAAAAATATATATATATATTTGTGAACAGTTTCCCATAATCAATCATGTTAGTTTTATTAACCACCAGGTTAACGGTTGTTAAAATGTTTTTGTACACATTAGCCTTATGTGTAAATCCGATTCCTAATAATTATGAACACAATTTTGTTTTTTCACCCTGTGCACTCTAACCACACAGACAGTGCATGTATTTAATTGGTTTATTACGATGCCTGTATGCACAACGATCACATTAGCTCCCCAGAGTCACGACATGAACGACTGAAGGTATGCCAAGATATTTGCACAGCGATAGCTTCAAATGATTATGTTAATTGTTGTTTGATATCAGAGATGAGGACCACTCATTGATATAGGTATTTTGAGCGATTAATAAAAGAAAAGGGTGATATCTATTCCCACATCTCTGATATCAAAATAACACAGACCGCAGTCCAGTCGATCATGTCATGAATCATGTATGTAAATAATTCTATTAATCATGTATGTAAATAATTCTATTTTAAAATATTATCCCCACTTTTACCTGTTCCAAACAATCCTGGTATATTATACATTAATCTCACCCACATTATAAGAAAGAAAAGTGAGTATTGTGGTATAATATGTCCTCATGTAAATATATCCCCCTCCCCTGTGTTCCCTTTACCTGTGCCCCCCCCCCCTCTCTGTGGAATAAGACACCCCCCTCCCCTGTGTCCCCAAACCTGTACCCCCTCCCCCCCATCTGACCTATCAAATGGGACCACACACCCCCTTTGTTGAATTATAAAGGGCTCCTCCCGACCACAATAGAGGCTTCTTACCTGGGTAATTTCAGCTGATCACCTGGGGCGAGAGCCTCAGCCATTCTCTCTATGTATTCTATCTGTTTGGTTAATAAACCTTTGTTATTATCCAAGCCTCGGTTGACTGAGCACATTCTTCATCAGGATATCTACAAATATCCCACAACAGTCAGGAGACATGTGAGAGGAGGACAGACAGGATACATGTGAGAGGACAGACAGGAGACATGTGAGAGGACAGACAGGAGACATGTTAGAGGACAGACAGGAGACATGTGAGAGGAGGACAGACAGGAGACATGTGAGAGGACAGACAGGAGACATGTGAGAGGACAGACAGGAGACATGTGAGAGGAGGACAGACAGGAGACATGTGAGAGGAGGACAGTCAGGAGACATGTGAGAGGAGGACAGACAGGAGACATGTGAGAGGAGGACAGACAGGAGACATGTGAGAGGAGGACAGTCAGGAGACATGTGAGAGGACAGACATGAGACATGTGAGAGGAGGACAGACAGGAGACATGTGAGAGGAGGACAGTCAGGAGACATGTGAGAGGACAGACAGGAGACATGTGAGAGGACAGACAGGAGACATGTGAGAGGAGGACAGACAGGATACATGTGAGAGGACAGTCAGGAGACATGTGAGAGGAGGACAGACATGAGACACGTGAGAGGAGGACAGTCAGGAGACATGTGAGAGGACAGACATGAGACACGTGAGAGGAGGACAGTCAGGATACATGTGAGAGGACAGTCAGGAGACATGTGAGATGACAGACAGGAGACATGTGAGAGGACAGACATGAGACATGTGAGAGGACAGACAGGAGACATGTGAGAGGAGGACAGTCAGGAGACATGTGAGAGGACAGACAGGAGACATGTGAGAGGAGGACATACAGGAGACACATGAGAAGACAGTCAGGAGACATGTGAGAGGAGGACAGACAGGAGACATGTGAGAGGACAGTTAGGAGACATGTGAGAGGAGGACAGTCAGGAGACATGTGAGAGGAGGACAGACAGGATACATGTGAGAGGAGGACAGGATACATGTGAGAGGAGGACAGTCAGGAGACATGTGAGAGGAGGACAGACAGGATACATGTGAGAGGACAGACAGGAGACATGTGAGAGGACAGACAGGAGACATGTGAGAGGAGGACAGACAGGAGACATGTGAGAGGACAGACAGGAGACACATGAGAGGACAGACAGGAGACATGTGAGAGGACATACAGGAGACATGTGAGAGGAGGACAGACAGGAGACATGTGAGAGGAGGACAGTCAGGAGACATGTGAGAGGAGGACAGACAGGAGACATGTGAGAGGACAGACAGGATACATGTGAGAGGAGGACAGACAGGAGACATGTGAGAGGAGGACAGACAGGAGACATGTGAGAGGACAGACAGGAGACATGTGAGAGGACAGACATGAGACATGTGAGAGGAGGACAGACAGGAGACATGTGAGAGGACAGTCAGGAGACATGTGAGAGCAGGACAGACAGGAGACATGTGAGAGGACAGTCAGGAGACATGTGAGAGGAGGACAGACATGAGACATGTGAGAGGACAGACATGAGACATGTGAGAGGACAGACAGGATACATGTGAGAGGACAGTCAGGAGACATGTGAGAGGACAGACAGGATACATGTGAGAGAACAGACAGGAGACATGTGAGAGGAGGACAGTCAGGATACATGTGAGGACAGTCAGGAGACATGTGAGAGGACAGACAGGAGACATGTGAGAGGACAGACAGGAGACATGTGAGGACAGTCAGGAGACATGTGAGAGGACAGACAGGAGACATGTGAGAGGACAGACATGATACATGTGAGAGGACAGACAGGAGACACGTGAGAGGACAGTCAGGATACATGTGAGAGGAGAGACAGGAGACATGTGAGGACAGTCAGGAGACATGTGAGAGGACAGACAGGCGACATGTGAGAGGACAGACAGGCGACATGTGAGAGGACAGACATGAGACATGTGAGGACAGACAGGAGACATGTGAGAGGACAGTCAGGAGACATGTGAGAGGACAGACAGGATACACGTGAGAGGACAGACAGGAGACACATGATAGGAGACACGTGAGGACAGTCAGGAGACATGTGAGGACAGTCAGGAGACACATGAGGACAGACACGAGACATGTGAGAGGACAGTCAGGAGACATGTGAGAGGAGGACAGACATGAGACATGTGAGAGGACAGTCAGGAGACACATGAGAGGAGGACAGACAGGAGACATGTGAGAGGACAGACAGGAGACACATGAGAGGACAGCCAGGAGACATGTGAGAGGACAGACAAACATGTGAGAGGAGGACAGACAGGAGACATGTGAGAGGAGGACAGTCAGGAGACATGTGAGAGGAGGACAGACAGGAGACATGTGAGAGGACAGACAGGAGACATGTGAGAGGAGGACAGACAGGAGACATGTGAGAGGACAGTCAGGAGACATGTGAGAGGAGGACAGACAGGAGACATGTGAGAGGACAGACAGGATACATGTGAGAGGAGGACAGACAGGAGACATGTGAGAGGAGGACAGACAGGATACATGTGAGAGGACAGACAGGAGACATGTGAGAGGACAGACAAGAGACATGTGAGGACAGACATGAGACATGTGAGAGGAGGACAGACAGGAGACATGTGAGAGGACAGTCAGGAGACATGTGAGAGCAGGACAGACAGGAGACATGTGAGAGGAGGACAGATATGAGACATGTGAGAGGACAGACATGAGACATGTGAGAGGACAGACAGGATACATGTGAGAGGACAGTCAGGAGACATGTGAGAGGACAGTCAGGAGACATGTGAGAGGAGGACAGACATGAGACATGTGAGAGGACAGACATGAGACATGTAAGAGGACAGACAGGATACATGTGAGAGGACAGTCAGGAGACATGTGAGAGGACAGACAGGATACATGTGAGAGGACAGACAGGAGACATGTGAGAGGAGGACAGTCAGGATACATGTGAGGACAGTCAGGAGACATGTGAGAGGACAGACAGGAGACATGTGAGAGGACAGTCAGGAGACACATGAGAGGAGGACAGACAGGAGACATGTGAGAGGACAGACAGGAGACACATGAGAGGACAGCCAGGAGACATGTGAGAGGACAGACAAACATGTGAGAGGAGGACAGACAGGAGACATGTGAGAGGAGGACAGTCAGGAGACATGTGAGAGGAGGACAGACAGGAGACATGTGAGAGGACAGACAGGAGACATGTGAGAGGAGGACAGACAGGAGACATGTGATAGGACAGTCAGGAGACATGTGAGAGGAGGACAGACATGAGACATGTGAGAGGAGGACAGACAGGAGACATGTGAGAGGAGGACAGACAGGAGACATGTGAGAGGAGGACAGTCAGGAGACATGTGAGAGGACAGACATGAGACATGTGAGAGGAGGACAGACAGGAGACATGTGAGAGGAGGACAGTCAGGAGACATGTGAGAGGACAGACAGGAGACATGTGAGAGGACAGACAGGAGACATGTGAGAGGAGGACAGACAGGATACATGTGAGAGGACAGTCAGGAGACATGTGAGAGGAGGACAGACATGAGACACGTGAGAGGAGGACAGTCAGGAGACATGTGAGAGGACAGACATGAGACACGTGAGAGGAGGACAGTCAGGATACATGTGAGAGGACAGTCAGGAGACATGTGAGATGACAGACAGGAGACATGTGAGAGGACAGACATGAGACATGTGAGAGGACAGACAGGAGACATGTGAGAGGAGGACAGTCAGGAGACATGTGAGAGGACAGACAGGAGACATGTGAGAGGAGGACATACAGGAGACACATGAGAGGACAGTCAGGAGACATGTGAGAGGAGGACAGACAGGAGACATGTGAGAGGACAGTTAGGAGACATGTGAGAGGAGGACAGTCAGGAGACATGTGAGAGGAGGACAGACAGGATACATGTGAGAGGAGGACAGGATACATGTGAGAGGAGGACAGTCAGGAGACATGTGAGAGGAGGACAGACAGGATACATGTGAGAGGACAGACAGGAGACATGTGAGAGGACAGACAGGAGACATGTTAGAGGACAGACAGGAGACATGTGAGAGGAGGACAGACAGGAGACATGTGAGAGGACAGACAGGAGACACATGAGAGGACAGACAGGAGACATGTGAGAGGACATACAGGAGACACATGAGAGGAGGACAGACAGGAGACATGTGAGAGGAGGACAGTCAGGAGACATGTGAGAGGAGGACAGACAGGAGACATGTGAGAGGATACATGTGAGAGGAGGACAGACAGGAGACATGTGAGAGGAGGACAGACAGGAGACATGTGAGAGGACAGACAGGAGACATGTGAGAGGACAGACATGAGACATGTGAGAGGAGGACAGACAGGAGACATGTGAGAGGACAGTCAGGAGACATGTGAGAGCAGGACAGACAGGAGACATGTGAGAGGACAGTCAGGAGACATGTGAGAGGAGGACAGACATGAGACATGTGAGAGGACAGACATGAGACATGTGAGAGGACAGACAGGATACATGTGAGAGGACAGTCAGGAGACATGTGAGAGGACAGACAGGATACATGTGAGAGGACAGACAGGAGACATGTGAGAGGAGGACAGTCAGGATACATGTGAGGACAGTCAGGAGACATGTGAGAGGACAGACAGGAGACATGTGAGAGGACAGACAGGAGACATGTGAGGACAGTCAGGAGACATGTGAGAGGACAGTCAGGAGACATGTGAGAGGAGGACAGACATGAGACATGTGAGAGGACAGTCAGGAGACACATGAGAGGAGGACAGACAGGAGACATGTGAGAGGACAGACAGGAGACACATGAGAGGACAGCCAGGAGACATGTGAGAGGACAGACAAACATGTGAGAGGAGGACAGACAGGAGACATGTGAGAGGAGGACAGTCAGGAGACATGTGAGAGGAGGACAGACAGGAGACATGTGAGAGGACAGACAGGAGACATGTGAGAGGAGGACAGACAGGAGACATGTGAGAGGACAGTCAGGAGACATGTGAGAGGAGGACAGACAGGAGACATGTGAGAGGACAGACAGGAATCATGTGAGAGGAGGACAGACAGGAGACATGTGAGAGGACAGTCAGGAGACATGTGAGAGGAGGACAGACATGAGACATGTGAGAGGACAGACAGGATACATGTGAGAGGAGGACAGACAGGAGACATGTGAGAGGAGGACAGACAGGATACATGTGAGAGGACAGACAGGATACATGTGAGAGGACAGACAGGAGACATGTGAGGACAGACATGAGACATGTGAGAGGAGGACAGACAGGAGACATGTGAGAGGACAGTCAGGAGACATGTGAGAGCAGGACAGACAGGAGACATGTGAGAGGAGGACAGACATGAGACATGTGAGAGGACAGACATGAGACATGTGAGAGGACAGACAGGATACATGTGAGAGGAGGACAGACATGAGACATGTGAGAGGACAGTTAGGAGACATGTGAGAGGAGGACAGTCAGGAGACATGTGAGAGGACAGACAGGAGACATGTGAGAGGACAGACAGGAGACATGTGAGAGGAGGACAGACAGGATACATGTGAGAGGACAGTCAGGAGACATGTGAGAGGAGGACAGACATGAGACACGTGAGAGGAGGACAGTCAGGAGACATGTGAGAGGACAGACATGAGACACGTGAGAGGAGGACAGTCAGGATACATGTGAGAGGACAGTCAGGAGACATGTGAGATGACAGACAGGAGACATGTGAGAGGACAGACATGAGACATGTGAGAGGACAGACAGGAGACATGTGAGAGGAGGACAGTCAGGAGACATGTGAGAGGACAGACAGGAGACATGTGAGAGGAGGACATACAGGAGACACATGAGAGGACAGTCAGGAGACATGTGAGAGGAGGACAGACAGGAGACATGTGAGAGGACAGTTAGGAGACATGTGAGAGGAGGACAGTCAGGAGACATGTGAGAGGAGGACAGACAGGATACATGTGAGAGGAGGACAGGATACATGTGAGAGGAGGACAGTCAGGAGACATGTGAGAGGAGGACAGACAGGATACATGTGAGAGGACAGACAGGAGACATGTGAGAGGACAGACAGGAGACATGTGAGAGGAGGACAGACAGGAGACATGTGAGAGGACAGACAGGAGACACATGAGAGGACAGACAGGAGACATGTGAGAGGACATACAGGAGACATGTGAGAGGAGGACAGACAGGAGACATGTGAGAGGAGGACAGTCAGGAGACATGTGAGAGGAGGACAGACAGGAGACATGTGAGAGGACAGACAGGATACATGTGAGAGGAGGACAGACAGGAGACATGTGAGAGGAGGACAGACAGGAGACATGTGAGAGGACAGACAGGAGACATGTGAGAGGACAGACATGAGACATGTGAGAGGAGGACAGACAGGATACATGTGAGAGGACAGTCAGGAGACATGTGAGAGGACAGACAGGATACATGTGAGAGAACAGACAGGAGACATGTGAGAGGAGGACAGTCAGGATACATGTGAGGACAGTCAGGAGACATGTGAGAGGACAGACAGGAGACATGTGAGAGGACAGACAGGAGACATGTGAGGACAGTCAGGAGACATGTGAGAGGACAGACAGGAGACATGTGAGAGGACAGACATGATACATGTGAGAGGACAGACAGGAGACACGTGAGAGGACAGTCAGGATACATGTGAGAGGAGAGACAGGAGACATGTGAGGACAGTCAGGAGACATGTGAGAGGACAGACAGGCGACATGTGAGAGGACAGACAGGCGACATGTGAGAGGACAGACATGAGACATGTGAGGACAGACAGGAGACATGTGAGAGGACAGTCAGGAGACATGTGAGAGGACAGACAGGATACACGTGAGAGGACAGACAGGAGACACATGATAGGAGACACGTGAGGACAGTCAGGAGACATGTGAGGACAGTCAGGAGACACATGAGGACAGACACGAGACATGTGAGAGGACAGTCAGGAGACATGTGAGAGGAGGACAGACATGAGACATGTGAGAGGACAGTCAGGAGACACATGAGAGGAGGACAGACAGGAGACATGTGAGAGGACAGACAGGAGACACATGAGAGGACAGCCAGGAGACATGTGAGAGGACAGACAAACATGTGAGAGGAGGACAGACAGGAGACATGTGAGACGAGGACAGTCAGGAGACATGTGAGAGGAGGACAGACAGGAGACATGTGAGAGGACAGACAGGAGACATGTGAGAGGAGGACAGACAGGAGACATGTGAGAGGACAGTCAGGAGACATGTGAGAGGAGGACAGACAGGAGACATGTGAGAGGACAGACAGGATACATGTGAGAGGAGGACAGACAGGAGACATGTGAGAGGAGGACAGACAGGATACATGTGAGAGGACATACAGGAGACATGTGAGAGGACAGACAAGAGACATGTGAGGACAGACATGAGACATGTGAGAGGAGGACAGACAGGAGACATGTGAGAGGACAGTCAGGAGACATGTGAGAGCAGGACAGACAGGAGACATGTGAGAGGAGGACAGATATGAGACATGTGAGAGGACAGACATGAGACATGTGAGAGGACAGACAGGATACATGTGTGAGGACAGTCAGGAGACATGTGAGAGGACAGTCAGGAGACATGTGAGAGGAGGACAGACATGAGACATGTGAGAGGACAGACATGAGACATGTAAGAGGACAGACAGGATACATGTGAGAGGACAGTCAGGAGACATGTGAGAGGACAGACAGGATACATGTGAGAGGACAGACAGGAGACATGTGAGAGGACAGACAGGAGACATGTGAGAGGACAGTCAGGAGACACATGAGAGGAGGACAGACAGGAGACATGTGAGAGGACAGACAGGAGACACATGAGAGGACAGCCAGGAGACATGTGAGAGGACAGTCAGGAGACATGTGAGAGCAGGACAGACAGGAGACATGTGAGAGGACAGTCAGGAGACATGTGAGAGGAGGACAGACATGAGACATGTGAGAGGACAGACATGAGACATGTGAGAGGACAGACAGGATACATGTGAGAGGACAGTCAGGAGACATGTGAGAGGACAGACAGGATACATGTGAGAGGACAGACAGGAGACATGTGAGAGGAGGACAGTCAGGATACATGTGAGGACAGTCAGGAGACATGTGAGAGGACAGACAGGAGACATGTGAGAGGACAGACAGGAGACATGTGAGGACAGTCAGGATACATGTGAGAGGACAGACAGGAGACATGTGAGAGGACAGACATGATACATGTGAGAGGACAGACAGGAGACACGTGAGAGGACAGTCAGGATACATGTGAGAGGACAGACAGGAGACATGTGAGGACAGTCAGGAGACATGTGAGAGGACAGACAGGCGACATGTGAGAGGACAGACAGGCGACATGTGAGAGGACAGACATGAGACATGTGAGGACAGACAGGAGACATGTGAGAGGACAGTCAGGAGACATGTGAGAGGACAGACAGGATACACGTGAGAGGACAGACAGGAGACACATGATAGGAGACACGTGAGGACAGTCAGGAGACATGTGAGGACAGTCAGGAGACACATGAGGACAGACACGAGACATGTGAGAGGACAGTCAGGAGACATGTGAGAGGAGGACAGACATGAGACATGTGAGAGGACAGTCAGGAGACACATGAGAGGAGGACAGACAGGAGACATGTGAGAGGACAGACAGGAGACAGATGAGAGGACAGCCAGGAGACATGTGAGAGGACAGACAAACATGTGAGAGGAGGACAGACAGGAGACATGTGAGAGGAGGACAGTCAGGAGACATGTGAGAGGAGGACAGACAGGAGACATGTGAGAGGACAGACAGGAGACATGTGAGAGGAGGACAGACAGGAGACATGTGAGAGGACAGTCAGGAGACATGTGAGAGGAGGACAGTCAGGAGACATGTGAGAGGAGGACAGACAGGATACATGTGAGAGGACAGACAGGAGACATGTGAGAGGAGGACAGACAGGAGACATGTGAGAGGACAGTCAGGAGACATGTGAGAGCAGGACAGACAGGAGACATGTGAGAGGAGGACAGACATGAGACATGTGAGAGGACAGACATGAGACATGTGAGAGGACAGACAGGATACATGTGAGAGGACAGTCAGGAGACATGTGAGAGGACAGTCAGGAGACATGTGAGAGGAGGACAGACATGAGACATGTGAGAGGACAGACATGAGACATGTAAGAGGACAGACAGGATACATGTGAGAGGACAGTCAGGAGACATGTGAGAGGACAGACAGGATACATGTGAGGACAGACAGGAGACATGTGAGAGGAGGACAGTCAGGATACATGTGAGGACAGTCAGGACACATGTGAGAGGACAGACAGGAGACATGTGAGAGGACAGTCAGGAGACACATGAGAGGAGGACAGACAGGAGACATGTGAGAGGACAGACAGGAGACACATGAGAGGACAGCCAGGAGACATGTGAGAGGACAGACAAACATGTGAGAGGAGGACAGACAGGAGACATGTGAGAGGAGGACAGTCAGGAGACATGTGAGAGGAGGACAGACAGGATACATGTGAGAGGACAGACAGGAGACATGTGAGAGGAGGACAGACAGGAGACATGTGATAGGACAGTCAGGAGACATGTGAGAGGAGGACAGACAGGAGACATGTGAGAGGAGGACAGACAGGAGACATGTGAGAGGAGGACAGACAGGAGACATGTGAGATGAGGACAGTCAGGAGACATGTGAGAGGACAGACATGAGACATGTGAGAGGAGGACAGACAGGAGACATGTGAGAGGAGGACAGTCAGGAGACATGTGAGAGGACAGACAGGAGACATGTGAGAGGACAGACAGGAGACATGTGAGAGGAGGACAGACAGGATACATGTGAGAGGACAGTCAGGAGACATGTGAGAGGAGGACAGACATGAGACACGTGAGAGGAGGACAGTCAGGAGACATGTGAGAGGACAGACATGAGACACGTGAGAGGAGGACAGTCAGGATACATGTGAGAGGACAGTCAGGAGACATGTGAGATGACAGACAGGAGACATGTGAGAGGACAGACATGAGACATGTGAGAGGACAGACAGGAGACATGTGAGAGGAGGACAGTCAGGAGACATGTGAGAGGACAGACAGGAGACATGTGAGAGGAGGACATACAGGAGACACATGAGAGGACAGTCAGGAGACATGTGAGAGGAGGACAGACAGGAGACATGTGAGAGGACAGTTAGGAGACATGTGAGAGGAGGACAGTCAGGAGACATGTGAGAGGAGGACAGACAGGATACATGTGAGAGGAGGACAGGATACATGTGAGAGGAGGACAGTCAGGAGACATGTGAGAGGAGGACAGACAGGATACATGTGAGAGGACAGACAGGAGACATGTTAGAGGACAGACAGGAGACATGTGAGAGGAGGACAGACAGGAGACATGTGAGAGGACAGACAGGAGACACATGAGAGGACAGACAGGAGACATGTGAGAGGACATACAGGAGACACATGAGAGGAGGACAGACAGGAGACATGTGAGAGAAGGACAGTCAGGAGACATGTGAGAGGAGGACAGACAGGAGACATGTGAGAGGACAGACAGGATACATGTGAGAGGACAGACAGGAGACATGTGAGAGGAGGACAGACAGGAGACATGTGAGAGGACAGACAGGAGACATGTGAGAGGACAGACATGAGACATGTGCGAGGAGGACAGACAGGAGACATGTGAGAGGACAGTCAGGAGACATGTGAGAGCAGGACAGACAGGAGACATGTGAGAGGACAGTCAGGAGACATGTGAGAGGAGGACAGACATGAGACATGTGAGAGGACAGACATGAGACATGTGAGAGGACAGACAGGATACATGTGAGAGGACAGTCAGGAGACATGTGAGAGGACAGACAGGATACATGTGAGAGGACAGACAGGAGACATGTGAGAGGAGGACAGTCAGGATACATGTGAGGACAGTCAGGAGACATGTGAGAGGACAGACAGGAGACATGTGAGAGGACAGACAGGAGACATGTGAGGACAGTCAGGAGACATGTGAGAGGACAGACAGGAGACATGTGAGAGGACAGACATGATACATGTGAGAGGACAGACAGGAGACACGTGCGAGGACAGTCAGGATACATGTGAGAGGACAGACAGGAGACATGTGAGGACAGTCAGGAGACATGTGAGAGGACAGACAGGCGACATGTGAGAGGACAGACAGGCGACATGTGAGAGGACAGACATGAGACATGTGAGGACAGACAGGAGACATGTGAGAGGACAGTCAGGAGACATGTGAGAGGACAGACAGGATACACGTGAGAGGACAGACAGGAGACACATGATAGGAGACACGTGAGGACAGTCAGGAGACATGTGAGGACAGTCAGGAGACACATGAGGACAGACACGAGACATGTGAGAGGACAGTCAGGAGACATGTGAGAGGAGGACAGACATGAGACATGTGAGAGGACAGTCAGGAGACACATGAGAGGAGGACAGACAGGAGACATGTGAGAGGACAGACAGGAGACACATGAGAGGACAGCCAGGAGACATGTGAGAGGACAGACAAACATGTGAGAGGAGGACAGACAGGAGACATGTGAGAGGAGGACAGTCAGGAGACATGTGAGAGGAGGACAGACAGGAGACATGTGAGAGGACAGACAGGAGACATGTGAGAGGAGGACAGACAGGAGACATGTGAGAGGACAGTCAGGAGACATGTGAGAGGAGGACAGACAGGAGACATGTGAGAGGACAGACAGGAGACATGTGAGAGGAGGACAGACAGGAGACATGTGAGAGGACAGTCAGGAGACATGTGAGAGGAGGACAGACAGGAGACATGTGAGAGGACAGACAGGATACATGTGAGAGGAGGACAGACAGGAGACATGTGAGAGGAGGACAGACAGGATACATGTGAGAGGACAGACAGGAGACATGTGAGAGGACAGACAGGAGACATGTGAGGACAGACATGAGACATGTGAGAGGACAGTCAGGAGACATGTGAGAGCAGGACAGACCGGAGACATGTGAGAGGAGGACAGACATGAGACATGTGAGAGGACAGACATGATACATGTGAGAGGACAGACAGGATACATGTGAGAGGACAGTCAGGAGACATGTGAGAGGACAGTCAGGAGACATGTGAGAGGAGGACAGACATGAGCCATGTGAGATGACAGACATGAGACATGTGAGAGGACAGACAGGATACATGTGAGAGGACAGTCAGGAGACATGTGAGAGGACAGACAGGATACATGTGAGAGGACAGACAGGAGACATGTGAGAGGAGGACAGTCAGGATACATGTGAGGACAGTCAGGAGACATGTGAGAGGACAGACAGGAGACATGTGAGAGGACAGTCAGGAGACACATGAGAGGAGGACAGACAGGAGACATGTGAGAGGACAGACAGGAGACACATGAGAGGACAGCCAGGAGACATGTGAGAGGACAGACAAACATGTGAGAGGAGGACAGACAGGAGACATGTGAGAGGAGGACAGTCAGGAGACATGTGAGAGGAGGACAGACAGGAGACATGTGAGAGGACAGACATGAGACATGTGAGAGGACAGACAGGAGACATGTGAGGACAGTCAGGAGACATGTGAGAGGACAGACAGGCGACATGTGGGAGGACAGACAGGCGACATGTGAGAGGACAGACATGAGACATGTGAGGACAGACAGGAGACATGTGAGAGGACAGTCAGGAGACATGTGAGAGGACAGACAGGAGACACGTGAGAGGACAGACAGGAGACACATGATAGGAGACACGTGAGGACAGTCAGGAGACATGTGAGGACAGTCAGGAGACACATGAGGACAGACACGAGACATGTGAGAGGACAGTCAGGAGACATGTGAGAGGAGGACAGACAGGAGACATGTGAGAGGACAGACAGGAGACATGTGAGAGGAGGACAGACAGGAGACATGTGAGAGGAGGACATACAGGAGACACATGAGCGGACAGTCAGGAGACATGTGAGAGGAGGACAGACATGAGACATGTGAGAGGACAGTTAGGAGACATGTGAGAGGAGGACAGTCAGGAGACATGTGAGAGGAGGACAGACAGGATACATGTGAGAGGAGGACAGGAGACATGTGAGAGGAGGACAGTCAGGAGACATGTGAGAGGAGGACAGACAGGATACATGTGAGAGGACAGACAGGAGACATGTGAGAGGACAGACAGGAGACATGTTAGAGGACAGACAGGAGACATGTGAGAGGAGGACAGACAGGAGACATGTGAGAGGACATACAGGAGACACATGAGAGGACAGACAAGAGACATGTGAGAGGACAGACAGGAGACATGTGAGAGGAGGACAGACAGGAGACATGTGAGAGGAGGACAGTCAGGAGACATGTGAGAGGAGGACAGACAGGAGACATGTGAGAGGAGGACAGACAGGAGACATGTGAGAGGAGGACAGTCAGGAGACATGTGAGAGGACAGACATGAGACATGTGAGAGGAGGACAGACAGGAGACATGTGAGAGGAGGACAGTCAGGAGACATGTGAGAGGACAGACAGGAGACATGTGAGAGGAGGACAGACAGGATACATGTGAGAGGACAGTCAGGAGACATGTGAGAGGAGGACAGACATGAGACACGTGAGAGGAGGACAGTCAGGAGACATGTGAGAGGACAGACATGAGACACGTGAGAGGAGGACAGTCAGGATACATGTGAGAGGACAGTCAGGAGACATGTGAGATGACAGACAGGAGACATGTGAGAGGACAGACATGAGACATGTGAGAGGACAGACAGGAGACATGTGAGAGGAGGACAGTCAGGAGACATGTGAGAGGACAGACAGGAGACATGTGAGAGGAGGACATACAGGAGACACATGAGAGGACAGTCAGGAGAGATGTGAGAGGAGGACAGACAGGAGACATGTGAGAGGACAGTTAGGAGACATGTGAGAGGAGGACAGTCAGGAGACATGTGAGAGGAGGACAGACAGGATACATGTGAGAGGAGGACAGGAGACATGTGAGAGGAGGACAGTCAGGAGACATGTGAGAGGAGGACAGACAGGATACATGTGAGAGGACAGACAGGAGACATGTGAGAGGACAGACAGGAGACATGTTAGAGGACAGACAGGAGACATGTGAGAGGAGGACAGACAGGAGACATGTGAGAGGACATACAGGAGACATGTGAGAGGAGGACAGACAGGAGACATGTGAGAGGAGGACAGTCAGGAGACATGTGAGAGGACAGACAGGATACATGTGAGAGGAGGACAGACAGGAGACATGTGAGAGGAGGACAGACAGGAGACATGTGAGAGGACAGACAGGAGACATGTGAGAGGACAGACATGAGACATGTGAGAGGAGGACAGACATGAGACATGTGAGAGGAGGACAGACAGGAGACATGTGAGAGGACAGTCAGGAGACATGTGAGAGCAGGACAGACAGGAGACATGTGAGAGGACAGTCAGGAGACATGTGAGAGGAGGACAGACATGAGACATGTGAGAGGACAGACATGAGACATGTGAGAGGACAGACAGGAGACATGTGAGAGGACAGTCAGGAGACATGTGAGAGGACAGACAGGATACATGTGAGAGGACAGACAGGAGACATGTGAGAGGAGGACAGTCAGGATACATGTGAGGACAGTCAGGAGACATGTGAGAGGACAGACAGGATACATGTGAGGACAGACAGGAGACATGTGAGGACAGTCAGGAGACATGTGAGAGGACAGACAGGAGACATGTGAGAGGACAGACATGATACATGTGAGAGGACAGACAGGAGACACGTGAGAGGACAGTCAGGATACATGTGAGAGGACAGACAGGAGACATGTGAGGACAGTCAGGAGACATGTGAGAGGACAGACAGGCGACATGTGAGAGGACAGACAGGCGACATGTGAGAGGACAGACATGAGACATGTAAGGACAGACAGGAGACATGTGAGAGGACAGTCAGGAGACATGTGAGAGGACAGACAGGATACACGTGAGAGGACAGACAGGAGACACATGATAGGAGACACGTGAGGACAGTCAGGAGACATGTGAGGACAGTCAGGAGACACATGAGGACAGACACGAGACATGTGAGAGGACAGTCAGGAGACATGTGAGAGGAGGACAGACAGGAGACATGTGAGAGGACAGTCAGGATACACATGAGAGGAGGACAGACAGGAGACATGTGAGAGGACAGACAGGAGACACATGAGAGGACAGCCAGGAGACATGTGAGAGGACAGACAAACATGTGAGAGGAGGACAGACAGGAGACATGTGAGAGGAGGACAGTCAGGAGACATGTGAGAGGAGGACAGACAGGAGACATGTGAGAGGACAGACAGGAGACATGTGAGAGGAGGACAGACAGGAGACATGTGAGAGGACAGTCAGGAGACATGTGAGAGGAGGACAGACAGGAGACATGTGAGAGGACAGACAGGATACATGTGAGAGGAGGACAGACAGGAGACATGTGAGAGGACAGACAGGATACATGTGAGAGGACAGACAGGAGACATGTGAGGACAGACATGAGACATGTGAGAGGAGGACAGACAGGAGACATGTGAGAGGACAGTCATGATACATGTGAGAGCAGGACAGACAGGAGACATGTGAGAGGACAGACAGGAGACATGTGAGGACAGACATGAGACATGTGAGAGGAGGACAGACAGGAGACATGTGAGAGGACAGTCATGAGACATGTGAGAGCAGGACAGACAGGAGACATGTGAGAGGACAGTCATGAGACATGTGAGAGGAGGACAGACATGAGACATGTGAGAGGACAGACATGAGACATGTGAGAGGACAGACAGGATACATGTGAGAGGACAGTCAGGAGACATGTGAGAGGACAGACAGGATACATGTGAGAGGACAGACAGGAGACATGTGAGAGGAGGACAGTCAGGATACATGTGAGGACAGTCAGGAGACATGTGAGAGGACAGACAGGAGACATGTGAGAGGACAGACAGGAGACATGTGAGAGCAGGACAGACAGGAGACATGTGAGAGGACAGTCAGGAGACATGTGAGAGGAGGACAGACATGAGACATGTGAGAGGACAGACATGAGACATGTGAGAGGACAGACAGGAGACATGTGAGAGGACAGTCAGGAGACATGTGAGAGGACAGACAGGATACATGTGAGAGGACAGACAGGAGACATGTGAGAGGAGGACAGTCAGGATACATGTGAGGACAGTCAGGAGACATGTGAGAGGACAGACAGGATACATGTGAGGACAGACAGGAGACATGTGAGGACAGTCAGGAGACATGTGAGAGGACAGACAGGAGACATGTGAGAGGACAGACATGATACATGTGAGAGGACAGACAGGAGACACGTGAGAGGACAGTCAGGATACATGTGAGAGGACAGACAGGAGACATGTGAGGACAGTCAGGAGACATGTGAGAGGACAGACAGGCGACATGTGAGAGGACAGACAGGCGACATGTGAGAGGACAGACATGAGACATGTAAGGACAGACAGGAGACATGTGAGAGGACAGTCAGGAGACATGTGAGAGGACAGACAGGATACACGTGAGAGGACAGACAGGAGACACATGATAGGAGACACGTGAGGACAGTCAGGAGACATGTGAGGACAGTCAGGAGACACATGAGGACAGACACGAGACATGTGAGAGGACAGTCAGGAGACATGTGAGAGGAGGACAGACAGGAGACATGTGAGAGGACAGTCAGGATACACATGAGAGGAGGACAGACAGGAGACATGTGAGAGGACAGACAGGAGACACATGAGAGGACAGCCAGGAGACATGTGAGAGGACAGACAAACATGTGAGAGGAGGACAGACAGGAGACATGTGAGAGGAGGACAGTCAGGAGACATGTGAGAGGAGGACAGACAGGAGACATGTGAGAGGACAGACAGGAGACATGTGAGAGGAGGACAGACAGGAGACATGTGAGAGGACAGTCAGGAGACATGTGAGAGGAGGACAGACAGGAGACATGTGAGAGGACAGACAGGATACATGTGAGAGGAGGACAGACAGGAGACATGTGAGAGGACAGACAGGATACATGTGAGAGGACAGACAGGAGACATGTGAGGACAGACATGAGACATGTGAGAGGAGGACAGACAGGAGACATGTGAGAGGACAGTCATGAGACATGTGAGAGCAGGACAGACAGGAGACATGTGAGAGGACAGACAGGAGACATGTGAGGACAGACATGAGACATGTGAGAGGAGGACAGACAGGAGACATGTGAGAGGACAGTCATGAGACATGTGAGAGCAGGACAGACAGGAGACATGTGAGAGGACAGTCATGAGACATGTGAGAGGAGGACAGACATGAGACATGTGAGAGGACAGACATGAGACATGTGAGAGGACAGACAGGATACATGTGAGAGGACAGTCAGGAGACATGTGAGAGGACAGACAGGATACATGTGAGAGGACAGACAGGAGACATGTGAGAGGAGGACAGTCAGGATACATGTGAGGACAGTCAGGAGACATGTGAGAGGACAGACAGGAGACATGTGAGAGGACAGACAGGAGACATGTGAGAGGACAGACAGGAGACACATGAGAGGACAGCCAGGAGACATGTGAGAGGACAGACAAACATGTGAGAGGAGGACAGACATGAGACATGTGAGAGGAGGACAGTCAGGAGACATGTGAGAGGAGGACAGACAGGAGACATGTGAGAGGACAGACAGGAGACATGTGAGAGGAGGACAGACAGGAGACATGTGAGAGGACAGTCAGGAGACATGTGAGAGGAGGACAGACAGGAGACATGTGAGAGGACAGACAGGATACATGTGAGAGGAGGACAGACAGGAGACATGTGAGAGGAGGACAGACAGGATACATGTGAGAGGACAGACAGGAGACATGTGAGAGGACAGACAGGAGACATGTGAGAGGACAGACATGAGACATGTGAGAGCAGGACAGACAGGAGACATGTGAGAGGACAGACAGGAGACATGTGAGGACAGACATGAGACATGTGAGAGGAGGACAGACAGGAGACATGTGAGAGGACAGACAGGATACATGTGAGAGGACAGACAGGAGACATGTGAGAGGAGGACAGTCAGGATACATGTGAGGACAGTCAGGAGACATGTGAGAGGACAGACAGGAGACATGTGAGAGGACAGACAGGAGACATGTGAGAGCAGGACAGACAGGAGACATGTGAGAGGACAGTCAGGAGACATGTGAGAGGAGGACAGACATGAGACATGTGAGAGGACAGACATGAGACATGTGAGAGGACAGACAGGAGACATGTGAGAGGACAGTCAGGAGACATGTGAGAGGACAGACAGGATACATGTGAGAGGACAGACAGGAGACATGTGAGAGGAGGACAGTCAGGATACATGTGAGGACAGTCAGGAGACATGTGAGAGGACAGACAGGATACATGTGAGGACAGACAGGAGACATGTGAGGACAGTCAGGAGACATGTGAGAGGACAGACAGGAGACATGTGAGAGGACAGACATGATACATGTGAGAGGACAGACAGGAGACACGTGAGAGGACAGTCAGGATACATGTGAGAGGACAGACAGGAGACATGTGAGGACAGTCAGGAGACATGTGAGAGGACAGACAGGCGACATGTGAGAGGACAGACAGGCGACATGTGAGAGGACAGACATGAGACATGTAAGGACAGACAGGAGACATGTGAGAGGACAGTCAGGAGACATGTGAGAGGACAGACAGGATACACGTGAGAGGACAGACAGGAGACACATGATAGGAGACACGTGAGGACAGTCAGGAGACATGTGAGGACAGTCAGGAGACACATGAGGACAGACACGAGACATGTGAGAGGACAGTCAGGAGACATGTGAGAGGAGGACAGACAGGAGACATGTGAGAGGACAGTCAGGATACACATGAGAGGAGGACAGACAGGAGACATGTGAGAGGACAGACAGGAGACACATGAGAGGACAGCCAGGAGACATGTGAGAGGACAGACAAACATGTGAGAGGAGGACAGACAGGAGACATGTGAGAGGAGGACAGTCAGGAGACATGTGAGAGGAGGACAGACAGGAGACATGTGAGAGGACAGACAGGAGACATGTGAGAGGAGGACAGACAGGAGACATGTGAGAGGACAGACAGGATACATGTGAGAGGAGGACAGACAGGAGACATGTGAGAGGACAGACAGGATACATGTGAGAGGACAGACAGGAGACATGTGAGGACAGACATGAGACATGTGAGAGGAGGACAGACAGGAGACATGTGAGAGGACAGTCATGAGACATGTGAGAGCAGGACAGACAGGAGACATGTGAGAGGACAGACAGGAGACATGTGAGGACAGACATGAGACATGTGAGAGGAGGACAGACAGGAGACATGTGAGAGGACAGTCATGAGACATGTGAGAGCAGGACAGACAGGAGACATGTGAGAGGACAGTCATGAGACATGTGAGAGGAGGACAGACATGAGACATGTGAGAGGACAGACATGAGACATGTGAGAGGACAGACAGGATACATGTGAGAGGACAGTCAGGAGACATGTGAGAGGACAGACAGGATACATGTGAGAGGACAGACAGGAGACATGTGAGAGGAGGACAGTCAGGATACATGTGAGGACAGTCAGGAGACATGTGAGAGGACAGACAGGAGACATGTGAGAGGACAGACAGGAGACATGTGAGAGGACAGACAGGAGACACATGAGAGGACAGCCAGGAGACATGTGAGAGGACAGACAAACATGTGAGAGGAGGACAGACATGAGACATGTGAGAGGAGGACAGTCAGGAGACATGTGAGAGGAGGACAGACAGGAGACATGTGAGAGGACAGACAGGAGACATGTGAGAGGAGGACAGACAGGAGACATGTGAGAGGACAGTCAGGAGACATGTGAGAGGAGGACAGACAGGAGACATGTGAGAGGACAGACAGGATACATGTGAGAGGAGGACAGACAGGAGACATGTGAGAGGAGGACAGACAGGATACATGTGAGAGGACAGACAGGAGACATGTGAGAGGACAGACAGGAGACATGTGAGAGGACAGACATGAGACATGTGAGAGGAGGACAGACAGGAGACATGTGAGAGGACAGTCAGGAGACATGTGAGAGCAGGACAGACAGGAGACATGTGAGAGGACAGTCAGGAGACATGTGAGAGGAGGACAGACATGAGACATGTGAGAGGACAGACATGAGACATGTGAGAGGACAGACAGGATACATGTGAGAGGACAGTCAGGAGACATGTGAGAGGACAGACAGGATACATGTGAGAGGACAGACAGGAGACATGTGAGAGGAGGACAGTCAGGATACATGTGAGGACAGTCAGGAGACATGTGAGAGGACAGACATGAGACATGTGAGAGGACAGACAGGAGACATGTGAGGACAGTCAGGAGACATGTGAGAGGACAGACAGGAGACATGTGAGAGGACAGACATGATACATGTGAGAGGACAGACAGGAGACACGTGAGAGGACAGTCAGGATACATGTGAGAGGACAGACAGGAGACATGCAAGGACAGTCAGGAGACATGTGAGAGGACATACAGGCGACATGTGGGAGGACAGACAGGCGACATGTGAGAGGACAGACATGAGACATGTGAGGACAGACAGGAGACATGTGAGAGGACAGTCAGGAGACATGTGAGAGGACAGACAGGAGACACGTGAGAGGACAGACAGGAGACACATGATAGGAGACACGTGAGGACAGTCAGGAGACATGTGAGGACAGTCAGGAGACACATGAGGACAGACACGAGGCATGTGAGAGGACAGTCAGGAGACATGTGAGAGGACAGACAGGAGACATGTGAGAGGACAGTCAGGAGACACATGAGGAGGACAGACAGGAGACATGTGAGAGGAGGACAGTCAGGAGACATGTGAGAGGACAGACAGGAGACATGTGAGAGGACAGACAGGATACATGTGAGAGGAGGACAGACATGAGACATGTGAGGACAGTCAGGAGACATGTGAGAGGACAGACAGGAGACATGTGAGAGGACAGACAGGAGACATGTGAGAGGAGGACAGTCAGGAGACATGTGAGAGGACAGACATGAGACATGTGAGAGGACAGACAGGAGACATGTGAGGACAGTCAGGAGACATGTGAGAGGACAGACAGGAGACATGTGAGAGGACAGACATGATACATGTGAGAGGACAGACAGGAGACACGTGAGAGGACAGTCAGGATACATGTGAGAGGACAGACAGGAGACATGCAAGGACAGTCAGGAGACATGTGAGAGGACATACAGGCGACATGTGGGAGGACAGACAGGCGACATGTGAGAGGACAGACATGAGACATGTGAGGACAGACAGGAGACATGTGAGAGGACAGTCAGGAGACATGTGAGAGGACAGACAGGAGACACGTGAGAGGACAGACAGGAGACACATGATAGGAGACACGTGAGGACAGTCAGGAGACATGTGAGGACAGTCAGGAGACACATGAGGACAGACACGAGGCATGTGAGAGGACAGTCAGGAGACATGTGAGAGGACAGACAGGAGACATGTGAGAGGACAGTCAGGAGACACATGAGGAGGACAGACAGGAGACATGTGAGAGGAGGACAGTCAGGAGACATGTGAGAGGACAGACAGGAGACATGTGAGAGGACAGACAGGATACATGTGAGAGGAGGACAGACATGAGACATGTGAGGACAGTCAGGAGACATGTGAGAGGACAGACAGGAGACATGTGAGAGGACAGACAGGAGACATGTGAGAGGAGAACAGACAGGAGACATGTGAGAGGAGGACAGTCAGGATACATGTGAGGACAGTCAGGAGACATGTGAGAGGACAGACAGGATACATGTGAGGACAGACAGGAGACATGTGAGGACAGTCAGGAGACATGTGAGAGGACAGACAGGAGACATGTGAGAGGACAGACATGATACATGTGAGAGGACAGACAGGAGACACGTGAGAGGACAGTCAGGATACATGTGAGAGGACAGACAGGAGACATGTGAGGACAGTCAGGAGACATGTGAGAGGACAGACAGGCGACATGTGAGAGGACAGACAGGCGACATGTGAGAGGACAGACATGAGACATGTAAGGACAGACAGGAGACATGTGAGAGGACAGTCAGGAGACATGTGAGAGGACAGACAGGATACACGTGAGAGGACAGACAGGAGACACATGATAGGAGACACGTGAGGACAGTCAGGAGACATGTGAGGACAGTCAGGAGACACATGAGGACAGACACGAGACATGTGAGAGGACAGTCAGGAGACATGTGAGAGGAGGACAGACAGGAGACATGTGAGAGGACAGTCAGGATACACATGAGAGGAGGACAGACAGGAGACATGTGAGAGGACAGACAGGAGACACATGAGAGGACAGCCAGGAGACATGTGAGAGGACAGACAAACATGTGAGAGGAGGACAGACAGGAGACATGTGAGAGGAGGACAGTCAGGAGACATGTGAGAGGAGGACAGACAGGAGACATGTGAGAGGACAGACAGGAGACATGTGAGAGGAGGACAGACAGGAGACATGTGAGAGGACAGTCAGGAGACATGTGAGAGGAGGACAGACAGGAGACATGTGAGAGGACAGACAGGATACATGTGAGAGGAGGACAGACAGGAGACATGTGAGAGGACAGACAGGATACATGTGAGAGGACAGACAGGAGACATGTGAGGACAGACATGAGACATGTGAGAGGAGGACAGACAGGATACATGTGAGAGGACAGTCATGAGACATGTGAGAGCAGGACAGACAGGAGACATGTGAGAGGACAGACAGGAGACATGTGAGGACAGACATGAGACATGTGAGAGGAGGACAGACAGGAGACATGTGAGAGGACAGTCATGAGACATGTGAGAGCAGGACAGACAGGAGACATGTGAGAGGACAGTCATGAGACATGTGAGAGGAGGACAGACATGAGACATGTGAGAGGACAGACATGAGACATGTGAGAGGACAGACAGGATACATGTGAGAGGACAGTCAGGAGACATGTGAGAGGACAGACAGGATACATGTGAGAGGACAGACAGGAGACATGTGAGAGGAGGACAGTCAGGATACATGTGAGGACAGTCAGGAGACATGTGAGAGGACAGACAGGAGACATGTGAGAGGACAGACAGGAGACATGTGAGAGGACAGACAGGAGACACATGAGAGGACAGCCAGGAGACATGTGAGAGGACAGACAAACATGTGAGAGGAGGACAGACATGAGACATGTGAGAGGAGGACAGTCAGGAGACATGTGAGAGGAGGACAGACAGGAGACATGTGAGAGGACAGACAGGAGACATGTGAGAGGAGGACAGACAGGAGACATGTGAGAGGACAGTCAGGAGACATGTGAGAGGAGGACAGACAGGAGACATGTGAGAGGACAGACAGGATACATGTGAGAGGAGGACAGACAGGAGACATGTGAGAGGAGGACAGACAGGATACATGTGAGAGGACAGACAGGAGACATGTGAGAGGACAGACAGGAGACATGTGAGAGGACAGACATGAGACATGTGAGAGCAGGACAGACAGGAGACATGTGAGAGGACAGACAGGAGACATGTGAGGACAGACATGAGACATGTGAGAGGAGGACAGACAGGAGACATGTGAGAGGACAGACAGGATACATGTGAGAGGACAGACAGGAGACATGTGAGAGGAGGACAGTCAGGATACATGTGAGGACAGTCAGGAGACATGTGAGAGGACAGACAGGAGACATGTGAGAGGACAGACAGGAGACATGTGAGAGCAGGACAGACAGGAGACATGTGAGAGGACAGTCAGGAGACATGTGAGAGGAGGACAGACATGAGACATGTGAGAGGACAGACATGAGACATGTGAGAGGACAGACAGGAGACATGTGAGAGGACAGTCAGGAGACATGTGAGAGGACAGACAGGATACATGTGAGAGGACAGACAGGAGACATGTGAGAGGAGGACAGTCAGGATACATGTGAGGACAGTCAGGAGACATGTGAGAGGACAGACAGGATACATGTGAGGACAGACAGGAGACATGTGAGGACAGTCAGGAGACATGTGAGAGGACAGACAGGAGACATGTGAGAGGACAGACATGATACATGTGAGAGGACAGACAGGAGACACGTGAGAGGACAGTCAGGATACATGTGAGAGGACAGACAGGAGACATGTGAGGACAGTCAGGAGACATGTGAGAGGACAGACAGGCGACATGTGAGAGGACAGACAGGCGACATGTGAGAGGACAGACATGAGACATGTAAGGACAGACAGGAGACATGTGAGAGGACAGTCAGGAGACATGTGAGAGGACAGACAGGATACACGTGAGAGGACAGACAGGAGACACATGATAGGAGACACGTGAGGACAGTCAGGAGACATGTGAGGACAGTCAGGAGACACATGAGGACAGACACGAGACATGTGAGAGGACAGTCAGGAGACATGTGAGAGGAGGACAGACAGGAGACATGTGAGAGGACAGTCAGGATACACATGAGAGGAGGACAGACAGGAGACATGTGAGAGGACAGACAGGAGACACATGAGAGGACAGCCAGGAGACATGTGAGAGGACAGACAAACATGTGAGAGGAGGACAGACAGGAGACATGTGAGAGGAGGACAGTCAGGAGACATGTGAGAGGAGGACAGACAGGAGACATGTGAGAGGACAGACAGGAGACATGTGAGAGGAGGACAGACAGGAGACATGTGAGAGGACAGTCAGGAGACATGTGAGAGGAGGACAGACAGGAGACATGTGAGAGGACAGACAGGATACATGTGAGAGGAGGACAGACAGGAGACATGTGAGAGGACAGACAGGATACATGTGAGAGGACAGACAGGAGACATGTGAGGACAGACATGAGACATGTGAGAGGAGGACAGACAGGAGACATGTGAGAGGACAGTCATGAGACATGTGAGAGCAGGACAGACAGGAGACATGTGAGAGGACAGACAGGAGACATGTGAGGACAGACATGAGACATGTGAGAGGAGGACAGACAGGAGACATGTGAGAGGACAGTCATGAGACATGTGAGAGCAGGACAGACAGGATACATGTGAGAGGACAGTCATGAGACATGTGAGAGGAGGACAGACATGAGACATGTGAGAGGACAGACATGAGACATGTGAGAGGACAGACAGGATACATGTGAGAGGACAGTCAGGAGACATGTGAGAGGACAGACAGGATACATGTGAGAGGACAGACAGGAGACATGTGAGAGGAGGACAGTCAGGATACATGTGAGGACAGTCAGGAGACATGTGAGAGGACAGACAGGAGACATGTGAGAGGACAGACAGGAGACATGTGAGAGGACAGACAGGAGACACATGAGAGGACAGCCAGGAGACATGTGAGAGGACAGACAAACATGTGAGAGGAGGACAGACATGAGACATGTGAGAGGAGGACAGTCAGGAGACATGTGAGAGGAGGACAGACAGGAGACATGTGAGAGGACAGACAGGAGACATGTGAGAGGAGGACAGACAGGAGACATGTGAGAGGACAGTCAGGAGACATGTGAGAGGAGGACAGACAGGAGACATGTGAGAGGACAGACAGGATACATGTGAGAGGAGGACAGACAGGAGACATGTGAGAGGAGGACAGACAGGATACATGTGAGAGGACAGACAGGAGACATGTGAGAGGACAGACAGGAGACATGTGAGAGGACAGACATGAGACATGTGAGAGGAGGACAGACAGGAGACATGTGAGAGGACAGTCAGGAGACATGTGAGAGCAGGACAGACAGGAGACATGTGAGAGGACAGTCAGGAGACATGTGAGAGGAGGACAGACATGAGACATGTGAGAGGACAGACATGAGACATGTGAGAGGACAGACAGGATACATGTGAGAGGACAGTCAGGAGACATGTGAGAGGACAGACAGGATACATGTGAGAGGACAGACAGGAGACATGTGAGAGGAGGACAGTCAGGATACATGTGAGGACAGTCAGGAGACATGTGAGAGGACAGACATGAGACATGTGAGAGGACAGACAGGAGACATGTGAGGACAGTCAGGAGACATGTGAGAGGACAGACAGGAGACATGTGAGAGGACAGACATGATACATGTGAGAGGACAGACAGGAGACACGTGAGAGGACAGTCAGGATACATGTGAGAGGACAGACAGGAGACATGCAAGGACAGAAACTTGACAGTCAGGAGACATGTGAGAGGACATACAGGCGACATGTGGGAGGACAGACAGGCGACATGTGAGAGGACAGACATGAGACATGTGAGGACAGACAGGAGACATGTGAGAGGACAGTCAGGAGACATGTGAGAGGACAGACAGGAGACACGTGAGAGGACAGACAGGAGACACATGATAGGAGACACGTGAGGACAGTCAGGAGACATGTGAGGACAGTCAGGAGACACATGAGGACAGACACGAGGCATGTGAGAGGACAGTCAGGAGACATGTGAGAGGACAGACAGGAGACATGTGAGAGGACAGTCAGGAGACACATGAGGAGGACAGACAGGAGACATGTGAGAGGAGGACAGTCAGGAGACATGTGAGAGGACAGACAGGAGACATGTGAGAGGACAGACAGGATACATGTGAGAGGAGGACAGACATGAGACATGTGAGGACAGTCAGGAGACATGTGAGAGGACAGACAGGAGACATGTGAGAGGACAGACAGGAGACATGTGAGAGGAGGACAGTCAGGAGACATGTGAGAGGACAGACATGAGACATGTGAGAGGACAGACAGGAGACATGTGAGGACAGTCAGGAGACATGTGAGAGGACAGACAGGAGACATGTGAGAGGACAGACATGATACATGTGAGAGGACAGACAGGAGACACGTGAGAGGACAGTCAGGATACATGTGAGAGGACAGACAGGAGACATGCAAGGACAGTCAGGAGACATGTGAGAGGACATACAGGCGACATGTGGGAGGACAGACAGGCGACATGTGAGAGGACAGACATGAGACATGTGAGGACAGACAGGAGACATGTGAGAGGACAGTCAGGAGACATGTGAGAGGACAGACAGGAGACACGTGAGAGGACAGACAGGAGACACATGATAGGAGACACGTGAGGACAGTCAGGAGACATGTGAGGACAGTCAGGAGACACATGAGGACAGACACGAGGCATGTGAGAGGACAGTCAGGAGACATGTGAGAGGACAGACAGGAGACATGTGAGAGGACAGTCAGGAGACACATGAGGAGGACAGACAGGAGACATGTGAGAGGAGGACAGTCAGGAGACATGTGAGAGGACAGACAGGAGACATGTGAGAGGACAGACAGGATACATGTGAGAGGAGGACAGACATGAGACATGTGAGGACAGTCAGGAGACATGTGAGAGGACAGACAGGAGACATGTGAGAGGACAGACAGGAGACATGTGAGAGGAGAACAGACAGGAGACATGTGAGAGGACAGACAGGAGACATGTGAGAGGACAGACATGAGACATGTGAGAGGACAGTCAGGAGACATGTGAGAGGACAGACAGGCGACATGTGAGAGGAGGACATACAGGAGACATGTGAGAGGACAGTCAGGAGACATGTGAGAGGACAGACATGAGACACGTGAGAGGACAGACAGGAGACACATGATAGGAGACACGTGAGGACAGTCAGGAGACACATGAGGACAGACACGAGACATGTGAGAGGACAGTCAGGAGACATGTGAGAGGAGGACAGACAGGAGACATGTGAGAGGACAGACACAAGACATGTGAGAGGAGGACAGACAGGAGACATGTGAGGAGTCAGGAGACGTGAGGACAGACATGAGACATGTGAGAGGACAGACAGGAGACACATGAGAGGACAGCCAGGAGACATGTGAGAGGACAGACAAACATGTGAGAGGAGGACAGACAGGAGACATGTGAGAGGAGGACAGTCAGGAGACATGTGAGAGGAGGACAGACAGGAGACATGTGAGAGGACAGACATGAGACATGTGAGAGGAGGACAGACAGGAGACATGTGAGAGGACAGTCAGGAGACATGTGAGAGGAGGACAGACAGGAGACATGTGAGAGGACAGACAGGATACATGTGAGAGGAGGACAGACAGGAGACATGTGAGAGGAGGACAGACAGGATACATGTGAGAAGACAGACAGGAGACATGTGAGAGGACAGACAGGAGACATGTGAGAGGACAGACATGAGACATGTGAGAGGAGGACAGACAGGAGACATGTGAGAGGACAGTCAGGAGACATGTGAGAGCAGGACAGACAGGAGACATGTGAGAGGACAGTCAGGAGACATGTGAGAGGAGGACAGACATGAGACATGTGAGAGGACAGACATGAGACATGTGAGAGGACAGACAGGATACATGTGAGAGGACAGTCAGGAGACATGTGAGAGGACAGACAGGATACATGTGAGAGGACAGACAGGAGACATGTGAGAGGACAGTCAGGAGACATGTGAGAGGACAGACAGGAGACATGTGAGAGGACAGACAGGAGACATGTGAGATGAGGACAGTCAGGATACATGTGAGGACAGTCAGGAGACATGTGAGAGGACAGACAGGAGACATGTGAGAGGACAGACAGGAGACATGTGAGGACAGTCAGGAGACATGTGAGAGGACAGACAGGAGACATGTGAGAGGACAGACATGATACATGTGAGAGGACAGACAGGAGACACGTGAGAGGACAGTCAGGATACATGTGAGAGGACAGACAGGAGACATGTGAGGACAGTCAGGAGACATGTAAGAGGACAGACAGGCGACATGTGGGAGGACAGACAGGCGACATGTGAGAGGACAGACATGAGACATGTGAGGACAGACAGGAGACATGTGAGAGGACAGTCAGGAGACATGTGAGAGGACAGACAGGAGACATGTGAGAGGACAGTCAGGAGACATGTGAGAGGAGGACAGGAGACATGTGAGAGGAGGACAGTCAGGAGACATGTGAGAGGAGGACAGACAGGATACATGTGAGAGGACAGACAGGAGACATGTGAGAGGACAGACAGGAGACATGTTAGAGGACAGACAGGAGACATGTGAGAGGAGGACAGACAGGAGACATGTGAGAGGACAGACAGGAGACACATGAGAGGACAGACAGGAGACATGTGAGAGGACATACAGGAGACATGTGAGAGGAGGACAGACAGGAGACATGTGAGAGGAGGACAGTCAGGAGACATGTGAGAGGAGGACAGACAGGAGACATGTGAGAGGACAGACAGGATACATGTGAGAGGAGGACAGACAGGAGACATGTGAGAGGAGGACAGACAGGAGACATGTGAGAGGACAGACAGGAGACATGTGAGAGGACAGACATGATACATGTGAGAGGACAGACAGGAGACACGTGAGAGGACAGTCAGGATACATGTGAGAGGACAGACAGGAGACATGTGAGGACAGTCAGGAGACATGTGAGAGGACAGACAGGCGACATGTGAGAGGACAGACAGGCGACATGTGAGAGGACAGACATGAGACATGTAAGGACAGACAGGAGACATGTGAGAGGACAGTCAGGAGACATGTGAGAGGACAGACAGGATACACGTGAGAGGACAGACAGGAGACACATGATAGGAGACACGTGAGGACAGTCAGGAGACATGTGAGGACAGTCAGGAGACACATGAGGACAGACACGAGACATGTGAGAGGACAGTCAGGAGACATGTGAGAGGAGGACAGACAGGAGACATGTGAGAGGACAGTCAGGATACACATGAGAGGAGGACAGACAGGAGACATGTGAGAGGACAGACAGGAGACACATGAGAGGACAGCCAGGAGACATGTGAGAGGACAGACAAACATGTGAGAGGAGGACAGACAGGAGACATGTGAGAGGAGGACAGTCAGGAGACATGTGAGAGGAGGACAGACAGGAGACATGTGAGAGGACAGACAGGAGACATGTGAGAGGAGGACAGACAGGAGACATGTGAGAGGACAGTCAGGAGACATGTGAGAGGAGGACAGACAGGAGACATGTGAGAGGACAGACAGGATACATGTGAGAGGAGGACAGACAGGAGACATGTGAGAGGACAGACAGGATACATGTGAGAGGACAGACAGGAGACATGTGAGGACAGACATGAGACATGTGAGAGGAGGACAGACAGGAGACATGTGAGAGGACAGTCATGAGACATGTGAGAGCAGGACAGACAGGAGACATGTGAGAGGACAGACAGGAGACATGTGAGGACAGACATGAGACATGTGAGAGGAGGACAGACAGGAGACATGTGAGAGGACAGTCATGAGACATGTGAGAGCAGGACAGACAGGAGACATGTGAGAGGACAGTCATGAGACATGTGAGAGGAGGACAGACATGAGACATGTGAGAGGACAGACATGAGACATGTGAGAGGACAGACAGGATACATGTGAGAGGACAGTCAGGAGACATGTGAGAGGACAGACAGGATACATGTGAGAGGACAGACAGGAGACATGTGAGAGGAGGACAGTCAGGATACATGTGAGGACAGTCAGGAGACATGTGAGAGGACAGACAGGAGACATGTGAGAGGACAGACAGGAGACATGTGAGAGGACAGACATGAGACACATGAGAGGACAGCCAGGAGACATGTGAGAGGACAGACAAACATGTGAGAGGAGGACAGACAGGAGACATGTGAGAGGAGGACAGTCAGGAGACATGTGAGAGGAGGACAGACAGGAGACATGTGAGAGGACAGACAGGAGACATGTGAGAGGAGGACAGACAGGAGACATGTGAGAGGACAGACAGGAGACATGTGAGAGGAGGACAGACAGGATACATGTGAGAGGACAGACAGGAGACATGTGAGAGGACAGACAGGAGACATGTGAGAGGACAGACATGAGACATGTGAGAGGAGGACAGACAGGAGACATGTGAGAGGACAGTCAGGAGACATGTGAGAGCAGGACAGACAGGAGACATGTGAGAGGACAGTCAGGAGACATGTGAGAGGAGGACAGACATGAGACATGTGAGAGGACAGACATGAGACATGTGAGAGGACAGACAGGATACATGTGAGAGGACAGTCAGGAGACATGTGAGAGGACAGACAGGATACATGTGAGAGGACAGACAGGAGACATGTGAGAGGAGGACAGTCAGGATACATGTGAGGACAGTCAGGAGACATGTGAGAGGACAGACATGAGACATGTGAGAGGACAGACAGGAGACATGTGAGGACAGTCAGGAGACATGTGAGAGGACAGACAGGAGACATGTGAGAGGACAGACATGATACATGTGAGAGGACAGACAGGAGACACGTGAGAGGACAGTCAGGATACATGTGAGAGGACAGACAGGAGACATGCGAGGACAGTCAGGAGACATGTGAGAGGACATACAGGCGACATGTGGGAGGACAGACAGGCGACATGTGAGAGGACAGACATGAGACATGTGAGGACAGACAGGAGACATGTGAGAGGACAGTCAGGAGACATGTGAGAGGACAGACAGGAGACACGTGAGAGGACAGACAGGAGACACATGATAGGAGACACGTGAGGACAGTCAGGAGACATGTGAGGACAGTCAGGAGACACATGAGGACAGACACGAGGCATGTGAGAGGACAGTCAGGAGACATGTGAGAGGAGGACAGACAGGAGACATGTGAGAGGACAGTCAGGAGACACATGAGGAGGACAGACAGGAGACATGTGAGAGGAGGACAGTCAGGAGACATGTGAGAGGACAGACAGGAGACATGTGAGAGGACAGACAGGATACATGTGAGAGGAGGACAGACATGAGACATGTGAGGACAGTCAGGAGACATGTGAGAGGACAGACAGGAGACATGTGAGAGGACAGACAGGAGACATGTGAGAGGAGAACAGACAGGAGACATGTGAGAGGACAGACAGGAGACATGTGAGAGGACAGACATGAGACATGTGAGAGGACAGTCAGGAGACATGTGAGAGGACAGACAGGCGACATGTGAGAGGAGGACATACAGGAGACATGTGAGAGGACAGTCAGGAGACATGTGAGAGGACAGACATGAGACACGTGAGAGGACAGACAGGAGACACATGATAGGAGACACGTGAGGACAGTCAGGAGACACATGAGGACAGACACGAGACATGTGAGAGGACAGTCAGGAGACATGTGAGAGGAGGACAGACAGGAGACATGTGAGAGGACAGACACAAGACATGTGAGAGGAGGACAGACAGGAGACATGTGAGGAGTCAGGAGACGTGAGGACAGACATGAGACATGTGAGAGGACAGACAGGAGACACATGAGAGGACAGCCAGGAGACATGTGAGAGGACAGACAAACATGTGAGAGGAGGACAGACAGGAGACATGTGAGAGGAGGACAGTCAGGAGACATGTGAGAGGAGGACAGACAGGAGACATGTGAGAGGACAGACATGAGACATGTGAGAGGAGGACAGACAGGAGACATGTGAGAGGACAGTCAGGAGACATGTGAGAGGAGGACAGACAGGAGACATGTGAGAGGACAGACAGGATACATGTGAGAGGAGGACAGACAGGAGACATGTGAGAGGAGGACAGACAGGATACATGTGAGAAGACAGACAGGAGACATGTGAGAGGACAGACAGGAGACATGTGAGAGGACAGACATGAGACATGTGAGAGGAGGACAGACAGGAGACATGTGAGAGGACAGTCAGGAGACATGTGAGAGCAGGACAGACAGGAGACATGTGAGAGGACAGTCAGGAGACATGTGAGAGGAGGACAGACATGAGACATGTGAGAGGACAGACATGAGACATGTGAGAGGACAGACAGGATACATGTGAGAGGACAGTCAGGAGACATGTGAGAGGACAGACAGGATACATGTGAGAGGACAGACAGGAGACATGTGAGAGGACAGTCAGGAGACATGTGAGAGGACAGACAGGAGACATGTGAGAGGACAGACAGGAGACATGTGAGATGAGGACAGTCAGGATACATGTGAGGACAGTCAGGAGACATGTGAGAGGACAGACAGGAGACATGTGAGAGGACAGACAGGAGACATGTGAGGACAGTCAGGAGACATGTGAGAGGACAGACAGGAGACATGTGAGAGGACAGACATGATACATGTGAGAGGACAGACAGGAGACACGTGAGAGGACAGTCAGGATACATGTGAGAGGACAGACAGGAGACATGTGAGGACAGTCAGGAGACATGTGAGAGGACAGACAGGCGACATGTGGGAGGACAGACAGGCGACATGTGAGAGGACAGACATGAGACATGTGAGGACAGACAGGAGACATGTGAGAGGACAGTCAGGAGACATGTGAGAGGACAGACAGGAGACATGTGAGAGGACAGTCAGGAGACATGTGAGTGGAGGACAGGAGACATGTGAGAGGAGGACAGTCAGGAGACATGTGAGAGGAGGACAGACAGGATACATGTGAGAGGACAGACAGGAGACATGTGAGAGGACAGACAGGAGACATGTTAGAGGACAGACAGGAGACATGTGAGAGGAGGACAGACAGGAGACATGTGAGAGGACAGACAGGAGACACATGAGAGGACAGACAGGAGACATGTGAGAGGACTTACAGGAGACATGTGAGAGGAGGACAGACAGGAGACATGTGAGAGGAGGACAGTCAGGAGACATGTGAGAGGAGGACAGACAGGAGACATGTGAGAGGACAGACAGGATACATGTGAGAGGAGGACAGACAGGAGACATGTGAGAGGAGGACAGACAGGAGACATGTGAGAGGACAGACAGGAGACATGTGAGAGGACAGACATGAGACATGTGAGAGGAGGACAGACAGGAGACATGTGAGAGGACAGTCAGGAGACATGTGAGAGCAGGACAGACAGGAGACATGTGAGAGGACAGTCAGGAGACATGTGAGAGGAGGACAGACATGAGACATGTGAGAGGACAGACATGAGACATGTGAGAGGACAGACAGGAGACATGTGAGAGGACAGTCAGGAGACATGTGAGAGGACAGTCAGGAGACATGTGAGAGGACAGACAGGATACATGTGAGAGGACAGACAGGAGACATGTGAGAGGAGGACAGTCAGGATACATGTGAGGACAGTCAGGAGACATGTGAGAGGACAGACAGGATACATGTGAGGACAGACATGAGACATGTGAGGACAGTCAGGAGACATGTGAGAGGACAGACAGGAGACATGTGAGAGGACAGACATGATACATGTGAGAGGACAGACAGGAGACACGTGAGAGGACAGTCAGGATACATGTGAGAGGACAGACAGGAGACATGTGAGGACAGTCAGGAGACATGTGAGAGGACAGACAGGCGACATGTGAGAGGACAGACAGGCGACATGTGAGAGGACAGACATGAGACATGTGAGGACAGACAGGAGACATGTGAGAGGACAGTCAGGAGACATGTGAGAGGACAGACAGGATACACGTGAGAGGACAGACAGGAGACACATGATAGGAGACACGTGAGGACAGTCAGGAGACATGTGAGGACAGTCAGGAGACACATGAGGACAGACACGAGACATGTGAGAGGACAGTCAGGAGACATGTGAGAGGAGGACAGACAGGAGACATGTGAGAGGACAGTCAGGATACACATGAGAGGAGGACAGACAGGAGACATGTGAGAGGACAGACAGGAGACACATGAGAGGACAGCCAGGAGACATGTGAGAGGACAGACAAACATGTGAGAGGAGGACAGACAGGAGACATGTGAGAGGAGGACAGTCAGGAGACATGTGAGAGGAGGACAGACAGGAGACATGTGAGAGGACAGACAGGATACATGTGAGAGGAGGACAGACAGGAGACATGTGAGAGGAGGACAGACAGGAGACATGTGAGAGGACAGACAGGAGACATGTGAGAGGACAGACATGAGACATGTGAGAGGAGGACAGACAGGAGACATGTGAGAGGACAGTCAGGAGACATGTGAGAGCAGGACAGACAGGAGACATGTGAGAGGACAGTCAGGAGACATGTGAGAGGAGGACAGACATGAGACATGTGAGAGGACAGACATGAGACATGTGAGAGGACAGACAGGAGACATGTGAGAGGACAGTCAGGAGACATGTGAGAGGACAGACAGGATACATGTGAGAGGACAGACAGGAGACATGTGAGAGGAGGACAGTCAGGATACATGTGAGGACAGTCAGGAGACATGTGAGAGGACAGACAGGATACATGTGAGGACAGACAGGAGACATGTGAGGACAGTCAGGAGACATGTGAGAGGACAGACAGGAGACATGTGAGAGGACAGACATGATACATGTGAGAGGACAGACAGGAGACACGTGAGAGGACAGTCAGGATACATGTGAGAGGACATACAGGAGACATGTGAGGACAGTCAGGAGACATGTGAGAGGACAGACAGGCGACATGTGAGAGGACAGACAGGCGACATGTGAGAGGACAGACATGAGACATGTGAGGACAGACAGGAGACATGTGAGAGGACAGTCAGGAGACATGTGAGAGGACAGACAGGATACACGTGAGAGGACAGACAGGAGACACATGATAGGAGACACGTGAGGACAGTCAGGAGACATGTGAGGACAGTCAGGAGACACATGAGGACAGACACGAGACATGTGAGAGGACAGTCAGGAGACATGTGAGAGGAGGACAGACAGGAGACATGTGAGAGGACAGTCAGGATACACATGAGAGGAGGACAGACAGGAGACATGTGAGAGGACAGACAGGAGACACATGAGAGGACAGCCAGGAGACATGTGAGAGGACAGACAAACATGTGAGAGGAGGACAGACAGGAGACATGTGAGAGGAGGACAGTCAGGAGACATGTGAGAGGAGGACAGACAGGAGACATGTGAGAGGACAGACAGGAGACATGTGAGAGGAGGACAGACAGGAGACATGTGAGAGGACAGTCAGGAGACATGTGAGAGGAGGACAGACAGGAGACATGTGAGAGGACAGACAGGATACATGTGAGAGGAGGACAGACAGGAGACATGTGAGAGGACAGACAGGATACATGTGAGAGGACAGACAGGAGACATGTGAGAGGACAGACAGGAGACATGTGAGGACAGACATGAGACATGTGAGAGGAGGACAGACAGGAGACATGTGAGAGGACAGTCATGAGACATGTGAGAGCAGGACAGACAGGAGACATGTGAGAGGACAGTCATGAGACATGTGAGAGGAGGACAGACATGAGACATGTGAGAGGACAGACATGAGACATGTGAGAGGACAGACATGATACATGTGAGAGGACAGTCAGGAGACATGTGAGAGGACAGACAGGATACATGTGAGAGGACAGACAGGAGACATGTGAGAGGAGGACAGTCAGGATACATGTGAGGACAGTCAGGAGACATGTGAGAGGACAGACAGGAGACATGTGAGAGGACAGACAGGAGACATGTGAGAGGACAGACAGGAGACACATGAGAGGACAGCCAGGAGACATGTGAGAGGACAGACAAACATGTGAGAGGAGGACAGACATGAGACATGTGAGAGGAGGACAGTCAGGAGACATGTGAGAGGAGGACAGACAGGAGACATGTGAGAGGACAGACAGGAGACATGTGAGAGGAGGACAGACAGGAGACATGTGAGAGGACAGTCAGGAGACATGTGAGAGGAGGACAGACAGGAGACATGTGAGAGGACAGACAGGATACATGTGAGAGGAGGACAGACAGGAGACATGTGAGAGGAGGACAGACAGGATACATGTGAGAGGACAGACAGGAGACATGTGAGAGGACAGACAGGAGACATGTGAGAGGACAGACATGAGACATGTGAGAGGACAGACAGGAGACATGTGAGAGGACAGTCAGGAGACATGTGAGAGCAGGACAGACAGGAGACATGTGAGAGGACAGTCAGGAGACATGTGAGAGGAGGACAGACATGAGACATGTGAGAGGACAGACATGAGACATGTGAGAGGACAGACAGGATACATGTGAGAGGACAGTCAGGAGACATGTGAGAGGACAGACAGGATACATGTGAGAGGACATACAGGAGACATGTGAGAGGAGGACAGTCAGGATACATGTGAGGACAGTCAGGAGACATGTGAGAGGACAGACATGAGACATGTGAGAGGACAGACAGGAGACATGTGAGGACAGTCAGGAGACATGTGAGAGGACAGACAGGAGACATGTGAGAGGACAGACATGATACATGTGAGAGGACAGACAGGAGACACGTGAGAGGACAGTCAGGATACATGTGAGAGGACAGACAGGAGACATGCGAGGACAGTCAGGAGACATGTGAGAGGACATACAGGCGACATGTGGGAGGACAGACAGGCGACATGTGAGAGGACAGACATGAGACATGTGAGGACAGACAGGAGACATGTGAGAGGACAGTCAGGAGACATGTGAGAGGACAGACAGGAGACACGTGAGAGGACAGACAGGAGACACATGATAGGAGACACGTGAGGACAGTCAGGAGACATGTGAGGACAGTCAGGAGACACATGAGGACAGACACGAGGCATGTGAGAGGACAGTCAGGAGACATGTGAGAGGAGGACAGACAGGAGACATGTGAGAGGACAGTCAGGAGACATGTGAGAGGAGGACAGTCAGGAGACATGTGAGAGGACAGACAGGAGACATGTGAGAGGACAGACAGGATACATGTGAGAGGAGGACAGACATGAGACATGTGAGGACAGTCAGGAGACATGTGAGAGGACAGACAGGAGACATGTGAGAGGACAGACAGGAGACATGTGAGAGGAGAACAGACAGGAGACATGTGAGAGGACAGACAGGAGACATGTGAGAGGACAGACATGAGACATGTGAGAGGACAGTCAGGAGACATGTGAGAGGACAGACAGGCGACATGTGAGAGGAGGACATACAGGAGACATGTGAGAGGACAGTCAGGAGACATGTGAGAGGACAGACATGAGACACGTGAGAGGACAGACAGGAGACACATGATAGGAGACACGTGAGGACAGTCAGGAGACACATGAGGACAGACACGAGACATGTGAGAGGACAGTCAGGAGACATGTGAGAGGAGGACAGACAGGAGACATGTGAGAGGACAGACACAAGACATGTGAGAGGAGGACAGACAGGAGACATGTGAGGAGTCAGGAGACGTGAGGACAGACATGAGACATGTGAGAGGACAGACAGGAGACACATGAGAGGACAGCCATGAGACATGTGAGAGGACAGACAAACATGTGAGAGGAGGACAGACAGGAGACATGTGAGAGGAGGACAGTCAGGAGACATGTGAGAGGACAGACATGAGACATGTGAGAGGAGGACAGACAGGAGACATGTGAGAGGACAGTCAGGAGACATGTGAGAGGAGGACAGACAGGAGACATGTGAGAGGACAGACAGGATACATGTGAGAGGAGGACAGACAGGAGACATGTGAGAGGAGGACAGACAGGAGACATGTGAGAGGAGGACAGACAGGAGACATGTGAGAGGACAGACAGGATACATGTGAGAGGAGGACAGACAGGAGACATGTGAGAGGAGGACAGACAGGAGACATGTGAGAGGACAGACAGGAGACATGTGAGAGGACAGACATGAGACATGTGAGAGGAGGACAGACAGGAGACATGTGAGAGGACAGTCAGGAGACATGTGAGAGCAGGACAGACAGGAGACATGTGAGAGGACAGTCAGGAGACATGTGAGAGGAGGACAGACATGAGACATGTGAGAGGACAGACATGAGACATGTGAGAGGACAGACAGGAGACATGTGAGAGGACAGTCAGGAGACATGTGAGAGGACAGACAGGAGACATGTGAGAGGACAGTCAGGAGACATGTGAGAGGACAGACAGGAGACATGTGAGAGGAGGACAGTCAGGATACATGTGAGGACAGTCAGGAGACATGTGAGAGGACAGACAGGATACATGTGAGGACAGACAGGAGACATGTGAGGACAGTCAGGAGACATGTGAGAGGACAGACAGGAGACATGTGAGAGGACAGACATGATACATGTGAGAGGACAGACAGGAGACACGTGAGAGGACAGACAGGAGACATGTGAGAGGACAGACATGAGACATGTGAGAGGAGGACAGACAGGAGACATGTGAGAGGACAGTCAGGAGACATGTGAGAGCAGGACAGACAGGAGACATGTGAGAGGACAGTCAGGAGACATGTGAGAGGAGGACAGACATGAGACATGTGAGATGACAGACATGAGACATGTGAGAGGACAGACAGGATACATGTGAGAGGACAGTCAGGAGACATGTGAGAGGACAGACAGGATACATGTGAGAGGACATACAGGAGACATGTGAGAGGAGGACAGTCAGGATACATGTGAGGACAGTCAGGAGACATGTGAGAGGACAGACATGAGACATGTGAGAGGACAGACAGGAGACATGTGAGGACAGTCAGGAGACATGTGAGAGGACAGACAGGAGACATGTGAGAGGACAGACATGATACATGTGAGAGGACAGACAGGAGACACGTGAGAGGACAGTCAGGATACATGTGAGAGGACAGACAGGAGACATGCGAGGACAGTCAGGAGACATGTGAGAGGACATACAGGCGACATGTGGGAGGACAGACAGGCGACATGTGAGAGGACAGACATGAGACATGTGAGGACAGACAGGAGACATGTGAGAGGACAGTCAGGAGACATGTGAGAGGACAGACAGGAGACACGTGAGAGGACAGACAGGAGACACATGATAGGAGACACGTGAGGACAGTCAGGAGACATGTGAGGACAGTCAGGAGACACATGAGGACAGACACAAGGCATGTGAGAGGACAGTCAGGAGACATGTGAGAGGAGGACAGACAGGAGACATGTGAGAGGACAGTCAGGAGACATGTGAGAGGAGGACAGTCAGGAGACATGTGAGAGGACAGACAGGAGACATGTGAGAGGACAGACAGGATACATGTGAGAGGAGGACAGACATGAGACATGTGAGGACAGTCAGGAGACATGTGAGAGGACAGACAGGAGACATGTGAGAGGACAGACAGGAGACATGTGAGAGGAGAACAGACAGGAGACATGTGAGAGGACAGACAGGAGACATGTGAGAGGACAGACATGAGACATGTGAGAGGACAGTCAGGAGACATGTGAGAGGACAGACAGGCGACATGTGAGAGGAGGACATACAGGAGACATGTGAGAGGACAGTCAGGAGACATGTGAGAGGACAGACATGAGACACGTGAGAGGACAGACAGGAGACATGTGAGGAGTCAGGAGACGTGAGGACAGACATGAGACATGTGAGAGGACAGACAGGAGACACATGAGAGGACAGCCATGAGACATGTGAGAGGACAGACAAACATGTGAGAGGAGGACAGACAGGAGACATGTGAGAGGAGGACAGTCAGGAGACATGTGAGAGGAGGACAGACAGGAGACATGTGAGAGGACAGACATGAGACATGTGAGAGGAGGACAGACAGGAGACATGTGAGAGGACAGTCAGGAGACATGTGAGAGGAGGACAGACAGGAGACATGTGAGAGGACAGACAGGATACATGTGAGAGGAGGACAGACAGGAGACATGTGAGAGGAGGACAGACAGGAGACATGTGAGAGGAGGACAGACAGGAGACATGTGAGAGGACAGACAGGATACATGTGAGAGGAGGACAGACAGGAGACATGTGAGAGGAGGACAGACAGGAGACATGTGAGAGGACAGACAGGAGACATGTGAGAGGACAGACATGAGACATGTGAGAGGAGGACAGACAGGAGACATGTGAGAGGACAGTCAGGAGACATGTGAGAGCAGGACAGACAGGAGACATGTGAGAGGACAGTCAGGAGACATGTGAGAGGAGGACAGACATGAGACATGTGAGAGGACAGACATGAGACATGTGAGAGGACAGACAGGAGACATGTGAGAGGACAGTCAGGAGACATGTGAGAGGACAGACAGGATACATGTGAGAGGACAGACAGGAGACATGTGAGAGGCGGACAGTCAGGATACATGTGAGAGGACAGACAGGATACATGTGAGGACAGACAGGAGACATGTGAGGACAGTCAGGAGACATGTGAGAGGACAGACAGGAGACATGTGAGAGGACAGACATGATACATGTGAGAGGACAGACAGGAGACACGTGAGAGGACAGTCAGGATACATGTGAGAGGACAGACAGGAGACATGTGAGGACAGTCAGGAGACATGTGAGAGGACAGACAGGCGACATGTGAGAGGACAGACAGGCGACATGTGAGAGGACAGACATGAGACATGTGAGGACAGACAGGAGACATGTGAGAGGACAGTCAGGAGACATGTGAGAGGACAGACAGGATACACGTGAGAGGACAGACAGGAGACACATGATAGGAGACACGTGAGGACAGTCAGGAGACATGTGAGGACAGTCAGGAGACACATGAGGACAGACACGATACATGTGAGAGGACAGTCAGGAGACATGTGAGAGGAGGACAGACAGGATACATGTGAGAGGACAGTCAGGATACACATGAGAGGAGGACAGACAGGAGACATGTGAGAGGACAGACAGGAGACACATGAGAGGACAGCCAGGAGACATGTGAGAGGACAGACAGGAGACATGTGAGAGGACAGACATGAGACACGTGAGAGGACAGACAGGAGACATGTGAGGAGTCAGGAGACGTGAGGACAGACATGAGACATGTGAGAGGACAGACAGGAGACACATGAGAGGACAGCCATGAGACATGTGAGAGGACAGACAAACATGTGAGAGGAGGACAGACAGGAGACATGTGAGAGGAGGACAGTCAGGAGACATGTGAGAGGAGGACAGACAGGAGACATGTGAGAGGACAGACATGAGACATGTGAGAGGAGGACAGACAGGAGACATGTGAGAGGACAGTCAGGAGACATGTGAGAGGAGGACAGACAGGAGACATGTGAGAGGACAGACAGGATACATGTGAGAGGAGGACAGACAGGAGACATGTGAGAGGAGGACAGACAGGAGACATGTGAGAGGAGGACAGACAGGAGACATGTGAGAGGACAGACAGGATACATGTGAGAGGAGGACAGACAGGAGACATGTGAGAGGAGGACAGACAGGAGACATGTGAGAGGACAGACAGGAGACACGTGAGAGGACAGTCAGGATACATGTGAGAGGACAGACAGGAGACATGCGAGGACAGTCAGGAGACATGTGAGAGGACATACAGGCGACATGTGGGAGGACAGACAGGCGACATGTGAGAGGACAGACATGAGACATGTGAGGACAGACAGGAGACATGTGAGAGGACAGTCAGGAGACATGTGAGAGGACAGACAGGAGACACGTGAGAGGACAGACAGGAGACACATGATAGGAGACACGTGAGGACAGTCAGGAGACATGTGAGGACAGTCAGGAGACACATGAGGACAGACACAAGGCATGTGAGAGGACAGTCAGGAGACATGTGAGAGGAGGACAGACAGGAGACATGTGAGAGGACAGTCAGGAGACATGTGAGAGGAGGACAGTCAGGAGACATGTGAGAGGACAGACAGGAGACATGTGAGAGGACAGACAGGATACATGTGAGAGGAGGACAGACATGAGACATGTGAGGACAGTCAGGAGACATGTGAGAGGACAGACAGGAGACATGTGAGAGGACAGACAGGAGACATGTGAGAGGAGAACAGACAGGAGACATGTGAGAGGACAGACAGGAGACATGTGAGAGGACAGACATGAGACATGTGAGAGGACAGTCAGGAGACATGTGAGAGGACAGACAGGCGACATGTGAGAGGAGGACATACAGGAGACATGTGAGAGGACAGTCAGGAGACATGTGAGAGGACAGACATGAGACACGTGAGAGGACAGACAGGAGACATGTGAGGAGTCAGGAGACGTGAGGACAGACATGAGACATGTGAGAGGACAGACAGGAGACACATGAGAGGACAGCCATGAGACATGTGAGAGGACAGACAAACATGTGAGAGGAGGACAGACAGGAGACATGTGAGAGGAGGACAGTCAGGAGACATGTGAGAGGAGGACAGACAGGAGACATGTGAGAGGACAGACATGAGACATGTGAGAGGAGGACAGACAGGAGACATGTGAGAGGACAGTCAGGAGACATGTGAGAGGAGGACAGACAGGAGACATGTGAGAGGACAGACAGGATACATGTGAGAGGAGGACAGACAGGAGACATGTGAGAGGAGGACAGACAGGAGACATGTGAGAGGAGGACAGACAGGAGACATGTGAGAGGACAGACAGGATACATGTGAGAGGAGGACAGACAGGAGACATGTGAGAGGAGGACAGACAGGAGACATGTGAGAGGACAGACAGGAGACATGTGAGAGGACAGACATGAGACATGTGAGAGGAGGACAGACAGGAGACATGTGAGAGGACAGTCAGGAGACATGTGAGAGCAGGACAGACAGGAGACATGTGAGAGGACAGTCAGGAGACATGTGAGAGGAGGACAGACATGAGACATGTGAGAGGACAGACATGAGACATGTGAGAGGACAGACAGGAGACATGTGAGAGGACAGTCAGGAGACATGTGAGAGGACAGACAGGATACATGTGAGAGGACAGACAGGAGACATGTGAGAGGCGGACAGTCAGGATACATGTGAGAGGACAGACAGGATACATGTGAGGACAGACAGGAGACATGTGAGGACAGTCAGGAGACATGTGAGAGGACAGACAGGAGACATGTGAGAGGACAGACATGATACATGTGAGAGGACAGACAGGAGACACGTGAGAGGACAGTCAGGATACATGTGAGAGGACAGACAGGAGACATGTGAGGACAGTCAGGAGACATGTGAGAGGACAGACAGGCGACATGTGAGAGGACAGACAGGCGACATGTGAGAGGACAGACATGAGACATGTGAGGACAGACAGGAGACATGTGAGAGGACAGTCAGGAGACATGTGAGAGGACAGACAGGATACACGTGAGAGGACAGACAGGAGACACATGATAGGAGACACGTGAGGACAGTCAGGAGACATGTGAGGACAGTCAGGAGACACATGAGGACAGACACGATACATGTGAGAGGACAGTCAGGAGACATGTGAGAGGAGGACAGACAGGATACATGTGAGAGGACAGTCAGGATACACATGAGAGGAGGACAGACAGGAGACATGTGAGAGGACAGACAGGAGACACATGAGAGGACAGCCAGGAGACATGTGAGAGGACAGACAGGAGACATGTGAGAGGACAGACATGAGACACGTGAGAGGACAGACAGGAGACATGTGAGGAGTCAGGAGACGTGAGGACAGACATGAGACATGTGAGAGGACAGACAGGAGACACATGAGAGGACAGCCATGAGACATGTGAGAGGACAGACAAACATGTGAGAGGAGGACAGACAGGAGACATGTGAGAGGAGGACAGTCAGGAGACATGTGAGAGGAGGACAGACAGGAGACATGTGAGAGGACAGACATGAGACATGTGAGAGGAGGACAGACAGGAGACATGTGAGAGGACAGTCAGGAGACATGTGAGAGGAGGACAGACAGGAGACATGTGAGAGGACAGACAGGATACATGTGAGAGGAGGACAGACAGGAGACATGTGAGAGGAGGACAGACAGGAGACATGTGAGAGGAGGACAGACAGGAGACATGTGAGAGGACAGACAGGATACATGTGAGAGGAGGACAGACAGGAGACATGTGAGAGGAGGACAGACAGGAGACATGTGAGAGGACAGACAGGAGACATGTGAGAGGACAGACATGAGACATGTGAGAGGAGGACAGACAGGAGACATGTGAGAGGACAGTCAGGAGACATGTGAGAGCAGGACAGACAGGAGACATGTGAGAGGACAGTCAGGAGACATGTGAGAGGAGGACAGACATGAGACATGTGAGAGGACAGACATGAGACATGTGAGAGGACAGACAGGAGACATGTGAGAGGACAGTCAGGAGACATGTGAGAGGACAGACAGGATACATGTGAGAGGACAGACAGGAGACATGTGAGAGGCGGACAGTCAGGATACATGTGAGAGGACAGACAGGATACATGTGAGGACAGACAGGAGACATGTGAGGACAGTCAGGAGACATGTGAGAGGACAGACAGGAGACATGTGAGAGGACAGACATGATACATGTGAGAGGACAGACAGGAGACACGTGAGAGGACAGTCAGGATACATGTGAGAGGACAGACAGGAGACATGTGAGGACAGTCAGGAGACATGTGAGAGGACAGACAGGCGACATGTGAGAGGACAGACAGGCGACATGTGAGAGGACAGACATGAGACATGTGAGGACAGACAGGAGACATGTGAGAGGACAGTCAGGAGACATGTGAGAGGACAGACAGGATACACGTGAGAGGACAGACAGGAGACACATGATAGGAGACACGTGAGGACAGTCAGGAGACATGTGAGGACAGTCAGGAGACACATGAGGACAGACACGATACATGTGAGAGGACAGTCAGGAGACATGTGAGAGGAGGACAGACAGGATACATGTGAGAGGACAGTCAGGATACACATGAGAGGAGGACAGACAGGAGACATGTGAGAGGACAGACAGGAGACACATGAGAGGACAGCCAGGAGACATGTGAGAGGACAGACAAACATGTGAGAGGAGGACAGACAGGAGACATGTGAGAGGAGGACAGTCAGGAGACATGTGAGAGGAGGACAGACAGGAGACATGTGAGAGGACAGACAGGATACATGTGAGAGGAGGACAGTCAGGAGACATGTGAGAGGAGGACAGACAGGATACATGTGAGAGGACAGTCAGGATACACATGAGAGGAGGACAGACAGGAGACATGTGAGAGGACAGACAGGAGACACATGAGAGGACAGCCAGGAGACATGTGAGAGGACAGACAAACATGTGAGAGGAGGACAGACAGGAGACATGTGAGAGGAGGACAGTCAGGAGACATGTGAGAGGAGGACAGACAGGAGACATGTGAGAGGACAGACAGGATACATGTGAGAGGAGGACAGACAGGAGACATGTGAGAGGAGGACAGACAGGAGACATGTGAGAGGACAGACAGGAGACATGTGAGAGGACAGACATGAGACATGTGAGAGGAGGACAGACAGGAGACATGTGAGAGGACAGTCAGGAGACATGTGAGAGCAGGACAGACAGGAGACATGTGAGAGGACAGTCAGGAGACATGTGAGAGGAGGACAGACATGAGACATGTGAGAGGACAGACAGGAGACATGTGAGAGGACAGTCAGGAGACATGTGAGAGGACAGACAGGATACATGTGAGAGGACAGACAGGAGACATGTGAGAGGAGGACAGTCAGGATACATGTGAGGACAGTCAGGAGACATGTGAGAGGACAGACAGGATACATGTGAGGACAGACAGGAGACATGTGAGGACAGTCAGGAGACATGTGAGAGGACAGACAGGAGACATGTGAGAGGACAGACATGATACATGTGAGAGGACAGACAGGAGACACGTGAGAGGACAGTCAGGATACATGTGAGAGGACAGACAGGAGACATGTGAGGACAGTCAGGAGACATGTGAGAGGACAGACAGGCGACATGTGAGAGGACAGACAGGCGACATGTGAGAGGACAGACATGAGACATGTGAGGACAGACATGAGACATGTGAGAGGACAGTCAGGAGACATGTGAGAGGACAGACAGGATACACGTGAGAGGACAGACAGGAGACACATGATAGGAGACACGTGAGGACAGTCAGGAGACATGTGAGGACAGTCAGGAGACACATGAGGACAGACACGAGACATGTGAGAGGACAGTCAGGAGACATGTGAGAGGAGGACAGACAGGAGACATGTGAGAGGACAGTCAGGATACACATGAGAGGAGGACAGACAGGAGACATGTGAGAGGACAGACAGGAGACACATGAGAGGACAGCCAGGAGACATGTGAGAGGACAGACAAACATGTGAGAGGAGGACAGACAGGAGACATGTGAGAGGAGGACAGTCAGGAGACATGTGAGAGGAGGACAGACAGGAGACATGTGAGAGGACAGACAGGAGACATGTGAGAGGAGGACAGACAGGAGACATGTGAGAGGACAGTCAGGAGACATGTGAGAGGAGGACAGACAGGAGACATGTGAGAGGACAGACAGGATACATGTGAGAGGAGGACAGACAGGAGACATGTGAGAGGACAGACAGGATACATGTGAGAGGACAGACAGGAGACATGTGAGAGGACAGACAGGAGACATGTGAGGACAGACATGAGACATGTGAGAGGAGGACAGACAGGAGACATGTGAGAGGACAGTCATGAGACATGTGAGAGCAGGACAGACAGGAGACATGTGAGAGGACAGTCATGAGACATGTGAGAGGAGGACAGACATGAGACATGTGAGAGGACAGACATGAGACATGTGAGAGGACAGACAGGATACATGTGAGAGGACAGTCAGGAGACATGTGAGAGGACAGACATGATACATGTGAGAGGACAGACAGGAGACATGTGAGAGGAGGACAGTCAGGATACATGTGAGGACAGTCAGGAGACATGTGAGAGGACAGACAGGAGACATGTGAGAGGACAGACAGGAGACATGTGAGAGGACAGACAGGAGACACATGAGAGGACAGCCAGGAGACATGTGAGAGGACAGACAAACATGTGAGAGGAGGACAGACATGAGACATGTGAGAGGAGGACAGTCAGGAGACATGTGAGAGGAGGACAGACAGGAGACATGTGAGAGGACAGACAGGAGACATGTGAGAGGAGGACAGACAGGAGACATGTGAGAGGACAGTCAGGAGACATGTGAGAGGAGGACAGACAGGAGACATGTGAGAGGACAGACAGGATACATGTGAGAGGAGGACAGACAGGAGACATGTGAGAGGAGGACAGACAGGATACATGTGAGAGGACAGACAGGAGACATGTGAGAGGACAGACAGGAGACATGTGAGAGGACAGACATGAGACATGTGAGAGGACAGACAGGAGACATGTGAGAGGACAGTCAGGAGACATGTGAGAGCAGGACAGACAGGAGACATGTGAGAGGACAGTCAGGAGACATGTGAGAGGAGGACAGACATGAGACATGTGAGAGGACAGACATGAGACATGTGAGAGGACAGACAGGATACATGTGAGAGGACAGTCAGGAGACATGTGAGAGGACAGACAGGATACATGTGAGAGGACATACAGGAGACATGTGAGAGGAGGACAGTCAGGATACATGTGAGGACAGTCAGGAGACATGTGAGAGGACAGACATGAGACATGTGAGGACAGTCAGGAGACATGTGAGAGGACAGACATGATACATGTGAGAGGACAGACAGGAGACACGTGAGAGGACAGTCAGGATACATGTGAGAGGACAGACAGGAGACATGCGAGGACAGTCAGGAGACATGTGAGAGGACATACAGGCGACATGTGGGAGGACAGACAGGCGACATGTGAGAGGACAGACATGAGACATGTGAGGACAGACAGGAGACATGTGAGAGGACAGTCAGGAGACATGTGAGAGGACAGACAGGCGACATGTGAGAGGACAGACAGGCGACATGTGAGAGGACAGACATGAGACATGTGAGGACAGACATGAGACATGTGAGAGGACAGTCAGGAGACATGTGAGAGGACAGACAGGATACACGTGAGAGGACAGACAGGAGACACATGATAGGAGACACGTGAGGACAGTCAGGAGACATGTGAGGACAGTCAGGAGACACATGAGGACAGACACGAGACATGTGAGAGGACAGTCAGGAGACATGTGAGAGGAGGACAGACAGGAGACATGTGAGAGGACAGTCAGGATACACATGAGAGGAGGACAGACAGGAGACATGTGAGAGGACAGACAGGAGACACATGAGAGGACAGCCAGGAGACATGTGAGAGGACAGACAAACATGTGAGAGGAGGACAGACAGGAGACATGTGAGAGGAGGACAGTCAGGAGACATGTGAGAGGAGGACAGACAGGAGACATGTGAGAGGACAGACAGGAGACATGTGAGAGGAGGACAGACAGGAGACATGTGAGAGGACAGTCAGGAGACATGTGAGAGGAGGACAGACAGGAGACATGTGAGAGGACAGACAGGATACATGTGAGAGGAGGACAGACAGGAGACATGTGAGAGGACAGACAGGATACATGTGAGAGGACAGACAGGAGACATGTGAGAGGACAGACAGGAGACATGTGAGGACAGACATGAGACATGTGAGAGGAGGACAGACAGGAGACATGTGAGAGGACAGTCATGAGACATGTGAGAGCAGGACAGACAGGAGACATGTGAGAGGACAGTCATGAGACATGTGAGAGGAGGACAGACATGAGACATGTGAGAGGACAGACATGAGACATGTGAGAGGACAGACAGGATACATGTGAGAGGACAGTCAGGAGACATGTGAGAGGACAGACATGATACATGTGAGAGGACAGACAGGAGACATGTGAGAGGAGGACAGTCAGGATACATGTGAGGACAGTCAGGAGACATGTGAGAGGACAGACAGGAGACATGTGAGAGGACAGACAGGAGACATGTGAGAGGACAGACAGGAGACACATGAGAGGACAGCCAGGAGACATGTGAGAGGACAGACAAACATGTGAGAGGAGGACAGACATGAGACATGTGAGAGGAGGACAGTCAGGAGACATGTGAGAGGAGGACAGACAGGAGACATGTGAGAGGACAGACAGGAGACATGTGAGAGGAGGACAGACAGGAGACATGTGAGAGGACAGTCAGGAGACATGTGAGAGGAGGACAGACAGGAGACATGTGAGAGGACAGACAGGATACATGTGAGAGGAGGACAGACAGGAGACATGTGAGAGGAGGACAGACAGGATACATGTGAGAGGACAGACAGGAGACATGTGAGAGGACAGACAGGAGACATGTGAGAGGACAGACATGAGACATGTGAGAGGACAGACAGGAGACATGTGAGAGGACAGTCAGGAGACATGTGAGAGCAGGACAGACAGGAGACATGTGAGAGGACAGTCAGGAGACATGTGAGAGGAGGACAGACATGAGACATGTGAGAGGACAGACATGAGACATGTGAGAGGACAGACAGGATACATGTGAGAGGACAGTCAGGAGACATGTGAGAGGACAGACAGGATACATGTGAGAGGACATACAGGAGACATGTGAGAGGAGGACAGTCAGGATACATGTGAGGACAGTCAGGAGACATGTGAGAGGACAGACATGAGACATGTGAGGACAGTCAGGAGACATGTGAGAGGACAGACATGATACATGTGAGAGGACAGACAGGAGACACGTGAGAGGACAGTCAGGATACATGTGAGAGGACAGACAGGAGACATGCGAGGACAGTCAGGAGACATGTGAGAGGACATACAGGCGACATGTGGGAGGACAGACAGGCGACATGTGAGAGGACAGACATGAGACATGTGAGGACAGACAGGAGACATGTGAGAGGACAGTCAGGAGACATGTGAGAGGACAGACAGGAGACACGTGAGAGGACAGACAGGAGACACATGATAGGAGACACGTGAGGACAGTCAGGAGACATGTGAGGACAGTCAGGAGACACATGAGGACAGACACGAGGCATGTGAGAGGACAGTCAGGAGACATGTGAGAGGAGGACAGACAGGAGACATGTGAGAGGACAGTCAGGAGACATGTGAGAGGAGGACAGTCAGGAGACATGTGAGAGGACAGACAGGAGACATGTGAGAGGACAGACAGGATACATGTGAGAGGAGGACAGACATGAGACATGTGAGGACAGTCAGGAGACATGTGAGAGGACAGACAGGAGACATGTGAGAGGACAGACAGGAGACATGTGAGAGGAGAACAGACAGGAGACATGTGAGAGGACAGACAGGAGACATGTGAGAGGACAGACATGAGACATGTGAGAGGACAGTCAGGAGACATGTGAGAGGACAGACAGGTGACATGTGAGAGGAGGACATACAGGAGACATGTGAGAGGACAGTCAGGAGACATGTGAGAGGACAGACATGAGACACGTGAGAGGACAGACAGGAGACACATGATAGGAGACACGTGAGGACAGTCAGGAGACACATGAGGACAGACACGAGACATGTGAGAGGACAGTCAGGAGACATGTGAGAGGAGGACAGACAGGAGACATGTGAGAGGACAGACACAAGACATGTGAGAGGAGGACAGACAGGAGACATGTGAGGAGTCAGGAGACGTGAGGACAGACATGAGACATGTGAGAGGACAGACAGGAGACACATGAGAGGACAGCCATGAGACATGTGAGAGGACAGACAAACATGTGAGAGGAGGACAGACAGGAGACATGTGAGAGGAGGACAGTCAGGAGACATGTGAGAGGAGGACAGACAGGAGACATGTGAGAGGACAGACATGAGACATGTGAGAGGAGGACAGACAGGAGACATGTGAGAGGACAGTCAGGAGACATGTGAGAGGAGGACAGACAGGAGACATGTGAGAGGACAGACAGGATACATGTGAGAGGAGGACAGACAGGAGACATGTGAGAGGAGGACAGACAGGAGACATGTGAGAGGAGGACAGACAGGAGACATGTGAGAGGACAGACAGGATACATGTGAGAGGAGGACAGACAGGAGACATGTGAGAGGAGGACAGACAGGAGACATGTGAGAGGACAGACAGGAGACATGTGAGAGGACAGACATGAGACATGTGAGAGGAGGACAGACAGGAGACATGTGAGAGGACAGTCAGGAGACATGTGAGAGCAGGACAGACAGGAGACATGTGAGAGGAGGACAGACAGGAGACATGTGAGAGGACAGACAGGATACATGTGAGAGGAGGACAGACAGGAGACATGTGAGAGGAGGACAGACAGGAGACATGTGAGAGGACAGACAGGAGACATGTGAGAGGACAGACATGAGACATGTGAGAGGAGGACAGACAGGAGACATGTGAGAGGACAGACAGGAGACATGTGAGAGGACAGACATGATACATGTGAGAGGACAGACAGGAGACACGTGAGAGGACAGTCAGGATACATGTGAGAGGACAGACAGGAGACATGCGAGGACAGTCAGGAGACATGTGAGAGGACATACAGGCGACATGTGGGAGGACAGACAGGCGACATGTGAGAGGACAGACATGAGACATGTGAGGACAGACAGGAGACATGTGAGAGGACAGTCAGGAGACATGTGAGAGGACAGACAGGAGACACGTGAGAGGACAGACAGGAGACACATGATAGGAGACACGTGAGGACAGTCAGGAGACATGTGAGGACAGTCAGGAGACACATGAGGACAGACACGAGGCATGTGAGAGGACAGTCAGGAGACATGTGAGAGGAGGACAGACAGGAGACATGTGAGAGGACAGTCAGGAGACATGTGAGAGGAGGACAGTCAGGAGACATGTGAGAGGACAGACAGGAGACATGTGAGAGGACAGACAGGATACATGTGAGAGGAGGACAGACATGAGACATGTGAGGACAGTCAGGAGACATGTGAGAGGACAGACAGGAGACATGTGAGAGGACAGACAGGAGACATGTGAGAGGAGAACAGACAGGAGACATGTGAGAGGACAGACAGGAGACATGTGAGAGGACAGACATGAGACATGTGAGAGGACAGTCAGGAGACATGTGAGAGGACAGACAGGCGACATGTGAGAGGAGGACATACAGGAGACATGTGAGAGGACAGTCAGGAGACATGTGAGAGGACAGACATGAGACACGTAAGAGGACAGACAGGAGACACATGATAGGAGACACGTGAGGACAGTCAGGAGACACATGAGGACAGACACGAGACATGTGAGAGGACAGTCAGGAGACATGTGAGAGGAGGACAGACAGGAGACATGTGAGAGGACAGACACAAGACATGTGAGAGGAGGACAGACAGGAGACATGTGAGGAGTCAGGAGACGTGAGGACAGACATGAGACATGTGAGAGGACAGACAGGAGACACATGAGAGGACAGCCATGAGACATGTGAGAGGACAGACAAACATGTGAGAGGAGGACAGACAGGAGACATGTGAGAGGAGGACAGTCAGGAGACATGTGAGAGGACAGACATGAGACATGTGAGAGGAGGACAGACAGGAGACATGTGAGAGGACAGTCAGGAGACATGTGAGAGGAGGACAGACAGGAGACATGTGAGAGGACAGACAGGATACATGTGAGAGGAGGACAGACAGGAGACATGTGAGAGGAGGACAGACAGGAGACATGTGAGAGGAGGACAGACAGGAGACATGTGAGAGGACAGACAGGATACATGTGAGAGGAGGACAGACAGGAGACATGTGAGAGGAGGACAGACAGGAGACATGTGAGAGGACAGACAGGAGACATGTGAGAGGACAGACATGAGACATGTGAGAGGAGGACAGACAGGAGACATGTGAGAGGACAGTCAGGAGACATGTGAGAGCAGGACAGACAGGAGACATGTGAGAGGACAGTCAGGAGACATGTGAGAGGAGGACAGACATGAGACATGTGAGAGGACAGACATGAGACATGTGAGAGGACAGACAGGAGACATGTGAGAGGACAGTCAGGAGACATGTGAGAGGACAGACAGGAGACATGTGAGAGGACAGTCAGGAGACATGTGAGAGGACAGACAGGAGACATGTGAGAGGAGGACAGTCAGGATACATGTGAGGACAGTCAGGAGACATGTGAGAGGACAGACAGGATACATGTGAGGACAGACAGGAGACATGTGAGGACAGTCAGGAGACATGTGAGAGGACAGACAGGAGACATGTGAGAGGACAGACATGATACATGTGAGAGGACAGACAGGAGACACGTGAGAGGACAGACAGGAGACATGTGAGAGGACAGACATGAGACATGTGAGAGGAGGACAGACAGGAGACATGTGAGAGGACAGTCAGGAGACATGTGAGAGCAGGACAGACAGGAGACATGTGAGAGGACAGTCAGGAGACATGTGAGAGGAGGACAGACATGAGACATGTGAGATGACAGACATGAGACATGTGAGAGGACAGACAGGATACATGTGAGAGGACAGTCAGGAGACATGTGAGAGGACAGACAGGATACATGTGAGAGGACATACAGGAGACATGTGAGAGGAGGACAGTCAGGATACATGTGAGGACAGTCAGGAGACATGTGAGAGGACAGACATGAGACATGTGAGAGGACAGACAGGAGACATGTGAGGACAGTCAGGAGACATGTGAGAGGACAGACAGGAGACATGTGAGAGGACAGACATGATACATGTGAGAGGACAGACAGGAGACACGTGAGAGGACAGTCAGGATACATGTGAGAGGACAGACAGGAGACATGCGAGGACAGTCAGGAGACATGTGAGAGGACATACAGGCGACATGTGGGAGGACAGACAGGCGACATGTGAGAGGACAGACATGAGACATGTGAGGACAGACAGGAGACATGTGAGAGGACAGTCAGGAGACATGTGAGAGGACAGACAGGAGACACGTGAGAGGACAGACAGGAGACACATGATAGGAGACACGTGAGGACAGTCAGGAGACATGTGAGGACAGTCAGGAGACACATGAGGACAGACACAAGGCATGTGAGAGGACAGTCAGGAGACATGTGAGAGGAGGACAGACAGGAGACATGTGAGAGGACAGTCAGGAGACATGTGAGAGGAGGACAGTCAGGAGACATGTGAGAGGACAGACAGGAGACATGTGAGAGGAGGACAGTCAGGAGACATGTGAGAGGACAGACAGGAGACATGTGAGAGGACAGACAGGATACATGTGAGAGGAGGACAGACATGAGACATGTGAGGACAGTCAGGAGACATGTGAGAGGACAGACAGGAGACATGTGAGAGGACAGACAGGAGACATGTGAGAGGAGAACAGACAGGAGACATGTGAGAGGACAGACAGGAGACATGTGAGAGGACAGACATGAGACATGTGAGAGGACAGTCAGGAGACATGTGAGAGGACAGACAGGCGACATGTGAGAGGAGGACATACAGGAGACATGTGAGAGGACAGTCAGGAGACATGTGAGAGGACAGACATGAGACACGTGAGAGGACAGACAGGAGACATGTGAGGAGTCAGGAGACGTGAGGACAGACATGAGACATGTGAGAGGACAGACAGGAGACACATGAGAGGACAGCCATGAGACATGTGAGAGGACAGACAAACATGTGAGAGGAGGACAGACAGGAGACATGTGAGAGGAGGACAGTCAGGAGACATGTGAGAGGAGGACAGACAGGAGACATGTGAGAGGACAGACATGAGACATGTGAGAGGAGGACAGACAGGAGACATGTGAGAGGACAGTCAGGAGACATGTGAGAGGAGGACAGACAGGAGACATGTGAGAGGACAGACAGGATACATGTGAGAGGAGGACAGACAGGAGACATGTGAGAGGAGGACAGACAGGAGACATGTGAGAGGAGGACAGACAGGAGACATGTGAGAGGACAGACAGGATACATGTGAGAGGAGGACAGACAGGAGACATGTGAGAGGAGGACAGACAGGAGACATGTGAGAGGACAGACAGGAGACATGTGAGAGGACAGACATGAGACATGTGAGAGGAGGACAGACAGGAGACATGTGAGAGGACAGTCAGGAGACATGTGAGAGCAGGACAGACAGGAGACATGTGAGAGGACAGTCAGGAGACATGTGAGAGGAGGACAGACATGAGACATGTGAGAGGACAGACATGAGACATGTGAGAGGACAGACAGGAGACATGTGAGAGGACAGTCAGGAGACATGTGAGAGGACAGACAGGATACATGTGAGAGGACAGACAGGAGACATGTGAGAGGCGGACAGTCAGGATACATGTGAGAGGACAGACAGGATACATGTGAGGACAGACAGGAGACATGTGAGGACAGTCAGGAGACATGTGAGAGGACAGACAGGAGACATGTGAGAGGACAGACATGATACATGTGAGAGGACAGACAGGAGACACGTGAGAGGACAGTCAGGATACATGTGAGAGGACAGACAGGAGACATGTGAGGACAGTCAGGAGACATGTGAGAGGACAGACAGGCGACATGTGAGAGGACAGACAGGCGACATGTGAGAGGACAGACATGAGACATGTGAGGACAGACAGGAGACATGTGAGAGGACAGTCAGGAGACATGTGAGAGGACAGACAGGATACACGTGAGAGGACAGACAGGAGACACATGATAGGAGACACGTGAGGACAGTCAGGAGACATGTGAGGACAGTCAGGAGACACATGAGGACAGACACGATACATGTGAGAGGACAGTCAGGAGACATGTGAGAGGAGGACAGACAGGATACATGTGAGAGGACAGTCAGGATACACATGAGAGGAGGACAGACAGGAGACATGTGAGAGGACAGACAGGAGACACATGAGAGGACAGCCAGGAGACATGTGAGAGGACAGACAAACATGTGAGAGGAGGACAGACAGGAGACATGTGAGAGGAGGACAGTCAGGAGACATGTGAGAGGAGGACAGACAGGAGACATGTGAGAGGACAGACAGGATACATGTGAGAGGAGGACAGTCAGGAGACATGTGAGAGGAGGACAGACAGGATACATGTGAGAGGACAGTCAGGATACACATGAGAGGAGGACAGACAGGAGACATGTGAGAGGACAGACAGGAGACACATGAGAGGACAGCCAGGAGACATGTGAGAGGACAGACAAACATGTGAGAGGAGGACAGACAGGAGACATGTGAGAGGAGGACAGTCAGGAGACATGTGAGAGGAGGACAGACAGGAGACATGTGAGAGGACAGACAGGATACATGTGAGAGGAGGACAGACAGGAGACATGTGAGAGGAGGACAGACAGGAGACATGTGAGAGGACAGACAGGAGACATGTGAGAGGACAGACATGAGACATGTGAGAGGAGGACAGACAGGAGACATGTGAGAGGACAGTCAGGAGACATGTGAGAGCAGGACAGACAGGAGACATGTGAGAGGACAGTCAGGAGACATGTGAGAGGAGGACAGACATGAGACATGTGAGAGGACAGACAGGAGACATGTGAGAGGACAGTCAGGAGACATGTGAGAGGACAGACAGGATACATGTGAGAGGACAGACAGGAGACATGTGAGAGGAGGACAGTCAGGATACATGTGAGGACAGTCAGGAGACATGTGAGAGGACAGACAGGATACATGTGAGGACAGACAGGAGACATGTGAGGACAGTCAGGAGACATGTGAGAGGACAGACAGGAGACATGTGAGAGGACAGACATGATACATGTGAGAGGACAGACAGGAGACACGTGAGAGGACAGTCAGGATACATGTGAGAGGACAGACAGGAGACATGTGAGGACAGTCAGGAGACATGTGAGAGGACAGACAGGCGACATGTGAGAGGACAGACAGGCGACATGTGAGAGGACAGACATGAGACATGTGAGGACAGACATGAGACATGTGAGAGGACAGTCAGGAGACATGTGAGAGGACAGACAGGATACACGTGAGAGGACAGACAGGAGACACATGATAGGAGACACGTGAGGACAGTCAGGAGACATGTGAGGACAGTCAGGAGACACATGAGGACAGACACGAGACATGTGAGAGGACAGTCAGGAGACATGTGAGAGGAGGACAGACAGGAGACATGTGAGAGGACAGTCAGGATACACATGAGAGGAGGACAGACAGGAGACATGTGAGAGGACAGACAGGAGACACATGAGAGGACAGCCAGGAGACATGTGAGAGGACAGACAAACATGTGAGAGGAGGACAGACAGGAGACATGTGAGAGGAGGACAGTCAGGAGACATGTGAGAGGAGGACAGACAGGAGACATGTGAGAGGACAGACAGGAGACATGTGAGAGGAGGACAGACAGGAGACATGTGAGAGGACAGTCAGGAGACATGTGAGAGGAGGACAGACAGGAGACATGTGAGAGGACAGACAGGATACATGTGAGAGGAGGACAGACAGGAGACATGTGAGAGGACAGACAGGATACATGTGAGAGGACAGACAGGAGACATGTGAGAGGACAGACAGGAGACATGTGAGGACAGACATGAGACATGTGAGAGGAGGACAGACAGGAGACATGTGAGAGGACAGTCATGAGACATGTGAGAGCAGGACAGACAGGAGACATGTGAGAGGACAGTCATGAGACATGTGAGAGGAGGACAGACATGAGACATGTGAGAGGACAGACATGAGACATGTGAGAGGACAGACAGGATACATGTGAGAGGACAGTCAGGAGACATGTGAGAGGACAGACAGGATACATGTGAGAGGACAGACAGGAGACATGTGAGAGGAGGACAGTCAGGATACATGTGAGGACAGTCAGGAGACATGTGAGAGGACAGACAGGAGACATGTGAGAGGACAGACAGGAGACACATGAGAGGACAGCCAGGAGACATGTGAGAGGACAGACAAACATGTGAGAGGAGGACAGACATGAGACATGTGAGAGGAGGACAGTCAGGAGACATGTGAGAGGAGGACAGACAGGAGACATGTGAGAGGACAGACAGGAGACATGTGAGAGGAGGACAGACAGGAGACATGTGAGAGGACAGTCAGGAGACATGTGAGAGGAGGACAGACAGGAGACATGTGAGAGGACAGACAGGATACATGTGAGAGGAGGACAGACAGGAGACATGTGAGAGGAGGACAGACAGGATACATGTGAGAGGACAGACAGGAGACATGTGAGAGGACAGACAGGAGACATGTGAGAGGACAGACATGAGACATGTGAGAGGACAGACAGGAGACATGTGAGAGGACAGTCAGGAGACATGTGAGAGCAGGACAGACAGGAGACATGTGAGAGGACAGTCAGGAGACATGTGAGAGGAGGACAGACATGAGACATGTGAGAGGACAGACATGAGACATGTGAGAGGACAGACAGGATACATGTGAGAGGACAGTCAGGAGACATGTGAGAGGACAGACAGGATACATGTGAGAGGACATACAGGAGACATGTGAGAGGAGGACAGTCAGGATACATGTGAGGACAGTCAGGAGACATGTGAGAGGACAGACATGAGACATGTGAGGACAGTCAGGAGACATGTGAGAGGACAGACAGGAGACATGTGAGAGGACAGACATGATACATGTGAGAGGACAGACAGGAGACACGTGAGAGGACAGTCAGGATACATGTGAGAGGACAGACAGGAGACATGCGAGGACAGTCAGGAGACATGTGAGAGGACATACAGGCGACATGTGGGAGGACAGACAGGCGACATGTGAGAGGACAGACATGAGACATGTGAGGACAGACAGGAGACATGTGAGAGGACAGTCAGGAGACATGTGAGAGGACAGACAGGAGACACGTGAGAGGACAGACAGGAGACACATGATAGGAGACACGTGAGGACAGTCAGGAGACATGTGAGGACAGTCAGGAGACACATGAGGACAGACACGAGGCATGTGAGAGGACAGTCAGGAGACATGTGAGAGGAGGACAGACAGGAGACATGTGAGAGGACAGTCAGGAGACATGTGAGAGGAGGACAGTCAGGAGACATGTGAGAGGACAGACAGGAGACATGTGAGAGGACAGACAGGATACATGTGAGAGGAGGACAGACATGAGACATGTGAGGACAGTCAGGAGACATGTGAGAGGACAGACAGGAGACATGTGAGAGGACAGACAGGAGACATGTGAGAGGAGAACAGACAGGAGACATGTGAGAGGACAGACAGGAGACATGTGAGAGGACAGACATGAGACATGTGAGAGGACAGTCAGGAGACATGTGAGAGGACAGACAGGCGACATGTGAGAGGAGGACATACAGGAGACATGTGAGAGGACAGTCAGGAGACATGTGAGAGGACAGACATGAGACACGTGAGAGGACAGACAGGAGACACATGATAGGAGACACGTGAGGACAGTCAGGAGACACATGAGGACAGACACGAGACATGTGAGAGGACAGTCAGGAGACATGTGAGAGGAGGACAGACAGGAGACATGTGAGAGGACAGACACAAGACATGTGAGAGGAGGACAGACAGGAGACATGTGAGGAGTCAGGAGACGTGAGGACAGACAGGAGACACATGAGAGGACAGCCATGAGACATGTGAGAGGACAGACAAACATGTGAGAGGAGGACAGACAGGAGACATGTGAGAGGAGGACAGTCAGGAGACATGTGAGAGGAGGACAGACAGGAGACATGTGAGAGGACAGACATGAGACATGTGAGAGGAGGACAGACAGGAGACATGTGAGAGGACAGTCAGGAGACATGTGAGAGGAGGACAGACAGGAGACATGTGAGAGGACAGACAGGATACATGTGAGAGGAGGACAGACAGGAGACATGTGAGAGGAGGACAGACAGGAGACATGTGAGAGGAGGACAGACAGGAGACATGTGAGAGGACAGACAGGATACATGTGAGAGGAGGACAGACAGGAGACATGTGAGAGGAGGACAGACAGGAGACATGTGAGAGGACAGACAGGAGACATGTGAGAGGACAGACATGAGACATGTGAGAGGAGGACAGACAGGAGACATGTGAGAGGACAGTCAGGAGACATGTGAGAGCAGGACAGACAGGAGACATGTGAGAGGACAGTCAGGAGACATGTGAGAGGAGGACAGACATGAGACATGTGAGAGGACAGACATGAGACATGTGAGAGGACAGACAGGAGACATGTGAGAGGACAGTCAGGAGACATGTGAGAGGACAGACAGGATACATGTGAGAGGACAGACAGGAGACATGTGAGAGGAGGACAGTCAGGATACATGTGAGGACAGTCAGGAGACATGTGAGAGGACAGACAGGATACATGTGAGGACAGACAGGAGACATGTGAGGACAGTCAGGAGACATGTGAGAGGACAGACAGGAGACATGTGAGAGGACAGACAGGATACATGTGAGAGGACAGACATGATACATGTGAGAGGACAGACAGGAGACACGTGAGAGGACAGTCAGGATACATGTGAGAGGACAGACAGGAGACATGTGAGGACAGTCAGGAGACATGTGAGAGGACAGACAGGCGACATGTGAGAGGACAGACATGAGACATGTGAGGACAGACAGGAGACACGTGAGAGGACAGTCAGGAGACATGTGAGAGGACAGACAGGATACACGTGAGAGGACAGACAGGAGACACATGATAGGAGACACGTGAGGACAGTCAGGAGACATGTGAGGACAGTCAGGAGACACATGAGGACAGACACAAGACATGTGAGAGGACAGTCAGGAGACATGTGAGAGGAGGACAGACAGGAGACATGTGAGAGGACAGTCAGGATACACATGAGAGGAGGACAGACAGGAGACATGTGAGAGGACAGACAGGAGACACATGAGAGGACAGCCAGGAGACATGTGAGAGGACAGACAAACATGTGAGAGGAGGACAGACAGGAGACATGTGAGAGGAGGACAGTCAGGAGACATGTGAGAGGAGGACAGACAGGAGACATGTGAGAGGACAGACAGGAGACATGTGAGAGGAGGACAGACAGGAGACATGTGAGAGGACAGTCAGGAGACATGTGAGAGGACAGACAGGAGACATGTGAGAGGACAGACAGGATACATGTGAGAGGACAGACAGGAGACATGTGAGAGGACAGACAGGATACATGTGAGAGGACAGACAGGAGACATGTGAGAGGACAGACAGGAGACATGTGAGGACAGACATGAGACATGTGAGAGGAGGACAGACAGGAGACATGTGAGAGGACAGTCATGAGACATGTGAGGGCAGGACAGACAGGAGACATGTGAGAGGACAGTCATGAGACATGTGAGAGGAGGACAGACATGAGACATGTGAGAGGACAGACAGGATACATGTGAGAGGACAGTCAGGAGACATGTGAGAGGACAGACAGGATACATGTGAGAGGACAGACAGGAGACATGTGAGAGGAGGACAGTCAGGATACATGTGAGGACAGTCAGGAGACATGTGAGAGGACAGACAGGAGACATGTGAGAGGACAGACAGGAGACATGTGAGGACAGTCAGGAGACATGTGAGAGGACAGACAGGAGACATGTGAGAGGACAGACATGATACATGTGAGAGGACAGACAGGAGACACGTGAGAGGACAGTCAGGATACATGTGAGAGGACAGACAGGAGACATGCGAGGACAGTCAGGAGACATGTGAGAGGACATACAGGCGACATGTGGGAGGACAGACAGGCGACATGTGAGAGGACAGACATGAGACATGTGAGGACAGACAGGAGACATGTGAGAGGACAGTCAGGAGACATGTGAGAGGACAGACAGGAGACACGTGAGAGGACAGACAGGAGACACATGATAGGAGACACGTGAGGACAGTCAGGAGACATGTGAGGACAGTCAGGAGACACATGAGGACAGACACGAGGCATGTGAGAGGACAGTCAGGAGACATGTGAGAGGAGGACAGACAGGAGACATGTGAGAGGACAGTCAGGAGACACATGAGGAGGACAGACAGGAGACATGTGAGAGGAGGACAGTCAGGAGACATGTGAGAGGACAGACAGGAGACATGTGAGAGGACAGACAGGATACATGTGAGAGGAGGACAGACATGAGACATGTGAGGACAGTCAGGAGACATGTGAGAGGACAGACAGGAGACATGTGAGAGGACAGACAGGAGACATGTGAGAGGAGAACAGACAGGAGACATGTGAGAGGACAGACAGGAGACATGTGAGAGGACAGACATGAGACATGTGAGAGGACAGTCAGGAGACATGTGAGAGGACAGACAGGCGACATGTGAGAGGAGGACATACAGGAGACATGTGAGAGGACAGTCAGGAGACATGTGAGAGGACAGACATGAGACACGTGAGAGGACAGACAGGAGACACATGATAGGAGACACGTGAGGACAGTCAGGAGACACATGAGGACAGACACGAGACATGTGTGAGGACAGTCAGGAGACATGTGAGAGGAGGACAGACAGGAGACATGTGAGAGGACAGACACAAGACATGTGAGAGGAGGACAGACAGGAGACATGTGAGGAGTCAGGAGACGTGAGGACAGACATGAGACATGTGAGAGGACAGACATGAGACACATGATAGGACAGGATACATGTAAGAGGACAGACAGGAGACACATGAGAGGAGGACAGATAGGAGACATGTGAGAGGACAGACATGAGACATGTGAGAGGACAGCCAGGAGACACATGAGAGGAGGACAGACAGGAAACATGTGAGAGGACAGACAGGAGACACATGAGAGGAGGACAGACATGAGACATGTGAGAGGACACAGGAGACAGGTGAGAGGACAGCCAGGAGACACATGAGAAGAGGACAGACATGAGACATGTGAGAGGACAGTCAGGAGACACATGAGAGGAGGACATACAGGAGACACGTGAGAGGACAGTCAGGAGACACATGAGAGGACAGACAGGAGACATGTGAGAGGACAGTCAGGAGACATGTGAGAGGACACAGGAGACAGGTGAGAGGACAGACAGGAGACATGTGAGAGGAGGACAGTCAGGAGACATGTGAGAGGAGGACAGTCAGGAGACATGTGAGAAGACAGACAGGAGACATGTGAGGAGGGCAGACAGGAGACATGAGACACAATGAGGAGTCAGGAGACACATGAGAGGACAGACAGGAGACACATGAAGAGGACAGACAGGAGACACATGAGAGGACAGTCAGGAGACACATGAAGAGGACAGACAGGAGACACATGAGAGGACAGTCAGGAGACACATGAGAGGACAGTCAGGAGACACGTGAGAGGAGTCAGGAGACACATCAGAGGACAGGATACATGTGAGAGGACAGACAGGAGACACATGAGGACAGACAGGACACATGAGAGGAGGACAGACAGGAGACACATGAGAGGAGGACAGAGACGAGGACAGTCAGGACACATCACCTTTATTTTCATCTGGCTTCATTCATACAACGGAGGATACTTTACATATATTTCACCATTTCTATTAACAGGGAGACGGGGTATTCAGTAGCGTTTGCATTTTTTCACACACAGGGCACAGTACAGCTCAGTAGATCGGCACAACTCTTTGTTTATGTTTGTCAGAAGATCCCCTCTGGAAGATACAAAGGCCAATCTTGTGCAGGTTTTATAGAAAATTACGTTTTGCATGTCTATAATATGTCATTGAATGATTATTTACCATGAAATCAGGCACTTGTGTATGGAATACATGACAAGTGGCTCCCTAGGCCACTATCATCAGGATAAGGGTTGAACGATACAGATACTAGAAAAGTATTGCGATACCCAGCCATTAACACATCCACCGCCAATCCCGTTGTACAGCGTGTTTGCCGGCCATGCGAATTCTGCCAAACCACGCTGTACAGCGATATTGAGATCATATTTCATTTTTTCGCCATGGCATTCATAATTCCGCCACCCAGCCTCTGGTGATACAGTGGGACCCTGCACAATAGTGCAACGCCTCAATACCGCCGCCTGGTGGATGATCGGGCGAGTTACAACCGGAAGTGGCCATCGGTGCATCTGGGAAATCCGTCCGGCAGTCACATATCGTTGCAGACATATCATTGCAGACAAACACTGGCGTGCATATGGATCGCTGCCATAACTCAATAATCGATATGATTTGGGCGTTTATTGCGCCATACAAACCGGAAATGGATCTAGTAGATCGACGTCAAATAAGTGGGATCTTTTTCCTACAGTCTCATCGGCGAACGGTAAGAGGACAGTAACGTTACTTTCAGCTTGATTGTTTATTCTTTTCACTGCAAACCGATCTGATCAATATATCACCCATACTATATAAAGCATTTACTGACGATCACAGAATTATAAACGACCCCCCCCCCCTTTCATCCACGCATGATGAATCATAACGTATAGGATCATATACAGTTGAATTTTTTAATATAGCGTGTATCGGGAATAAACGGCAGTTGATAATCTATATGCGTTTATGCCTATAACTCACGTTCTATGAATTAATGCAGAAAACGATAAAAACATACTTATATTCTAGAAGGTATTTTTGGAAGAATCTATGAATGAAAAAGTATAACGTTCCTACATCCTGAACGATAGATAATCGATGTTGAATGGGCCATAGTAATGTCAATTTAGGAATACAATTTAAAAAGTTATAGCCCTGCAAATAAGGTAAACATCTCCATAGGCTTAGAGTGGTAGCAGAGTGGTATGAGACGGGCAAACTACGTGGCAGTTAATGTGTTAAGGGGTGCTGAATCCAAATCTGCTGTATACCAAGCTCAAAAATGTCAAATAAGGCCTCAAAATTGATAAATCCAACATGGCCGCCAGCGCCAGGCTGAAATCTATTTAAGTGCATAACTTTTTGACTAAACAAGGTAGAAACATGAATGAAATGTGTTTTTATATGTTTGCATACATGATGAATTTAAAATCATATCCTGATTTTAGATCAGTTGTGAAAATGTAGCTTGAAACTCATATTTATAGCAGAAACGGTGGTCGTTATTGATGCACAACTCATCAACCAAATAAGAAAGAAAAGAAGGATGATCCCAGGCCATGGATTTATTCATCAAACTCTTTTCTCTTGAATTTTTTTAATCAACATGCTATTTATGCAAATTTGATATCCCTTAATATGCGTACAGTAGCTTAGGTACAGTAATTTATTGTTAATCATCAATCGTATTCAGGCAGGTGTCGCAGGTGTCTTGCAGTTGCATGATTCATCCATGATTTGAAGTAGCCAAACGTTACACTGTAAAAACAAAACTGGATAGTTGATTGTAATAAATGTTTCACTTTAAGTTTCAACAGCATTATTTTATATATACAAATATTCTGTCATCGAATATTATATCCCATTACTTTTCCTGATATTTTAGGTTTTGCCGCGGTATCTTTTAGGCTGGCATCGGTATCAAAGTGACATACACTGATCAGTATGGATCACCATCAACATCACTAAAAGCATGTGGAATTGCAGACAGATTTTTAGCTCATCCAAGACTGCTGCCGGTGAAAGGAGCTCCATGTACAAAACCAACATTTGTCTTTCATTCCCCGTCCTCGTCCTCCGAGCTCTCCACCACAAGACTCGCGTGCGCCGCATAGTCGAAGGCGGGAAGCTGGATCTTAAGCTCGTCCCATTTGGTGCACTTGCTCTTCTTCCCGTTGGACGTCACCACGAAGTGTTTGACATTGACACAGGGACACTCGATGCCCCGGTAGAACATCATCGACCCCCACCTCTGCAACGGAGGACGTACAATCAGCGGACAATCAGCGGTTAGTCAAATAGCCAAGATATGCTGTTATATTCAAATACTGTTTTAATTATGCTCTTAAAATGTATACAATGTCTATCTATTCTGTTTTTACCTGGCATTTAACATCTTGCTTAGGGACTGCAGTTTAAAACTAGCTACCCAGCTAACACTGGCATATTTACAGTGGTAAATGGTAAATGGCTGCATTTATATAGCGCTTTTATCCAAAGCGCTTTATGTTCCTCACATTTACCCATTCACTCACGGTGCCAACCTGCTCATCGGGAGCAATTAGAGGTTAAGTGTCTTGCTCAAGGACACTTCGACACACTGCCTGGGAGGAGCGGGAATCATACCGGGAACCTCTGGATTACCAGACGACTGCTCTACCCCCCGAGCCACTGTCGCCCCAAAATTTCTATTTATTCTGTTTTTACCGGGCATTTAACATCTTGCCTAGGGACTACAGTTGAAAACTGGCATATTTACAGTGGTGGTACTCTGTCTCATTACTGTATAATAATGAATAATGTGCACTGTCCCTATTCAAATAAATGAAACAAACTAAACTAAAGTAATGCAGCATGTGAATGGTAAATGGACTGCATTTATATAACAGCTTTTATCCAAAGCCTCACAACTTATGCCTCACATTCACACCCTGATGGCGGAGGCAACCATGCAAGGTGCCAACCTGCTCATCGGGAGCAGCTAAGTGTCTTGCTCTACCTTCCGATTCCCAGGCGTCCGCTCTACCTCCTGAGCCACTGTTGCCCAGTATGTAGGGTAATAGGGTATCCTCTGGGCAGACAGGTGCAAGATGCAGCATGCCAACTCACATTATAATGAAACTAAACCAACTTACATTACCAATGAATTAAACTAAACCATTACCAGGAGGGATGCATCATGTCTGATGCAAAGTAGCCATATGGGAGCTGTAGGAGTGAATGATTTCTATTATCTAGCCTAATTGAAAGGAAGCCCTTCCTGAATGTGTTTACATTTTATTTTATTCTATCTATTTTGTAAAGCACTTTGGATCAAACCTGTTTTGCATATAGTGTTATATAAATTAAGTTGACTTACTACTACGACTACTATTACTACTACGACTAGTACTACCACCACCACTACTACTACTATTACAGTACTACTACTACTATTATTACTACTACAGTACTACTAGTATTATTATTATTATTATTATTATTATTATTACTACTGCTGCTACTACAGTACTACTACTACTACTACTACTACTACTACTACTATTACTACTACTACTACTACTACTACTACTACTACTACTACTACTACTGCTGCTACTACTATTACTACTACTACTACTATTACTACTACTACTACTACTACTACTACTACTACTACTACTATTACTACTACTATTATTACTACTACTGCCACTAATACTACTACTAGTATTACTACTACTGCTGCTGCTGCTACTACAGTAATACTACTGCTAGTACTACTATCGCTACTGCTACTATTATTACTACTACTGCTACTACTACTATTATTACTACTACTATTACTACTACTGCTACTATTATTACTACTACTGCTACTACTACTATTATTACTACTACTATTACTACTACTGCTATTACTACTACTGCTAGTACAACTACTACTACTACTACTACTACTACTACTACTATCACTACTGCTGCAATTCTACTATGATTACTATCGCTGCTACTACAACAACTACTACTGCTACTACTACTACTGCTACTACTACTACTACTACTACTATTACTACTACAGCTACTACAATCACTACTGCTACTATTACTACTATTATTATTACTACTACAACTACTACTGCTACTACCACTACTACTATTATTACTACTACTACTGCTGCTACTACTACTATTACTGCTATTACTATTATTACTACTACTGCTACTATTACTGTTGCTACTACTACTAATAATAATACAGGGTTTGTACACCTTTTCCAAGGCAAAATGCAAGCACTTTTCAAGCATTTTCAAGGTGCATTTTCAAGATTTTCCAGCATCTTATGCGGCTGTGGTAAATTAAATATTTACTCAATGATTATTTCACTTCTTCCATCACATTAAATCAGATGTTATTGTGCTATAAAGTTATAAACAACCAAAATTATGTAGACTTGGCATCATATATAACCTGGCTGAGCCCATGTGTTATGCAGTAACCTTACTGTATATCTGTATGTCGTGTATGTCATAAATGTCATGATGAATTGAAAATGGGGGACCCTGATGTAAACAAGACGAAAGTATTGCTCTGGTCTGCATCCCCTTAACAATTGTGTGTATTGAGCCGTACTGTATTGTACCCATTCTGCAATCTGTTAATAATGTTTTCAATCAATCAATCAAACGTGACGAGCCAGGCCAATTTTAGCATGTTAATTTATGGAATATGCAATCTAACAGCTAACGTGAACTTTACAGTAAATTACATGGATAATAATGTTAAGGTAGTTAGTTCATTCCTGTAGGTAAACAATCACTCAAATAATCACCAGATAAAACTTCAATTTCAATCAAATATTTAATGAAAATAAGAGAACAGACTTTGAGGTAGGCAGTCAATCAGCTCCTGGAGCCTTATGTATGTATGTAATGTATACAAAATGTATACAAAATCAAACACTTTTACTTTAAAAGCAAAACATATCTCCTTGAGAAAAAACTGCATCGAACAACACAAAATAGTGCAAACAGGCTGTGGTAAATTAAATATTTACTCAAAATGTGCAAAATAAGAAGTCTTTGAGGTAGGCAGTGAATTAGCTCCTTGAGCCTTAAAAAATTAAACACTTTAAAAGCAAAACATATCTCCTTGAGAAAAAACTGCATCGAACAACACAAAATAGTGCGAACATTAATTAAATATTTACTCAAAAAAAGTGCTAAATAATAAGTCTTTGAGCTAGGCAGTCAATCAGCTCCTTGAGCCTTAAATGTATACAAAATCAAACACTTTGTATTGTGCAAAAGAAAAACATCTCCTTGAGAAAAACACTGCATCGAACACAAAATAGTGCAAAAAATATAATTGGCCTAGTTAGACCAAATAGGGCAGGGCCTATTAGGGAGTGTCCTTCAGTTCCTTGAGTTTGTCGGTTAGCTGTTTCTCCACAGTCTCTAGACTTATTTCTTTTTCTTTTGCAGCTCTTCGAAGGCCATTGGACTTTGAGATGAAGCTCAATTTCCCTATAGACTCAGCTTTTTCTGCATTGGCATCAGCAGACTTCAGGAGGACCCTTATATCCTCCTCCATTCTCTTTTTTTTGGCCTTTATCTCGGTTATCTCCTCCATTAGTCCTTTCCTCTTCTGTGCCTTCTGCTTATCTTGCTTTAGACGTTTTTGGTCATCAAGATACATGTGATACTTCTGCCTGGCAGCAGCTGCAGAGAGGAGTAGCTCCTTTGTGTAGGCTATGTTGAGCAGCCCTCCAACACTCTGCACATGGTCATGAATAACCCGCTGGGCAATCAATGAATGCTCTTTGAGGTTCTCCACCATCACTTCTTTGTTGACCGAAAACCCTCTCTCGACAGTGGCTTGACCATGTGAAAGGATCAGGAGGAGTTTTATTACTCCCCATAGATGGCGCCACTCTGCTTTGTTGGATAAACATTCATGATAGAATTCATCCAACCTTCCACTTTCTGGGTTGAAGTTCCTAAAGGGATCCGACACTGACATCAAGCTGTAGTCATAGAAGTGACCAAACTCCCTCAGAATCTCATCACATGATTTCTCTTCAATGCGGCCAGTTTCAACAAGGAGCCGCAGACAAGTGGTGAGTTTCCGGGTGCTTCTCTCTTTGCTCTTGATGAGCTCCCTAGGATCCAGGACAGAGATGCTTCTAACAAGAGGATACTTGAGTGGAGCCTTTTCAAAAAGCTTGGAGACCATCTTCAGCAAAAACACCTTACAGTTCTGCCTGAACTCCAGCCTCAGCCTCTCAGCATTTGAGTTCTTCTTCATGTGCTCCTGCAGAGCTCGCTCTGTGACAAATCCCACACTCAGTTTGGTGACATCCATGTGGTTGACTGGGTCAGCATAATCAACTTGGAGAAGCTTCACTGTGGTAGTTGCGTCCTTCATGACACTGGGCTTGATGAACTTCTCCATTAGACTCCTCAGCATATTGGTGAGATCCACACTCATAAACGGCAGCATGGGTTTGTCGGTCTGGTATAACTTCAAAAATGGTGTTATTTCCCTAGCCACCATTAGAAAGAAGTTGAGCTTTGCTGGGAAGAGGTCATCTTGAACAATCATCTGAGCAGTCTTGAAAGACTTAGTAGATGGTTCCGTTACTATTTTCGTTTTGGCTGCATTAATGTACATTTTCAGAGAAGGCAAAATCTCTAGTGCACGCTCAGCCACCTCCACATTTTCCAGCCATCGATGACTACAGAAGTCAAGAGGGAAGGACGAGGAACCAGTGACTGCTGTATAGTCCTCCCTACGAGCTGGAACATCTTTGAATAGCCATTTAAGGCTCGACAGAGCATTTCCTAGCTCCCAGTCTGTGGATGCACACCCTCCTCTGAAGGAATTGTGTAGTATATGCAAACCACAGCTTCCTACATTTAGCATCGTCTTGCCTGTTTGTTCTTCTATGTTTTGCTGGGCCAGGGAGAATAGCTTCCAGTTAACATTTGGGCCATCCATAGACAGCTGAATCAGGTTTTGGAAGCCGATATCCGAACACACTGCCTCAACCTTCTCATGTATTTGTTTTGCGGTGTGATGGCCCATGAAAAAAGATGTCAGATACCTTGAGTTTACTCGATTATCATCCCAGAATCTCATGTGCATGTCAAGCTGGCATTTCTTCATTTCCAGATTTAGACTTTCATCAAACAGAAGTACATATCCAGATTCTTTCTTGGCTTTGGCCTTCATCAGGGAAGAGAAATGAGGAGCTATCCCAAATGTGGTGAGGTATGCCACTTTATTCTCCCCACAAGTAAATTGTTTTGCTATCTCACTGTCAGGAAACATTGTTTGAAACATGGCCCCCGTGTCATTACATGAATGGTAGGAATAGTGGCTGGTTACAGCTTTTGTTGCCCAGCATATTTCAGCTTGAAGTGTTGGATTAGAGGTAACAAATGATTTAATGGTGCCTGTGGTGTTGCTAGTTGACTGGTTCTTGGATGAGCCTGTGGATGGTAGAGGGGCAACTCCACTGCAAGCTACTCCACTGGCTGCTTCCACTGTACTGGCTCTCACTACACTGCTGCTTGTTGGTGTGGATGTAGCTGTGCTGCTTGATGCATTGCTTGTCTGCTGGAAATAATCCACTAATGCAGGACCTGGATTTAGTCGTGCTTTCATCAGAATTTGATGCTTCTTGCCTAAATAAAAAGGAGCAACATCATGTTATAAATAAAACAAAGTGTTTTAATTTAATCTCACTGGTTGCACTTAATTTTAAGAGTGTTTATTGTTTAATGTTGACATCTAATCTAAATGGATCATTATGATATTATGCATTTATATTTCATTTTCATTTATAGGCTACTGCCTATGAATTTTAGAGCCTAATGGTGGCCTGGAATGAACTAACTACATTATTATCCATGTAATTAACTGTAAAGTTCACGTTAGCTGTTAGATTGCATATTCCATAAATAAACATGCTAAAATTGGCCTGGCTCGTCACGTTTGATTGAAAACGTTATTAACAGATTGCAGAATGGGTACAGTACAGTACAGCTCAATACACACAATTGTTAAGGGGATGCAGACCAGAGCAATACTTTAGTCTTGTTTACATCAGGGTCCCCCATTTTCAATTCATCATAACATTTATGACATACACATATACAGTACGTTACTGCGTTCCAACCAACAACTGCTCCACACCAGTCTCCGTAAATGTTCCGTTATAAAAATAAAATACCATTTCAATACACAACAAGTGAAAGGAAATTAGCTAACGTTGATTCGCCTAACGTTAACGCTTTGCTAACTTACATGGTGCGTATTTCAAAACACTGCGGTGAAAACAGAGTCCGGTAAACACAAGTTTGTAATTCCAATAGTGTATTCTGCCTGGGCTGTTACTTGACTATTTCGATTATTGAAGTGGTATTTTTAAAACTAACATTTACGGAGACCGGTGTGGAGCACTTGTAGTGTCGAGCCAGGCTGAGACACGTTAATATTATGATCCATTAGCTCACCTTGCATGTGGCTCGAAAGTGCACTCTCCCCCATCGTAAAAATCTTCAAGTCCTTTCTGCATATTTTGCAGACGGCTACTCGAGCATGTTCTCCTCTTTTCAACCATGACTTATATTTGATATTTTCGAGCCAGAGCTCATTGAAACGACAGCCTCCCGGCATTTTTGACCACACACACGCGCGCGCTGTTCTCAGATGGCACAGCTAAAAACACTACGGGTCGAGGCGAGCCACATTTCATTTTGCGTGAAAGGCGATTGCAAAATAAGCTCACTCGAATCGCTCCGACTTATTTTATTTCTTTGTCTAAACAAACCAAACTATTCAGTCAGATAGCGATTTATTATTAAAGTATAAAGTGCAATTACAATTTCAGTAACTTTCCAGCACTTTATACACAATTCAAGCACATTTAAAACCTTGAAAACAGCACATTGAAATACAAGCATTTTCAAGGAATTCCAGCACCCGTACGAACCCTGAATAATAATAAATTGTATTTGTATTGCACTTTTCGTTCACTAGGATCCCAAAGTGCTACTATTACTGCTACTATTATTAGTACTACTGCTGCTGCTACTACTACTACTACCACCACCACCACCACCAATACTACCACCACCACTAGGGCTGACCCCTATTAATCGATTAGTCGACTAATCGGTCGAAAGGGGCCGTAGTCGACTGGCCAACCTCTTAGTCGAATATAATAAAAAAAAAAAGAAAAAAAAATATATACAATTTCTTTTTTTTTTAATATTTTTTTTCAAAAGAAAAGAGACATAGAAGCGTGGCTAACGCTAATGGCACGCATACCAGAGGTTAACTGCCTACGAAAACAGGCACAGAGGCACTGAAAGAGGATTTCACCCATCTAATGAACACACTATACTAGACAAATATCAAGATGTATCCATCAGTGGACCAATTGCATGCTTTTGCAGAGGACAAGAAGCCTTCAGTCGACTCCTTCAGACATTAAGCACCCCCCACAGCCCAAATGGAATGATAAAAAAAAAGAAAAAAAATTATACTTTTTTTTCATGTCGACCAATAGTCGACTAACGGCAAATTTTGGCAAATCCTAGTCGACCATCCAAATCCTTAGTCGGGGACAGCCCTAACCACCACTACTACTACTACTACATACATACCTGGCCACAGCCCTTGCATTTTATAAATCCATTGGTTTCGTAGTCCAGAAGCCTTTCCTTGAGTGATGTGTTTGCCGTCTGAATGAAAAGTTCACTGCAAAATAATGAATTAGTTGTCATTGATTCAGTCATTGCTACTGCACAACCTATCTTTGTTGGATGTTTCAGTGTCGAGGTCATCATACATACACAATCTGCACTATTTTCAGGTGTTAAAGGTGCTGTAAGTTGTATTTTCTTTGTTAAAACAAGTGGTCTACATGTTAGAGAAGAATAGCTCTACATTCAGACAGCCATCACTGATATAGTGTCTGGTCAGTAACATGGGTCTCCCAGTCCCTCCACTCTGCAGTAAACTCAAAATAAATGTCCTGGTATCCCGTTCCTACTGTATCCAATCAGGAGAGAGAACTCCACATTGCAAAAATTGGCCAAAAAAGAAAGAAATAAAAACTAGTTTTAAGCAAATATGTGCTTGAAAATAATCTACCAGTGCAGTAAGCAAATTTGGTAATATTAACTGAAATAAGTAATAACAATTATCTAGGGTTCTCTCTCCTGATTGAATAAAGTGAGAGCAGGAAATGTATTCTGTGTTTACTGCAGAGTGGAGGGACTGGGAGACCCATGTTACTGAACCAGACACATCACGGATGGCTGTTGGAATGTAGAGATACTTATTTTAACCAAACAATACCACTTACAGCGCCTTTAATGCAGAATACAATTGGAATTCTAGAACCTAAATAAGGGTTTGAAGTGAAACACTTTTTTTTTTACACGTACCGGAACTGTGCCGAGACGTTGACCCGGTGCATCCTGGCGATGATCTCGATGTCGTCCCCGGTACACACGTGTTTGTTGCAGCCTCTGCAGCTGAACGTCACGTCGGACGGACTCAGCTTCTTCATTCCTTTCTGCCTCGTTTTCATCATTCTGACCTTCTCCTCCATTATGGCCTGGATCTGAAACTCCTCGATCTGATGAGAAAAAAAGACGAGGGAATCGAACCTACGAGCTACTTGCATGTGTTCCCGGCACTTGGCTGGTGTTCATTTTGTGTCCTGCTTGTGTATAATATGATGAACTAATAAAGAAGGTCTTTTGGGATCTCGTCGAAAAAAACAACATACATTATGTATTTATTGATGCCCCCCCCCCCTCCTTAGTTTGCTTTTGTGCACACATGTCGTTCTGTGTTCTTTTGTACGTTATGTGTTTGTATTGTATTGTTTGTTACATGTGTTTGTATTGTTTGTTGTATATGTTTGTATTGTATTGTTTGTTATATGTGTTTGTATTGTATTGTTTGTTATATGTGTTTGTATTGTATTGTTTGTTATATGTGTTTGTATTGTATTGTTTGTTACATGTGTTTGTATTGTTTGTTGTATATGTTTGTATTGTATTGTTCGTATTGTATTGTTTGTTATGTGTTTGTATTGTATTGTTTGTTATATGTGTTTGTATTGTATTGTTTGTTATATTGTATTGTTTGTTGTATGTGTGTATTGTATTGTTTGTTATATGTGTTTGTATTGTATTGTTTGTTATATGTGTTTGTATTGTTTGGTATATGTTTGTATTGTATTGTTTGTTATATGTGTTTGTATTGTTTGTTGTATATGTTTGTATTGTATGCCTACATGGACTAGCTCCCCCTCCTGTACAGGAAGTCATATACAAAATAAAAACCATTGGACTTGGCACCAGGTCAGACACCAGAGGTGACTGCAATGTCCAACGTAGACTGACCACGTTTGGCCAAAACGTCCTGTCTATAAAAGGCAGCCAAACATGGAACAGTCTCCCCATTTTCCCTAAGGGAAAGCCCCACCCTTGCTTCTTTTAGAGGGCAACTAAAATAATGGCTGAAGACCATGTGACCACATGTGACATATATCTAGCCACTAGTATTTGTGTGTATTGCTGCTATATATTTGTACATTACTTACTGTTTTATGTGTCCTGTTTTTATGTTTGGGGACATCGGATGGAAATTAGCCTTGTGCTAAATCCGGCAATTTTTACACCGTGTTCATTAATTTTGCATTGTCCCGTCCAAATAAACAAATAAAGTAAAGTAAAGTATTATCTATTTTATGTGTTTGTATTGTATTGTTTGTTATGTGTTTGTATTGCATTGTTTGTTATATGTGTTTGTATTGTTAGTTATATGCATTTGTATTGTATTGTTTGTTGTATGTGTTTGTATTGTTAGTTATATGTATTTGTATTGTATTGTTTGTTATATGTGTTTGTATTGTATTGTTTGTTATATGTATTGTATTGTTTGTTATGTAGGAGGGTAACGGTACACGGAAGCCACGGTTCGGTACGTACCTCGGTTTTGGGCTCACGGTTCGGTACGATTTCGGTACACAGGAAAACAATATTTATGATTATTATATATTTATAATAATTATTATTATTATATATAATAATTTTTGATTAAGTTATACTTAGTTCCAACTAGGCTTGCTGCGGTAGTCAGTCAGTGATAACGGTGTCATTCTGTGTTCAGGAATCCACTTGAGTAAATTACTTGCCTACTGCCCCCTCTCCCCACCGTTGTATAGTTTCACTTTCACTTCTAGAGTAGATTTTACTTCACCTGACGCAGAGAAAGACTAGAGAAGAGATGCCATGTTACACAACAATGAGATGATTTACCAATATTTTGGATTTAAACACCGGAGCAGCTCGACTGGAGAGGAGCTCAAAGGACCAGTTGAGATCATCAAAAGTACGTTTGCGTGTTTTTTTTCCTTTTTTTTCTCGGATCAGCTGGAAAGTAGCGCAAAAGAAAGTAGGTGTGTTTGTGTGTGTGTGTGTGCGTGTGTGTGTCTTTCCATTGATTAACATTATTAGGCGAACAAGAAAACTGTATATGCTGTGTTACAAACATACTGTATCATTCATGGTTGGTTTTGTTTCAGTGACACCTGTAGGTAAGGGGAGGAGAGGAGGGAAGAAACCGAGTGCAGAGTGCGCGTTCATTTGTTCTGTCGGCTTGTTCATGCCTTTACAAGCTTCAACGTTTTATTCATCATCTAAATGTGGCAATCCAAGCTTGATATGCAACGTTAAATGAATGACCTTCTGACTGTTAGTAAGCCAGTGTAAAGTAAAGTAAAGATATTGAGCATAGCCTTTCACCTAGTGGTATGTATGAGACGTCTTCTTCGTATGGCTGCACGTACCGCACCGTGAGCCACGTACCGTAAATTCGAGGGACGAATACATGTACCGTTACACCCCTATTGTTATGTAATTGTATAGTATTGTTTGTTATATGTATTTGTAAGTTGTAAGTTGTACGTGTTTTAGTTGATTTTTTATCCTTGCTCTTTGCTTCATCTTGATTTGATATTTTTTTTCCTTCTTATTTCTGTACACTCAACGTGACTGTAAATGAGGGAAACCTCAACTTTCAAAAAGGTTTGAAATCAAATTTCGGTATAGATAATTCTTTTCATCACAGAAACCGCATGGAAACATTGACTCTCTGCATCACTAAGAGAAACCAAACATACCCGCTTCTCGTACAGCGCTGTGTCCATGTTCTTGACCTTCTCGATGGCTTTGCTCATCATCTTCTCGCGGTACTCATTGACGCTCTCCTTCTCGGCCACGCCCGAGCCTTCCACCTCCACCAGAGTGTAAGTGCTGTCCTCTGCTCTCCCTCTGCCACGGGCCTGCAAGGGTTAACGGTGAGTGTGATGGGGTTAAGTAACCGGTTTAACCCTTGTGTGGTGTTCAGGTTTGTGGGAGCCGCTTTCAATGTTTAAAAGAGAGGTGAGACAAGGCGGCTGGGTAGCGTAGAGGTCTAAGCACCCGCCTACCACCACAGAGACTGGGATAGAATCCAGCTGTCAGTGGTACCTTCGGCTTGGTCAGTCGTCCCTACTAACACAATTGTCAGTGTTCGCGGGTGGGTACGTGTCCTGGTTGTTGCAAACAGCGACTCCTACTGGTTGGTCGGGCGCCTGTTCAGCAGGGAGGGGATCTGGGGGAAATAGCGTGAACCTCTGCACGCGTTAGGTTCTCCCAGTGAAACTCCTTGCTGTCAGGTGAAAAGAAGCGGCTGGTGACTCCACATTTATCAGAGGAGGCGCCATCATATCTCACTCTGAACTAGAACTGTCCGTGCATGCTTTTTATTTCCTCTAGGCTTGACTACTGCAACTCACTTTTCACCTGTCTCACCAAATCATTCACAGACAAACTACAAATGGTCCAAAATGCTGCAGCCAGGCTACTCACAAGGTCAAAAAAATCATGTCACATCACTCCCATTCTGGTATACCTGCACTGGCTCCCGGTACACTATAGAATTCACTTCAAAGTCCTCACTTTTACTTTCAGAGCACTCCATGGTCAGGCCCCTATCTCAGGGTATCTGCAGGTTTAGCCCAGTCAGATTTAAGGCTTTTTAAGACTTTTTAATGCCACTCAGAATTAAATTTAATACCAATTTCACAATAACAAAATGGCAAAAATCATGCAACGACACCAATTAGTTTAAGTTTAGGGACACATTGGTCCAAAGATGTTTATTAAAACATAACTTGGAAACTTAAAAATCTTGAACTTAAAGGAGTAACTGGATTGGATGAATTTCAACAAAGGGGTGACCAAACATAAATAGCAAATATAGCTATACAAAATATACCAGGGGCTAGGGATGCCCCGATCACGTTTTTTGCCACCGATACCGATCACCGATCGTCGTGAGCCATATCGGCCGATACCGATCCGATACCGATCGTTTTTGATTAAAAGAAATTTAAATTTATTTTATATAAATTTTTTTCTTTTTTCTTTATAAAATATATATATTATATAATTAGACTTGTACTTGTATTATCTGCGAGACATCGCCACCATGCAATAAGCTCCACTGTCTGTGTGTACTCTAGTAGCCTCCAGCTACGGCCAGGATTCTCCGGAGCTGCAGCTGGACCTATACTCGAGTAGCCTCGAGCTACGGCAAGGTTTCTCCGGCGCTGCAGCATGGGCGGAGTTTATGGGGGTGCAGGGGGTGCATTGCACCCCCTGGTGGCCGGGGGTGAAATAGCCTTTTTTTTTTTTTTTTTTTTTTTTTTTTAATCAAGATTATTTTTATTTTAATAAAATTATAATAATTGTGAGAAACAAATCTGAATTCTATTATGTTTTGTTTTACAATACATTCATTTTATAGTAGTAATCATGTCACATTATAAGGCGAACCTTCTGTAGTGTGGCAGTGAAAGGGTTAACGGCAACGCGCGGCCAGCAGCAGCAGCAGCAGCAGCGCGATACAAAGCCACTTATTCTGAGATGATAATTAATGTATCTGGATAACCAATGCACGAATTTTGTCGAGGCAGGTAGCGTTATTTCGGGAAAATTGATATCTATAGCCTGGTATATTTTTCGTCCACGAAAAATGGAGGCTGTAATAATTATTATTGCTCGAGAGTCTCTATGAATAATAATAATTAGAGCCTAAGTCAGTTAAAAATGATCCCCGTAGTGCTGTGTGTGTGAGTGTGTGTGTGTGCTGCTGTACTACCTAAATAAAATAAAAAATTAGGGGTTAGGGCATTGTAAAAACGCTAAAATAATAAAATAAAGGTCAAAAAAAATCGTGCGCGCCCGCTGCGCATGCGCGCGGGTATAGTTCGCCAAGCAGTCGCACCCCCTGGCGTCAAGTTCAAACTCCGCCTATGCGCTGCAGCTGGACCCTAGTATTGGTATAACGTTAAATCACATTCACAAGCCCTCAGCTCGAATACGCATCTAATCAGTGTTATAAGACATTGATATCAGGAGCTATCTGTAGCTACTGCTAGCCGGATATATAACGTTAATACAACGCCTCAGTGAATTATTTAGTTCAATGGGACATTTCGTTTTGAACAGTGAACTAGCTTGCGCTAACGTGAGCTAACAGCTAACAGGTATCATACACTCTACTAGACTTTGTGGAGCGTTTGTTTATGTCAGGAGCTATCGGTAGCTGGCCGACTAGATACCGTTCGGTTAGACAATGCCTCATCATGTATTAAACTAAAAGTGAATAGTTGACTGGGTCGTTTTGTAACGGTAGCTAAGCTAATGTTAGCTCAAGGAGACGCCGTCCTCCCGTGTCCCGTCTCACTAGACTAGACCCGTGTTTACATGCGTACGGGAGGGGCTGGAGGAATGAGCAGACGCCGCACCAGCGGTGTCTGAGACAGAACTCAGCGACAGCGTGTGAGATCGGAGATTTGATAAAGTCAAACTGTATCTCCCGTTAACAGTTTTCCCCCAGATTTCATAATAAAACATAAGATGACATGGCATTTTATCTTTCCTTTCTATGGCATTTTTAAGACCTCTGAAAATGGATTTAAGACATTTTAAGACAAACTAAGGCCTTAATTATTGATAAACAAATTTAAGACCTTTTAAGACTTTTTAAGGATCCGCGGACACCCTGCTATCTACATCACTGAACTCATCCATCCCTACACCAACACCCGCTCACTCAGATCTGCCGATAAGCACCTCCTGGTGGTCCCCAGGTCCAGGCTAAAAACAAGGGGTGCTCGAGCCTTCGAGGTGACGGCACCAAGGCTCTGGAACGCTCTCCCCCTGGACCTGCGAACTGCCCCCTCTGAAAACTCTTTTAAAAAAACAACTAAAAACACATTTGTTTAGACAGGCCTTTGGTCATACATAGGCACTCTTTCTTGTCCTCACTGTTCCTATAGTTTTGTTTTTTAATTAGTGACTGATGATTTTATCTAAATTCTTTTATTCTACTTTTTTATCTGGTTTCCCTGTTTTTTAACTGCTGTCTGTTGTTGTTGTTGTCATTTATTTCTGATTTTGTTTTTGTTTTGTTTTTATATACTAAGCTGTAGTGTAAAGCGGGAGGGGAGGATGTTCTTCCTCCGGCAGTTGAACAAATATAAACTGCAGAGGACCATGATGGCCCAATTCTACACGGCCATCATTGAGTCCATCCTCACCCACTCCATCATCTCCTGGAGGCTGTTTCATGTACGTGGTTCAACTAAGTCGATCAAGATGTCCATTATCCAGCTTCAGTTAACCCGATGTTCGAAGCCGGGATTTTCCTGTTTCACAAAGGTGGATTCAGTCTCGTTAACTCAAGCCAGACTTGCGAGTCAGGCTAAATGCGCGCGGCCGTTTTAGGTGAAAAGCCAGCACGTATCGATGGCAGAGACCCTGATTCTCAACGGCATTGATTGATTAATTGATTTAAGACTTTATTGACAGATTGCAATACGGCTCAATCGCCTCGCCGACAAGTTAAATGCGTTATCTATAGGCTAATTCTAAGTCCCTCATTACCTCAATCAATCAGATTATATTTCTTTAAACTTGCCTGCTGGATTGAATAATCAAATGAGATCTTGCTAGCGAAAATAATTAGTTAACTGTTATACAGAATTACGATACGGCCCTCTTGCCCATTGATTGATGTATAGTCAATCTTTAACTTATCTCCAATGTGGTCTAACGGGTTGTTCTTTTGACTTTCACACGGACGACCGGGGTTCAAGACCCTAGTCGTCTCCTTGTTTTTGCAATATAGGAATAATTCAATTTGGTGCACGTAGAGAGCTATATAAAGAATGACATCCTCAATGCATGTAGATTTATAATATTTTAACTTAAAACCAGGCTACTTTGGCGTATAATCATTAATATTATATTCAAAAAATCATATTGGAAACACCGGGATTTGAACCCGGGTCGCAAGGTTGGCAGGCTTGAGCACTACCGCTGGGCCACTGTGCCAGATGGGATAAATTCATTGTTTATACATTAATGAACGAGAGACCCGTGTTTAGAATATTCCTTATTTTGAATGAAGTTTTATTTCTTTATCCTCATTCATTCATGTGACGTCAACGGCTCATTCAATTTCTCAAATCCGTCAAACAGCGCATCTCATCAGACATCTTAATCCCAGTTACAATTAAAATAACCACATTTTTGTGTACATCGCACGAGCGAGCGCCACCGTCGCCACGGTATATATAACGTGCATTATTTAGGACAAAGTGAATTTAATATCAGCATTTTGGGTCTATTTTACATTTCAAAAGCCCCCTCTGGAAGAATGGAGCACAAAAACGTAATTCAGAATGGTATAATGCAGATCGTAGACTGTGGGAATAGTTTCAGGAAACGAGCTGTCACTTCTTTGCGGGGGCGTGGCTCTGCGTGATCGGGCTAACTTGAACTTGAACTCTGCTTTCGAGCAGGCTCAAACTTTTGGATCTGTTGGCATGGTGATCTGGAAAATCCACGTACATGAAACCGGAAAGTCCGGCTAACCCAGTTATCCAGCTAAAGTTATCCGGCTAACTCAGTTATCCAGGTACATGGAACGGGGCCCAGGTTCCCTGCTGCAGCGGCAAAAGATCTCGCCAAGCTGCAGCGGGTGATTCGCTCCGCGGAGAGGGTGATCGGCTGTCCCCTGCCCTCCCTCAGGTCCCTGCACGACTCCAGGGCGCTGAAGAGGGCGAGGAAGATCATGGCTGACCCCTCCCACCCCGGTCCCCTCTGGGAGAAGGCTGAGGATCCCAAAGGCTGTGAAAGCTCGTCACAGACTGAGCTTCTTCCCCTCAGCCGCCAGGCTGATCAATGCCTCAGCCCCCCCCCCCCCCTCTGCCCCCAAGTGACACTGGCACAATGACACTGACTGCACTGCACTAGTCCTTACTGGAACTCTGCACTCTTCACTTTATACCGTACTTTTCGCACTATAAGCCGCACCTGACTATAAGCCGCAGCAGCTAAATTGAATGATGTGTACATATATAAGCCGCACTGGACTATAAGCCGCAGGTGTTTTAATGTTTAATTACCATATGTAAGGGTTCGTGCACAGAGGGGATTGTCACAATACTGTCGGACAAATAACAAGAATTAACTCATTTACAAGTTGTATTAAGTTTAGCAAATAAGGGAACAGATAAATAACATTTCAATGCAGTAAAAAAAGCAATATTTTCGGGTTTGGTCCACATATAAGCCGCACCGTTATATAAGCCGCAGGGTCGAAAAATGGGGAAAAAATCCTCCACTGCACTGTTTTTTGTCCTGTGTCTGTGTTGGTGTTTGTCGTTTACTGTGAAAAAAGAAAGGAAAAAAATGCATACACTGTATTGCTGCAACAATTACCAATGTGTTTTTACACAAATGGCTTAACACTTTGATCGCCGGGGTTAAATTCATAATTTACCATCCCTCGCCAGCCCTATTTAACATGGAGAAGTTCCCCTTCTTTGCAGGGCTATAACTTTTTAAATTGTATTGCTAAATTGACATTACTATGGCCCATTCAACGGCCTATATATATTGTTCAGGGTGTAGCAACATTATACTTTTTCATTCACATATTCATACTAAAATACGGTCTAAAGTATAAGTATGTTTTTATCGTTTTCTGCAGCTTTCTCCAGAACTTGATTTATAGCCCTAAATGCATTATATTGATGATCAAATACAGTTTGGTAGGAATCTGTGCGAGATAAAAAATGTCAAATGGACGTACTTCTAGAAGTTACTACGTATGATCTGATGATGACTGGATGGGGGGGGGGGGGGGTCGTTTATAATTCCGTGGGCAACGTTATATCATTCATCTAGTGTGGGTGATATGATCATTAGAGCAGTTAGTATAGAAGACATTAAAAAATAACGCTGAAACTCACCGTAGCTTCCTCTCGCCGTTGGGAGATGAGCGTGGAACAGAATTTTTTCTATTATGGGATGTCGAAATATCCAATCCATTTCCAGGTTGTATAATAGTATATACGTCAAAATCATGTTGTTTATCGAGTTATTGGTAACGGATCACTATCCGTTGTGATCAGCTCGAGTCCTGGGACTATTACCGAGTGATCGGACCCAATTGAAATGAGCACCAGCTACCACTTCCTGTTTATGCCCTGGGCGATCCGCCGATCGGCCACCAGATGGCGCTCTTGAACCGTTGTAGAGTTGAGAAGGGCTCACCAGTACATCTCATGTCTCCGGGGGAGAAATATGATTTCGATCACAGATTTTTGAAATATTGATATCAAAGACGCTGTCCAGCGTCATCGGCAGAATGAGCATGGCGGGGAAAGACGTGTTTCAGCGTCAACGGCGATTAAAGTGTTAATAAAGGAATCTGAATCTGAAAGCACCCTGTGCATTCGTGCTGTGAAGGGTGCTATATAAATAAAAGTAATTAATTCATTCATGTGATAGTCTTCTACACCCTCCCCAGACTGACAGTAGGACAGCATGTGGTAGTCTACACCCTCGCCAGACTGACAGTAGGGCAGCATCTGGTAGTCTACACCCTCCCCAGACAGACAGTAGGGCAGCATGTGGTAGTCTACACCCTCCCCAGACTGACAGTAGGGCAGCATGTGGTAGTCTACACCCTCCCCAGACCGACAGTAGGGCAGCATGTGATAGTCTACACCTTCCCCAGACCGACAGTAGGGCAGCATGTGATAGTCTACACCCTCCCCAGACCAACAGCCATCACTAATATAGATTGTCTGGTCAGTAACATGGGTCTCCCAGTCCCTCTGCTCTGCAGTAAACACAAAATACATTTCCTGATATCCCTTCCCACTTTATCCAAATTTCAGGAGAGAAATTAACACTTTCGGGGCCATTCACGTATATATACGTTATTGGGCGCCAAAAACGTATATATATGTTTTTGGATCGTTTTCCCTTTTTTCGATTTTAATATCCTATTCAATGTCAAGGAACTGTATGTTGCAGTTAAAAGGCATACTGGGATGCCGAAGGTGCAGTACCGGCCAGATCCTGCTAGTAGGCAGTATCGAGAGTGCAGTAAACCCTGTTCCAGACCGGGTGCTACCTTTAAACCGCTCCGGGCGCTCTTTTCTAGTAATGGGAAACCTAGGGCTTCACTCGATCGCATTGAATAGTTTTTGGGACTCCCGATCCATATGTTGTGGTGGGTTATGTCGTGGACCAGATGGGCATAGGATGGACCAGATGGCGATCAAATAATTGGAATATTCTTTTTGGAATACCACCGACCACAGGTAAAGACAATCTGACATCAATTTCAGCTTGATCGTGCATGGTTTTCATACCCATCCCCCTGATCGGCGTGTGTTGTGGTAATAACGAATGCCGTTATTGGCAATCAATTAATCAGAAACGACCCCACCCCCTTTCATGCATTCATGATGAAACATAATACCTAACATATGCATTTGATTTGAAAATAATAGCGTGTCCAGGCACGAAACGACAATGGTTTTAGTAGAATTCACGTTGCGCCCTATAGCCAGCCTCCCAGGAATTAGCCCGGATCATTTCCGAAATTATACTCATATTCACCACGGAATAACGCGTGAACGTATTCATGAAGAAATTTATTCTTTTTTCCATCTTGAACGGAAGATAGTTACTGTCAAATGACCATGGTATTGTATCCATAGCTATAATATAAAATATAGATTTAGCTCTACAAACAACGTGACGCACAGTAAAACCATGTAATGAAAACCTGGCCGTGCTATAGCTAGATGGGGAAATCAAATGGCCCCGAATGTGTTAAGCTAATAATGTGCTTTAAACAAGTGAATAGGGCTGACCCCTATTAGTCGAATAGTCGACTAATCCAGGGGTTCCCAAACTTTTCAGGCCAGGGCCCAGAAAATAAGGCGTCAGAGAGCTGCGGCCCAATGCACATCGTCAGGCTTTTTTTTTTTTTTTTTTTGCCAGACGACCGATTTTTTAAGCCAAATATCACTTCAATCCTATTAAGTTAGTTATTCATTTATATGTGCTATTTATGAGAGGGCTAACTTGTTGCAAAATAATAATGATAATAATAATAGCCTCATTAAAATACTATTGTTGCTTCGGTTGTTTTCAGCGTTTTATGTGCATAATCTGTTATTTCGTTTGAAATGTTCGTTGAAATAAGTAGATTTTTCGTTTTTGTTTATTTATTAAGTTAATATAAAACCATATAGTCACATTTTAGAATACAATATAATAGAATTTTAGAATACAACTAGAAACACTGTCCTGGCCTGCTTCTAAGTTCAGTGGCCTGACAAAAAAATAAATAAAAAATAAAAAAAAATAAAATAAAAAAGATTTTTTTTTTATTTTATTTTATTTTTTTTACTCATCTCGCGGCCCACCCGTGGCTGTTCGCGGCCCACCTTTGGGTCGCGACCCCGACTTTGGGAACCACTGGACTAATCGATCGAAAGGAGCCCTAGTCGACTGCCAACCTCTTAGTCGAATGAAAAAAAATTTAAATATATTTTTTTAATTTTATTTAAAGGTGACATGCATTATAAATGTCTTTTTTGAGTCTTTAGCATTGTATTATAGTAATAGGAGTTAGTATCAATGTGTTTTTGTCTCTAAATACCATATTGGTGGATTGCCGTCATTCAGGTCATTCATTTCCTGGTCCATTTTAATCAGGTCGTTCTGATTTGACTCGCATGGTGACGTCACGTGGCGAGGATGGAGCGGATAGTGAGCCGATTGGCTCTGTGGTTGTAGCGCACCAAACGGGGTTTGACAGAGAGCGAGCGAGAGAGAGAGAGAGAGGGAGAATCAGATAGACCCTCGCGACAGAGCACACATACACACTGCCGCGCGCTACAGCTTATGCTCCCGAATCGAGAGAGAGAGAGAGAGCACTGTGTAAACACAGCTGCGTGCAGGTCCCCTTCTCTATCTCTCTCTCGATTCGGGAGCATAAGCTGTAGCGCGCACAGTGGTAACTTCCTCGAACGGGAGAGGGAGAGAGAGAAAGAGAAGGGGACCTGCATGCAGCTGTGTTTACACAGTGCTCTCTCTCTCTCTCTCTCTCTGTCTGCCACTCGCAGACTGCCACTGAAAGTGCTTATATAACCAATAGGGTCCAGCTGCAGACTCGGAGCCTCGAGGTCCAGATTGGTACTTCCGGCGGCCACAGGACTTCCGGCGGCCACAGGACTAATGCGGAAGTATCTCGAAGTACGTCTGACGTATCTCGAATTACGTCTGACGTTTCTCTACGTTAGCTAAGCGAACATTAAACGTTGTATTCATAAAATAATATAAAATCAGCAGCATGGGGAGGGCCGGGGGGAGGGGAGGTACAGGTAGTAGAAGACATAGAGGTACAGGTCACATAATTATAGTACAGTGGAGAAGTAAAAATGGAATAAAAAGGCAGTGTAAACAATATACAATATTATTAACTCTAATAATAACACGCCTCGCGGGCTCATTATAATACGAGAGCCGTGGGTCTGCATTGTATAGAGCGGATCCCCGGCCGTATTCAAGCGCTGGAGCGCTTTGCGATGGATCAAACTGTATTAATATAGTAGTAATAATAGTAGTTGGCTAGTTGCGCGCTTCTGGCCACCTCCCGCAGTGCGCGCATACACACATACTGTCTGTAGCTATACAGTACGTGCAAATCGCACAGGTTGCCTCATCTCATCTGGCTCTGCAAATAGATCTAGAGTCTGAATATCATATAATAGCCTGCTGATGATCTCTCTCTCTCGTCAAATCCATTCTGAGAACGAGGCCGCGACGAGGGTCTTGATTGATTGATTGATTGATTGATTGATTGAAAATTGTATTAACAGATCATGCTGGACCTACAAAAGGCCTTTGACACTGTCAATCACTCCATTCTTGATTGAACATTTTATTAACAGATTGCAGAATGGGTACAGTACAGTACAGCTCAATACACACAATTGTTAAGGGGATGCAGACCAGAGAAAGACTTTCGTCTTGTTTACATCAGGGTCCCCCATTTTCAATTCATCAGGACATATATGACATACCAGATTTGCAAATACAGTATTGTTTGTGATACAAAAAGAGTCCAGAAAAGAGAGTATATACATTTGACGTAGAAACTGTACATTGGAGGAGGTTGGGTAGGTGGGGGGGGGGACTGTACATTGGAGGTGGT